>NC_060150.1:605003-648507 GCF_021292245.1 Micropterus dolomieu
TTTTGTGTATCTTTGTTGTTATTATGCGTATCTTTGTAGTAATTTAGCGTCTCTTTGTAGTTGTCTTGTATCTGTAATCGTTTTGTGTATCTTTGTTGTTATTATGCGTATCTTTGTAGTAATTTAGCGTCTCTTTGTAGTTGTCTTGGATCTGTAATCGTTTTGTGTATCTTTGTTGTTATTATGTGTATCTTTGTAGTAATTTAGCGTCTCTTTGTAGTTGTCTTGTATCTGTAATCTTTTTGTGTATCTTTGTTGTTATTATGTGTATCTTTGTAGTAATTTAGCGTCTCTTTGTAGTTGTCTTGTATCTGTAATCGTTTTGTGTTTCTTTGTTGTTATTATGCGTATCTTTGTAGTAATTTAGCGTCTCTTTGTAGTTGTCTTGTATCTGTAATCGTTTTGTGTATCTTTGTTGTTATTATGTGTATCTTTGTAGTAATTTAGCGTCTCTTTGTAGTTGTCTTGGATCTGTAGCTGTTTTGTGGCTCTCCGTAATCGTTTTGTGTATCTCTGACGTGTCTTTATGGTCCACTCATGCTGAGCAGACATGTCTTCTTGACTCTGAGCATTTGCCAAACTCCCTGCTCCCAACTGTTGTTTTTACTCTTCAGTTTTGAAAGAAACGAGATGTAACGTGGCTGAGGTACATGACGTTGGAATATTCCCTTATGTAGAAGAAAAGAAAATCCTCAAAGCTGCAGATTTGACTGGAAAGCGAGAACCCTTTGGGGTTTTAATGAAGCCATGTTTGTCCCTGTGACCTCTGAGCTGCAGAGTAATAGATGGTCGTATTTCTCTCTGTGTAGTGGAGAATGTCGGCCTGGCCTGCAGTCACTGCAGAGGTATGTGGAGACTGTCAGAGATCCAACATGTCCGCCCTGCAAACAGAGCTGAAACGCCTCAGCTGTTGGAGTGTGAGTGTGCTGAAGGGAATGTGTTTACATTAGACAGACACGGCGTTGCTGGGAGAGATGGCTGTATTCAGATCCTTCACTTGAGTAAAAGTATATATATCTAACACTAATGTATACTTTGTTTTCATTCTATCTATACAACTACATTTACATGATGAATGATACAACACTTCAGAGTCATGAGACACATTGTTCATGTCATGTTATATAAATGTCCAGTTATTGTTATTTAAATAGTTTTTGAGTGTCATTAATTAATGTTGTCATTCTATTTATAATTTTAAAGGAATCTGGTTCCTTGTCAGACTGTTTGCATTTACTCTATGAGGATCAGTTCTTTTTATACACACACACACACACACACACACACACACACATATATATATATATATATATATATATGTGTGTGTGTGTGAGTTTCATGAGTTTCATGAGTTTCATGTGTTGCCGTGTTATTGTATGATACAGCCCTCTACAGTCTGTGATTATTCTGGTAGATATTCATTAGTACCTGCATCACAAGGTTACAGTCTGGAGAAATCTAGTTAAACTGAAATTTAATTATAACTTACCACTGTCATTTGTAATAAATGGGATAATTGACCTTCCTGTTTTTCTACACAAAAACACATTTCGAGGAAACTTGATCTTATTTTTCTTTGGTAGTTTTAGTAAAAACAGACACAGAAAAGAAGGTTTAATAAAAAACAAGACATTAAGTCAGAATTTCCATAAAATCACAGAGTGCTGTTAGTTTAAAATGATTAAAGTATAACCCATCATTTATTCATAGGTTTTTCTTTAGAGTAAAAACAGAAGGAATATAAATAGTTTCTGGTATTTAGGTTCATTTGAGGGGTAAAAACTTTAAAGCAAAACTTAAATAAGAGTACTAATATTTTATTAAAAGGTTTTTTACTCAGTAGAAATCAGAAAACAAATGCACTCCATTAATCTGCAATATAACTACAAAGTACTTTAAAGTAGTAAAGAGTTCAGTATAGTACATTAGGGTACTTTTACCTTTCAGTAGGCCACATTGTTTTTTTAATACTTGTTGCTTCAGATTTTGAACACTTTGAGCGCAGCACTTTTACTCTTTGTGGTATTTGTACTTTGTGGTATTGGTGCGTTTAGTAAAGTAAATGTATATAAAACGCACACTGAGGTGTTTCAACAGGAATATTAAAGATGTGAAGGATCTTTTGTCGCTGAGGCCCAAACGCAGCGCCCCGCCCATTCCACCTCCGCCGACCAATCAGCGGCGTCAAGAGCGATAAAACAAAGCGTCTGATTGGAGGAGAGACGGCAGCCGAGTTTCAAGGCGCCCCCTCCTGCAGGAGAAGGCGTCGAATAGCAGGGGGGAGGCCTGGAAACCGGCCCGGGCAGAGTGATGAGGCTCCTGCAGACCTCACGGAGGGAACAGAGCTCCACGGAGCGCAGAGAGCTGCAGGCTGAAGACGAGCGTTTCATTAACAAAGAAAACTTTTCATCGCGCGTCTGCGGACACTCTGACGGAGGAGAAAGTGCTGAGGAGTTTTTGTGCACACTCGGATTTCTGTACATGCGGCGCAGCCCGACCGGGACATCTGGAGGAAAAGACCGTGCGGCTGAAGAAGAAGGACAGAGCGTTTTTAAATCTGTGAAGTGGAACTGATTTGATTGACTGGATCCAGACTACGAGCGTTTCGGGGTGTGAATAAATCCCGTTTTCCACCATTTTCTTGCAGAGTTGTGGACATTGCTGTGGAGTAATAAAGGAATGCAGCAGTAGAGACCCCCACACTGCTTTGACTCAGCTGCTGGACTTTAGTTGTTCTTTATCTTTTTCTGCCGCCGGTGAACAGTTGGAGCTTTTTGGAAAGACTTCTACTTTGTGGAAACTACTTTTTGTCTCATTTATCAGGGGTTTGTTTGCCATCATGGCGGTAGAGAGAAGCTGGCGGTGGGTTTGGATAACGGGTCTGTCTCTGGTCTTTGCGTTCCTCTTCCAGCCGTGTGCCGCTCAGTATGAGAAGGGGATTTCCATACCGGAGCACGGCTTCTGCCAGCCCATCTCCATCCCCCTCTGCACGGACATCGCCTACAACCAGACCATCATGCCCAACCTGCTGGGGCACACCAACCAGGAGGACGCTGGGCTGGAGGTCCACCAGTTTTACCCGCTGGTTAAAGTCCAGTGCTCTGTGGACCTGAAGTTCTTCCTGTGCTCCATGTACGCGCCCGTTTGCACGGTTCTGGAGCAGGCCATACCGCCCTGCAGGTCGCTGTGTGAGCGGGCACGGCAGGGCTGCGAGGCGCTCATGAATAAATTCGGCTTCCAGTGGCCGGAGAGGCTGCGCTGCGAGAACTTCCCGGTCCACGGAGCAGGAGAGATCTGCGTGGGTCAGAACACGACTGACGCCGACGGCCCCACATCCGACCCGACCCCCAAGCTCCCTGAGCTTGTGACCCTCCCGCCGTATGTCAGGACCACGCAGCCCTTCTCCTGCCCCCTGCAGCTCCAGGTGCCCACCTACCTCAACTACCACTTCCTGGGGGCAAAGGACTGCGGTGCGCCCTGCGAGGTCTCCAAGCCCAACGGACTGATGTATTTCCGTGAGGAAGAGTTAAAGTTTGGCCGGCTCTGGGTCGGTATCTGGTCCGTTCTGTGTTGTGTGAGCACCCTCTTCACCGTGCTCACGTATCTGGTGGACATGAGGCGGTTTCGGTACCCAGAGAGACCGATCATCTTCCTGTCCGGCTGCTACTTCATGGTGGCGGTGGCCTACGCCGCCGGCTTCCTGTTGGAGGACAAAGTAGTGTGTATTGATAAGTTCGGTACGGACAGCTACAAGATGGTGGCCCAGGGCACCAAAAAAGAAGGCTGCACCATTCTCTTCATGATCCTCTACTTCTTTGGCATGGCCAGCTCCATCTGGTGGGTGATCCTGTCCCTCACCTGGTTTCTGTCAGCCGGGATGAAGTGGGGCCACGAGGCCATTGAGGCCAACTCGCAGTACTTCCACCTGGCAGCCTGGGCGGTGCCCGCAGTTAAAACCATCACCATCCTGGCTATGGGGCAGGTGGACGGCGACCTTCTCACCGGTGTCTGCTACGTGGGGATCTACAACGTGGACGCCCTCCGGGGCTTCGTCCTGGCGCCGCTGTTCGTCTACCTCTTCATCGGCACTTCCTTCCTGTTGGCGGGCTTCGTCTCGCTCTTCCGCATCCGCACGATCATGAAGCACGACGGCACCAAGACGGAGAAGCTGGAGAAGCTGATGGTGCGCATCGGCGTGTTCAGCGTGCTGTACACGGTGCCCGCCACCATCGTCATCGCCTGCTACTTCTACGAGCAGGCTTTCCGGCCGCAGTGGGAGAGGACGTGGCACATGCAGACGTGCAAGCGCTTCGCCGTGCCGTGCCCGTCCGGAAACTTCGCACCGTTGACGCCGGACTTCACCGTGTTCATGATCAAGTACCTGATGACCATGATCGTGGGGATCACGTCTGGCTTCTGGATCTGGTCTGGGAAGACGCTGCAGTCGTGGCGCAGGTTTTATAAGAGACTGACTAACGGCAACCAGGGAGAGACGACGGTGTAGAGCCGGAGGAGGAGGAGGGGTGTGTTTACTCGGACATTTGACTCTGGGAAGTAAAAACAGACAGTTGTCTTGTGCTCAGATCTGACTGAGCCATTTGTTCAGAGGACAGATGGAAGTCTGGCTGCTCTGACACGAGAGAAGAGCTCAGTCATGAACACTCGAGGACCACTCGTTATATCCTTCAGCTGCGGTCACAGCGTCTTTGATTCTGCCACAAATGACTTTTCCACTTGTAGCTCTTTATTTTTTCTTGTAACTGAAACAGGATTTAGAGCCTTTTGAGGAAGTTGGGTAACATTTTATTTTACGGGTCTGAAGTTTGACGTTACCTGGGAGAAAAACAATCTGATACTAAATGAACTAATTTCATTATCTGTTAATTCTTCAGTCTTTACGATGTCCATGCCAGAGTGGAAGGTGGCGTCTTCAGGTGTCCGACCAAAGTTTAAAAGAGTTTCAGCTTGGAATAAAACAAATACAAAAAACCTATAAACACTTTGAGCCAGCTGAACATTTACATTTCACCTTTTACATTTACTCATTTGGCAACATAAACCCATCATGCTGTTTACAATTAGAGGAATAATGAACGCACATTTACTTTTTAAAATCCCTGTTCAGTTCAAGTGTGTCTCGCACAGATTGTTGTAGTTTGACTCGTGGAGGTAATAAATGTTCTTTAGCCTTTAACATCCAACTGCTGCGATTTGTGTCAGAAATGCTGAGAATTCAGCTGCTTTGAATGGGAACAGATATAAGTCACTTAAATCCACGGTAACTTTAAGAATTACGTTCTGTTTTTGTAAACTCTCAGATATCAGTAACGACGTCAGCCTCAGAAATCCTCAGTGTGGATTTAAAGTTCCTGATCTTCCTCACAGTTGTTATTAAATTAAGTTTTTTCTGACCCGTAGGATGAAGCGTTACCAGACTGTAATGTGTATTTCCATGTCTGTTGAATCCATGTTTCCCAGTTTAGAGCAGAACTGCCTCATTCATTCATCCATGTAAATATACTCTGAGAGGAACGTATGTATTTATGAGTGTTTTAAACGTGTGTTTGATGCTACACGGCGTGTACTTGTACAGTTTTTCAGAATAAAAGGTTTTTAAAAAGCTGCATTAAAAGAAGAATCATTGATGCACATGTTCCCCTGTGGCTTGTTGAAATCCGTACGGGGGGTAAAGTGGGTTCGTTCCGGACGGCTGATCGCTGCCTTCCTGCTGAAATTTGATGCCTTTTTCTTTTTCCTTTTGTCCCGGCTGCAGGAAAGGTTGCTGAAGCCCTCGCTGTGCCTCCGAGACTGAAACCAGAGCAGCGTGACCTCCTTACAGGCGAGGGACAGAAAACACAGTTCGTCTTCTTCAGGTCAGGAAAAGTCAAATGAAAAGTTTCTGTCGTGCGTGGATTCACTTTTCATTCGGCAGCAGGGGCTTCTTAAAATATTGAGGTTCATGTTGAGCTAAGTTAACGTAGGTAGTGATTTCAGAGGATCTGCTAACAGCTGATTCAGATACAGCAGCCCTCTGTTAGATCCTTTAAATCAGGAGCATCAGTGGTGATGATGTGGCGCCTCCGGTGGTGACAAGATGAACTGCAGGGTGTCAGTTTCATCAAGAGTGTTTGTAAATGTCTGTTATTAGAATTGTATTGATGAGTGCTGTTAGCCACACTGATACCAACATAATAATAATGCTGACACCTATACTGATATTATTACTAATTAAACAATAACAATAATTAAACAGCTGTAGGACTGACTGATGTGGACTCCTAGAGGAATGAGCAGAGGACTTACTGCCCTCCAGTGGTCACTCTGAGTCACTACGTTACACTGAGATGTGGCCAACAGGACTCACACTTCTTATTAGGTTGACTTTTTTTAATCAAATTTATTTGAATTTGCAAATCTTACAAAGTATAAAAACAATTGTAACAGAACAATGCGTACAGGAGCTGCCTGCTAAGGGGGGGGGGGGGGCCATATAAAAACTTCAAAAATAACACAAGCTGATACAGTTTTACTTGCCTTTTGCTTCAGAGAGCCCTGAATTCATGAGATGTGAATATGAAATTTGGCCATAATAATAATAAGGAGATTATTCAAAATCACAAAACATTCCTTCAAAGCAAAACTTAGATATTTTCTGAAGGCACATATTTTATTCCAGACATTTTTCGCAATAGGACAGTGCCAGAACAGATGTGTAACAGTTTCTGGACATCCACCACAGAAACTACAATTCAGTTCAATATCTGTACTAAATCTGTACTTAATGTATTTTTTAGCTGGATAGAATTTATGTATTAATTGGTGATTAGGTAGAAGCCGCATTTCTTCCGTACTATATCATCCACAATCTGTTTACTTCTTATTATGTACTAATCAGTATTGATGACAAAGGACTACATTCACTATGGATCAATCTGCTGATTCTTTTCTCCTTTAATCATTTAAAGTTCTGAAAATAGTCCAACAAACAGTCCAAACCTCCAAAATGACATTAAAATCTTCACGTCACCTCAGCTGTACTTGTATAAACTGCATTTTATAAGCGTCTCGTATAAAATGTGACTTTAAGGGCAAAAACTCAATGGTGTAAAAGAAAAGAAGCCTGTGGTGGAAATGTTGATTATACAGTCAGCAGGGAAAAGACAACAAACGCTTCCAAACGTCTAACGATATGATCTTGAAGCGGTGTCGGGTAACATCGTAGTAATGCAGGCATTTAGAGGGAGAAACTCTGCGTCAGATAGTCTTATCACAGACGATAACACAACATGTTTGACTGAAGCAGCTCGTGTGTCAATGCAGACACATCCCTCCACGCAAGTTTTCTATAAATCAAAGGTTCCCCCCTTTCACCAAAAATAAATATTAGGTATTATAATAATTAGCCTGTTGTCAATTCTCTATTTATACCGAAAATCCAGATCAAGAGAGCTTTTTTATTAACTGTCGCAGTACTTTTCTCTTTCTCTTTATTCCCCTTTGTTCATTGTATCTTCCAAACATATTCAGATAAATATGATCTAATAGATTCATCGAGTTTCGGGCAGTCTTTTGTGTTTATTGTGATGACGTTGAAGATACGATTTATCGCTACAATCCGTCGTCTTCCTGCAACAACTCGCCTCTCTGAGATTTCAGAGCGAGATTCAGTTTCCTGTTAAAAACAAAGGGGGTCACTGGGAGTCCCTGGTAGGGATCCTTTCCTTGATGTTGTATAACAGTCTGAGCCTGTCGGGGGCACGGCCATCTTCTGCACCTACTCCAACCTTTACTGGTCATTTCAACACCAACACGTGTGTAAATAGGACCCAGGTTTAAAAACAGACAGCTGATGAATGAAGAAGGTCCTGAGAGGTCAGGAACAGCAGATTAAATGGCCTGCAAATTAACTTTCAGAAGGAGAGAAGCTTCATAAACACTTTTAGCGTTCCTACAGAGGGGGATGCTGTCTTTCCTGCTGCTCCTGTATCTGAAACGTAGCACGACCTGGGGCCAACATGAGGATGTCACTTGATGTGTCCTTTGTCCCCTCATGCAGGAGCCTAGAAGAACAAGACCAGGAGGGAGGCCGCCGGCCTTCAGCACTTACTACGCTGTGATGGACCAGAAGCTCGTCCTCCGCCACGTCATTGATGGACTCCGCAAAGTGCACTTTGTTTTCACTGTAAGCTCTGACGGCCACGCGCACACGTTCCTCCAGACAACCGTCCAGAGACGAAGAGAAGGTGAAGGAAGTGAGAGCCGAGACCTTAAACCGTGTCTCACATGTGCATGATGCACCTGTTGCGTTACTTCAGCACCTCAAGTCCTTTCATGGCTCGTATCCTGGTTAAACCTCATGAACAACCGGGTTAATGCTCATTTGGTGCTCTGGGCGAGCTTCCCCTGGCGGCGCACCACGTCTTTATTTATTACAAACCAGAAATGTAATAATCAACAATATATAATAGAATCAAAATAAAATACACAAAATAAATAAAACTACAAATTCAAGAACAAACAATAAAATTTGTAAAATAAATAAAATAAAAGTAGTAAAACATATTCAGTTTCTTTTTTTATGAGTGAAAAACATCCGCCACAAAATACCCAATGTATTTTTCTACACCTTGAAACCAGTTGTACCACAAATTCTGTACTTGATTAAAAGTACAAATAAATAAATATTGCTAAATATTAATACATTTAATCAAGTTAAATTTGTACTTGGGTTGAAGTACTTAATACTTAAGTATTAAAAGTAAAAAGTACTATGGTTGTGTTTTACATGACAGATTTAATAAATGATCATTAGAATAACTGAAAATAAAATTCAGTCAGCTAATCTTTCAGCTCTACCTGTATAAACTGTTGGGTAGTTTAATTTATAACAAAACATTTGATTAAGTCTGCAAAAATCTTAATTTGTAAAGTAATTTAAGCTGTCAGATGAATTTAGTACAAATTAAAATGTATTGGAGTAGAAAAGAAAATACTGAAGTAAATTACAAATACCTCTAATTTGTACTTCAGTACAGTACTTGTATTGAGTACAACAAGTGCTGAAAACATGTCTGGAAGGGACCTTTGATACTTTAATAATCTGGTTTGTGTATTCTGTGACACACAGCAGTAAATAAAGCTTCAGTTCTTTGTGTTCACCACTAGTAACACATCTCTAGTCCAGTAATGCTGCAGGACTCACCTCAGCACTACTGAGCCAGGTAAGGCCTCCACCAGAGACCGTGTCTTTATTGAAAACTCACATGAATGCAACATGGTTGGAAGAAACAGGTTTTCGTATTTAAACAGGGTTAAGGTTCAACTTCTTTTGAGCCTTTCTACATTTACTGAGGTGCTGCTGAAGTTCTGACGGTGGCAACGTCTCCTCTCCTAAACAAACCGTCAGCATTCTGCCTGTGAGATGTGAAGGCCGATCATCAGGTTGATTCTTCCAAGTTTGTCTTTGTTCAGCAGCTGTTAAACTTTTCTTACTGCACATGCGTTGTGTCCTTTTACCTCTAAAACTGTACAGATCCTTGGTGAGAAACATGGCTTCAATGTCAGAAATAAAACTATAACACAACCCATTAAAATAAAGTTATGTACCTGTAAACATGCTCTACATGCACAAACTGCAGCCAAACTGACCATAATCCTGTTTTTCTGTCCAGTCAGACGCTCCGGTCGACAGCGGCTTCAGCAGCCAGCCAATGGAGGAAGAGTTTGCACACACATTCAAGACCGAGTACAAATGCGTTCGAGTCTGAGACGAGACCGTCAAAAAGAAACGGACTCGAGTACTGCAACACTACAAAGCTGAACTAAAGTGGACTGACGCATCACTTCTGTGTGTGCTGTTTGTCAGACTAATGTTGAATTTGATTGTGAATGTTACAGATCTAAAAACGGTACATTTTAAAACTCCTGACTTTAGGATTCTTCCCCTTAGCAATGACAGGGCTTGTACTAGTTATGGAGAATCCGTTTAAGTACCTATTTATTACTATGTTTTCTTATTTAACACATAAATATGCATATGTTGTTTTATATGTGACTTTTGTACCAAAGTAGAATATCAGCTACCAAAGACCCGTCTCTATATATTCAGTTACACTCCTTTGTACGTTTCACGTTGCAGAATTGAACAAATAACAATTAAAACAAGACATTGTCTTTTAATATTTATTAGGGATTTATTACGTCTGGCCAGTCCACATGTGAACAGAGAGTCAAAACATTCACACACTCTTAACGTAAATGTTCAGACACATGTTCAGTTCTCAGCTGATGTATTTTGAAAGCTGATGTTTAAAGGAAAGCGTGAAAAGCACCAAAAAACAGTTTGTCTATGTGCTCCTAAAGCTCAAGCTGGTAGAAGACTTCTTGGAGGATCAGAGGTTGTGTGTTTAATCCTCATCTAGCTCCCAAAAGAAAAAGTCAAAAGCTCAAAGAAAAAAAGCAAAAGCGTGAGTTAGGGGGTCTGCTTTGAAGGCCAGAGGTTGGGAGTTCGATCGCTATCGAAGGCAAAGTGAATTTTGAGGCGCAACTCTAAGAAGGAAGAATCAAAAGCTCAAAGAAGGAGCCCCAAACTGTCTGTCCCTGTAGCTCGGTGGGACACGGGTCACCTTGCAGCCCAGAGATTGAGAGTTCGATCCTTATCGAAGGCAAAGTGAATTTTGAAGCGCAACTTCCAAAGTGAAGAAATAAAAGCACCCGGAGAAAAGGAACAATCGTGAAGGGTATTTGGTGGCGAGGTGAGATTGTTTGTGCCTGTGGTGCAGCGTCTCCGGGTTCAAGTCCCATCCGTTGTCGGTACCTGGATCACCAGAGACATTCCTGAAGTAACAGGGTTGGGGGGGCTGCGTCTCCCCCCGGCATTTCTGAGAGATGTAAGCAGGGGGTTATGGTATGGAAAAACATCAGGAAGTAGAGTTTTACTTGTAAATGTGATGGATTTAAAAATATTTCAGCAGTCTCCAAGACAAGATGGTTCTGAAATTTTCATATGAAGCTACAATTCAGAGAATGTGAGAGATCAAATTTGAGCTTGGTGTGATTCTAAAAGGAAGTTACTTATCAAAGACCTGGTCAGTCTCCACCACAAGATACCATTCAATTTGGGAGGTAAGTGATTTTATTTACCTTAGGGTACAGGTAACAGAAAATACTTTCATACAATTCTCATGTGTAGCTTGTGAACCCTTTGGAAATCACATTCTTCATTCATCAGTGTCTTATGTTAATTGAATACAGTGTATATAACATGTGTTAGTGTATACAGAAACAGCTGTAAATGAAAATATTAAGCTGGTATTATAGGGTTGGATTAGTTAGTTTTAAAGCCCAGTAGAAGGACAGGGTCTTTGAAGACAGACAATGTAATATATTAGCTGTCAAATGTCAAGTAGCCATAACATAAATGCTGATTAACGGTAACGTTAATGTTTATGTCCACATAGTTTGTCTATTGTCATGAGGTAGATGAAGATCAGGGGCCTGTATCATTTCAGCTTATCCAGGTAACTTTGTGGTTAGTACCACGACGATACAGAGAAACTTTTGTAGCAACATCATCCTATTTGATTTATCTTTTTAACAGTATCCTGATAGTAATTTTCAGGGTCAGTGAAGCCATATAACAAAAAGATATCCTGGGTATGTTGAACTGGCTTCGTGGTGCAGGCCCTTGGTCACCAATGACCAATATCCAGGTAATTCACATACTTTCTTCTGCAACTCTAACGAAAGGTGTGGTATTACATGACCAGTATCTATAATAAAAGATAGCTACTAACCTAAACACATTCATTTGAAACTTAACTGAAATAGGCCTACCAAACTAAATGCTCATAATGTTTAACCAAAGCTCCAACTCCCCATAAAGGAAATCCTCAATTCACATAATAGCAAGAAATCAACTACACTTAAACACCTCAATCAATCCATTAAAGTTAAATCAATAACTGTAACAAAAGATCAAATACGAGAGACGAACCTTACAGGGACTGTTTTAGCTAATAGCTACTTAGCATGCTATGCTAACTGGTTACAAAAACTTCTTCTCTGTTTGTCAAAAAATACAAAAAAAAAAGATCAAATACAAAAAGTGTAGCTAAACAGCTATCTCCAAAATCAGGGGTGGGCAAACTTTTTGGCTCGGGGACATTGACTTTTAAAAATTTGATATCCTAAACATTCAAATGGTTTCTTTCCTGGTTGGGTTTCCACTGTCTTCCTGCAGATATCCCTTGTGGTTAAAGCTTGCAGCAAATGATTTTCCAGTCAACATTCAATATCACTTACAGGCACTTCATTGTTTTTCCATAAGGTTTGAACCTGACTGAGGTTCCTTGATCTCCTCCAAATTAGGGCTGCAAAGGTTAGTTGACATTAGTGTAGAACTTGAATATTGGCAGTCTTACGAAAGTTGATGGTGAATTGAAAATGTGTGCAAATGTAGCCTATAGAACAAAATGTTTAAGCACTTTGGACAAATAAACTACCAAGTATTATCAAAGGGGACTGTTGCTTTGTTATTCTAAATAGACATTTCATTGTTAGTGTACAGCTGTGGTTATAGTACTTGCTTTTATTTTAGTTAAAAGTTTTAAAGTTAAACCTACTTGGCAATAAATCAGATTGTGAGCTCATTGTTTTGGGTGATAAAACCTGGCTGTTATCTTGGAGCAGCCTCTCCCTAGTTCTTCGCATTTTTGGTTTTGGGGTCTCAGTGATGATGCTGGCTAAGAGAACGCTCTTTTAGTGAATTATGGGAATATCCTACCCTGTCTTCTCTTCTTCCATATGTTCCCCCTAGTGTTCATTCTGAATAGTAAACCTTGTTCACTTCATGGTAACGTTAGTTAGGCTGTGTGTTGGAGATCAGTCATTTACATTTGTTAAAATGGATTCATTAGGTTTAGGGGTGACAAAAATAACAAAACAATTATTGGTTGCAGCCCTACTTCCAATTACAACTGTCATCAGTCTCTGATTCAGAGGAGTCTGAAGTCTTGTCATGAGTATCTGGTTGTAAATGTTTTTCTGAATCTGAGTTCCTGGCTGGTTCTGGTCCTCCACAGTCCTCTCCCTCAGTTTTTGTCTTTATTTGTAAAGTTACACTTTTTCGACCACCACACCGATGGTTTTTGAGCTGAAAAGGCCAAGTGAATCCTTTGCCACAAACACTGCAGCTGTATCGTTTTTTCCCTGTGTGGAGCGCTATGTGGTTTGTCAGAGAAACCTGTTGTATAAATCTTTTACCGCAAACTGAGCAACTGAATGGTTTCTCTCCTGTGTGAATTCTCATGTGTCTCTTCAGATTTGAGCTTTGGCTGAGTTGTTTACCACACTCAAGGCAGCTAAACGACTTCTCACCAGTGTTACGTCTGTTTTTTTGCCGAGGGGTTGAACTTGACCGAGGTTCCCTGGTCTCCTCCCAATCACAACTGTCATCTATCTCAGGTTCAGAGTCTGACCTCTTGTCATGAGTATCTGGTTGTGAATGTCTATCTGGATCAGAGTTCCTGGCTGGTTCTGGTCCTCCACAGTCCTCTCCATAAGCTTCTGTTTCCATGTGTTCAGTTAGTCTCTGAAGACTTGAGGACTGATGACAAAGAGACCAATGTTTTTTGAGCTGATAAGGCCAAGTGAATCCTCTGCCACAAACACTGCAGCTGTATCGTTTCTTCCCTGTGTGGTGAACCATGTGGTTTGTCAGAGAAACCTGCTGTATAAATCTTTCACCGCAAACTGAGCAAATAAATGGTTTCTCTCCTGTGTGGATTCTCATGTGCCTCTTTAGATCTGATTTTCGACTGAGTTCTTTCCCACACTCAGAGCAGCAAATTGAATCCAAACCAATGTAACATCTGGTGTTTTTCGGAGAGTTTGAACCTGACTGAGGTTTAGCAGTCTCCTCCCAATCACAACTGTCATCAGTCTCAGATTCAGAAGAGTCTGATGTCTTGTCATGAGTATCTGGTTGTGAATGTCTATCTGGATCAGAGTTCCTGGCTGGTTCTGGTCCTCCACAGTCCTCTCCATCAGTTTCTATCTGTTCAGTTAGTCTCTGAAGACTTGAGGACTGATGACAAAGAGACCAATGTTTTTTGAGCTGATAAGGCCAAGTGAATCCTCTGCCACAAACACTGCAGCTGTATCGTTTCTTCCCTGTGTGGTGAACCATGTGGTTTGTCAGAGAAACCTGCTGTATAAATCTTTCACCGCAAACTGAGCAAATAAATGGTTTCTCTCCTGTGTGGATTCTCATGTGCCTCTTTAGATCTGATTTTCGACTGAGTTCTTTCCCACACTCAGAGCAGCAAATTGAATCCAAACCAATGTAACATCTGGTGTTTTTCGGAGAGTTTGAACCTGACTGAGGTTTAGCAGTCTCCTCCCAATCACAACTGTCATCAGTCTCAGATTCAGAAGAGTCTGATGTCTTGTCATGAGTATCTGGTTGTGAATGTCTATCTGGATCAGAGTTCCTGGCTGGTTCTGGTCCTCCACAGTCCTCTCCATCAGTTTCTATCTGTTCAGTTAGTCTCTGAAGACTTGAGGACTGATGACAAAGAGACCAATGTTTTTTGAGCTGATAAGGCCAAGTGAATCCTCTGCCACAAACACTGCAGCTGTATCGTTTCTTCCCTGTGTGGTGAACCATGTGGTTTGTCAGAGAAACCTGTTGTATAAATCTTTCACCGCAAACTGAGCAATTAAATGGTTTCTCTCCTGTGTGGATTCTCATGTGCCTCTTTAGATCTGATTTTCGACTGAGTTCTTTCCCACACTCAGAGCAGCTAAATGAATCCAAACCAATGAAACATCTGGTGTTTTTCGGAGAGTTTGAACCTGACTGAGGTTTATCAGTGTCCTCCCAGACACAATTGTCATCAGTTTCAGATTCAGAGTCTGACGTTGTTTCATCAGTAGATGATGAAAAACTGCTGCTGTATTGTTCAGAGGAGTCTGACCTCTTGTCATGAGTATCTGGTTGTAAATATCTATCTGGATCTAAGTTACTGGCTGGTCCTCCACAGTCCTCTCCATCAGCTTCTTTCTCCATCTGTTCATTTAGTCTTTGATGACGCTTTGAGGACAAAGGTTTCTCTTCATCTTTTTCACTCTTCACAGGGACAGGAATGAATGTGAACTTGATAATTTCAAGCCCTTGAAGCTGCTCTCCCTCCTGAGTCATCCAGAGTTCTTCCTGCTTCTCTTTAATGTATGGGGGCTCTTGTGGGTCCTCCAGGTCCTGACTAGGTCTCCACTCCTCCTTAATGTGTGGGGGATCTGGTGGGTCCTCCTGGTCCAGACTGGGTTTCCACTCCTGCTGCTCAGAGGGAACCATTTTTTTGCTCACCAACAGCAGCTGGATGTCTGTGGAGGATAATGAAATACATAGTAATGAAAAAGGTGTTTTAGTCATTCTATTGAATTAATAGAATGAAGTGATTAAAAACAGGATACATGATATCACATTTAGTAAAACAACTGGAACAGGCTCATTGCAATGTTCCTCTCCCTGTGCTTTCACTGGTTTTGCTTCCACTGTTGCCTCACTCTTTGCTGTTCTATTCGGGATCACTGGCTAACTGGGAGTTTCTCCTCTGATAAATATAAATAGGGATGTTCCAATCACTTTTTTTTGCCCCCGATCAGAGTCATTTAATATTTAGTATCTGCTAATTCCGAGTCCCGATCTGATACTTGTATTTTATTAGATTACACTTGTATGGCTATGTTTAATTAAATTTCTCTTTCCTTAAAAGTATCCTCCTGTGTTGCTTCGGGGCATCTTTGGATTGAGTTACCTGAGTGACCTCACTGTATTCTGTTTAGGTATAATTTTTTTAGGTGCCTTATTAAAGTGGTAGTATTGAACGCAGCTCTTCTGAAGCTAGTAAGCACAACCTATTCTCATGAAATAGAGTGCAACATTATTAATTTAAAACAAATTTTTTAATTTAAATGATCAATCCAAACATTACTCACTTTAGAATAACTTTCCTTGCAGTTGCGCCACCTGACTTTACAACATATTTCAAATGAAACAGGTTTATAGTATAAAACTTCAAGTTCATACATATATTGTTTTGATTAAATAAAAAGGTTTCATGATAAATTAATCATTTTCCAGTATTACATTAGTTGTACCACCTGACATGGAAAGTCAACCAGTCTGACTGTAAGTTAAACATGCACCTCCTCAAAAATTTAACTACACGTCGAGTCTACGCGGACCATAAGCTCTGTGATTGGTCGGTTGGGTAGCCTCGCAATGCTTCCAAGCCGACAGGAAGTGCCCCGCGCTTTGAAAAAACTTTTACTAGCGGCCAAACCGGCGGCTGTAACACAGTGGATCCATATATTTGACCGTCACAACCAGAGCGAAATGTCTCGTTTCACCATCAGAATGTGATCCATTCGGTCGGTAACATTTGAAAAGGCTACACCAGCCGCATGTTTACAATTTTACCCCATTCACGTTAGCGGAAGTTGTACGCTGTAGCGCTACTGCCAACTAGCATTTGGGGTGTAATTGCAGAATGACGGAGACACCGACACACACGTATAAAAGCCTGCCTACGTGCGTAGCCTACGGCGCTACGTAGCTTTTCTGCCAGATTCAATTCAATTTTATTTATATAGCGCCAAATCACAACAACAGTTATCTCATAGCGCTTTTCATATAAGAGCAGGTCTAGACCGTACTCTATGATGCTATTTACAGAAGCCCAACAATTCCCACCAAGAGCAGCACTAGGAGACAGAGGCAAGGAAAAAATTTAAGAGGCAGAAACCTCGAGCAGAACCATGGCTCAGGGTGGGCGGGAGAGATATTGTGATTACTATTCAATTTGCTATTCTGTGTTTGTTTTAAGTTTAGCTAAAGTTAAATATTGACTGCTAGTCAATTTCTGATGGAAGCCGCGTGAAGCAGCACAGAGCAGATGAACCACGTTAGGATATGTTAGGCTGTAGTTACTCACGTTTTGAGCTCGTAAATTATTTTTCCGGTTCTCATGTATCGATTTTTAGGTGCATATGTGAGTAAAATGGGGGCACTGTAGACTCTGTTACCCACTGCTCCATCCCGTGGATAATGAGCAGACTGCAGTGTCATACATGTTTGCGATTATGTAATCGCACAAGATGACATCGCAATTGCGATTAGATTAATCATGCAGCCCAAGTGAGAAGCTTGTGGAAGGCTACCTAAAACTAGGGATGCACCGACTGGTTTGCCTCTTACTTCAGAAGGTCTGATCAGGTAATTTTGATTATGCTCGCTCTTTCTAAAAACTACAATTGACAGAATACACAAACATTTTTGTAACTTTTCTTAAATGGAAATGTATTTCTGTTTTCTAAACTCAATTAGCACCATCAGGGGCATGGGCTACTCTTCCTGGGGTCTATTCAATTTTATGTTCATAATAAAACAACCTTTACATTATCTCCCAAACTGCTGTGCTTTAGCGTTTTGTGTTGTAACCGGAGAGCAGTTTGTGGCAGGAAGCAGCTAAAATGTCTGTAGTGTGGCTAATATTTTACATTGGAAAACAAAAGCAGTGCAACAGTAGGGCTGCAACGATTAGTCGACTTAACAGACGACGTCGATTATAAAGATCGTGAAATTTCAGTGTCGACGCATCGTGACTGTAGGACTCATGAAAAAGAAGCTTTCATGTGAGAAGCGTAAAGCAGCGAAGAAAGAGGCAAACAGCAGAACGTTTGTTTTTTTGTTTTTAGTTTTGTCCGCTCTTTCATCACTAAATACACTTTTGAGGCGATTGTGTACTTGAACATTGGCAGTTTTACTAAAGTTGATGGCGATTCGAAAATGTGCGCAAACGTTTTCCGGGTTGAGAAGCTCCACAAGCGCCCGCAGGGTTAGCGGTGCCAGCCGGCTCATGATGTAGCCTACAGAACATTCTCTGCTTATAAAACTTTAAGCACTTTGGACAAATAATCTACAGAAGTATTATGAAAGGGGCCTGTTGCTTTGTTATTCTAAATAAACATTTCATTGTTAGTGTACAGTTGTGGTTAAAGTACTTGCTTTTATTTTATATTGTTCCAAAGATCTAAAAGTTTTAAAGTTAAACCTACTTGGCAATAAATCAGATGGTGAGCTTATTGTTCTGGGTGATGAAGCCTGGCTGTTATCTTGGAGCAGCCTCTCCATAGTTCTTTGCATTCTTGGTTTTGAGGTTTCCGGGATGATGCTGGCTAAGAGAACGCTCTTTAAGGTGTGTTACCAAACACGTTAAGTGTAATAGTAAATCAGTGAATTAAAGCAGTATCCCATGCTGTCTTGTCTTCTTCCCTGGTTTCCCCCCCTGGTGTTGATACTGGTGTTCATTCTGAATAGTAAACTCGTTCACTTCATGGTAACGTAACGTCTCCCACCTCAGCTGTAGATCTCTGCAGTTCATCCAGAGTGATCATGGGCCTCTTGGCTGCATCTCTGATCAGTCTTCTCCTTGTATGAGCTGAAAGTTTAGAGGGACGGCCGGGTCTTCGTAGATTTGCAGTGGTCTGATACTCCTTCCATTTCAATATTATCGCTTGCACAGTGCTCCTTGGGATGTTTAAAGCTTGGGAAATCTTTTTGTATCCAAATCCGGCTTTAAACGTCTCCACAACAGTATCTCGGACCTGCCTGGTGTGTTCCTTGTTCTTCATGATGCTCTCTGCGCTTTAAACGGACCTCTGAGACGATCACACAGTCTGCATTTATACGGAGACTTGATTTCACACAGGTGGATTCTATTTATCATCATTAGTCATTTAGGTCAACATTGGATCATTCAGAGATCCTCACTGAACTTCTGGAGAGAGTTTGCTGCACTGAAAGTAAAGGGGCTGAATAATTTTACACGCCCAATTTTTCAGTTTTTTATTTGTTAAAAAAGTTTGAAATATCCAATAAATTTCGTTCCACTTCATAATTGTGTCCCACTTGTTGTTGATTCTTCACAAAAAATTACAGTTTTATATCTTTATGTTTGAAGCCTGCAATGTGGCAAAAGGTCGAAAAGTTCGAGGGGGCCGAATACTTTTGGAAGGCACTGTAGTTGGGCTGTGAATGGAGATCAGTAATTCACTTGAAAGATATTTAGTTAAATGGTTTAATTAGGGACAAAAATAACCATTAGTTGCAGCCCTAGTTAGCAGCCACGTGTAATGTCTTCAATATTGGCATTTCACAAGCCAGTAGTGACTTTTAGAAAATCTTCAGCTTTAGTGAATAATCCGTTTACATTGCATGTGTGGAGAGGAGTGAGCTTTTTGGATACCGCAGTCGCGCCAGATTCTGCTCAAGACGTACCTAGCTGTTTACTGGCCGGAGGAACTCGAGTTAATTTATTTTATTAACTTTCTAATTTTGTTTTGTGGATTAAAATGTGAATTTAACTTAAGTCTCGTTTGTCAACTGTCGGCTGCAGCGACTTCATGTTAATACAGAAACCGGACGTAACAGGAGATTACTTAATAAAGCTTCAAGTAAACGAAGAAGTTAACCTACCTGCTAACCAGAGGCGTAAGCCAACGATTAATCAGTCCACCTCAAGTTTCCACCAGCTGACAGGAAGTTCTTCCTTGCCTGTGTTTGCTCATGGTGGGAACTGTTGGGTCTTTGTAATTAACATGACCGAGAGTACGGTCTAGACCTGCTCTATATAGAAAGTGCAAGGAGATAACTTCTGTTATAATTCGATGCTACAAACATAAATGTGTTCTGAAATTATAAACTGCTGAGTCAACAGAGCAGACAGAAACGGAGACGAGGGTTTGTGAGTTAACACTAAAATAAGGTGGAGAATTAAGAATTAAAATGGTGAGATAAGAAATAACCAGCGAGAAATAGGGTCAAGTTTTCTTTCAAAGAAAATAAATAATGATGTCTTTGAGAAAGAGAAAGTACGTTTTTTAACTAGGATACATTTATTAGCATAATGTGCAAACATACATCACTTTATGTCCGTGGTAACAGCAAAGGTTTGTCTTTGTGATACTTTAACGTTTCTTTTAACGGAATAATCACAAGTGTGGCCAACTAAGTGTTTGCAGTTTATAGCCAGGCCTGACGTTTATTATAGGCAATAACAGAAGCCTGTTGTTGCCGATGAATTATGTGTTTGGCAGGCGTGTGTCTAACATCCTTGTTTATATTTGGAAATCAGGCTGTAGCCTATAATTAACATGACTTTCTACTAAGTAACATATAAAATAAAGACATGATCTCTTTTGCAATTATCCTCATGACTTGCTGTGTACCAACAAATCCAGTCCTCTGTACCTGTTGAAATACCTTTAAATGGCCAAAACAACACATAAAATGCAATTCATTTTATTATTTCACATATATAAGATTAAATGTTTTTAATGACGTACTGACCAAACCCAAAATGTCCCCGGTTTTCATTTCAGAAATCTGGTCACCTTACTAAAGAAGGAAGATATATATTTACACTTCTTAGGAGGGAAGAATCTCTAACCCAAAACTACATTTGTAGTCTAAAACAACCGAGTAGCAGAAAGTGAACAGACTCACGTGAGTAATAAACAGAAACGACTGAGAACCAGTGAAGGGCACAAACCTGCTCTCTGTAACCGGACAACGGGCTTCAAAACAGCGTCCAGCAGTTTGCGATGTTCGTCCTCGTTCACGACTTCAGACATTTTCAAACACGCGGCTCACTCTGACGTCACGTTCGGCTCCGTCTACTTCCAGCTAGCAAGCTAAGCTAACTGCATTAGCTTCGTAGGACACCGGGAGATAATTCAGATGTTAAACATGTTCAGATAAAGGGAACAGCACAGAGTCTATTCAGACAGCTCTATCTGGACATTTGGACATTTGGGCTCCGTGAAAAATACAGTTTGGTCTCTATGGAAGCTGCTCCGACTGTGAGGCCGAGCTCCGGCTCCGGCTACTTCCTGCTAACAAGCTAACTTCCTTTAGCATTCTTGGCTAACAGGAGATGAGTCTGAGGTGAAACATCCCGAAAGTTTAAACAGAGTCCACTTAAACACGTTTATCCTCACATGCAGGCTCTGCTGCTGAACTCCGGCTGCATCTCACGGCGACGCACGTGGTACGTAACGGGGAAAAGTTAGCATGTTAGCAACCGGAAGTATATCTGCTTCCGTGCTGATCTTCAAAATAAAAGTGAGTAACCTTTTATTCACAGGCCTACATCTCTTTGCGATGAAGTACCAATGATAGTCCACGTTCCTGCTCGACACACGCAGCTACAATTATTATTAGTACAGTTATGATTATAATAATATTCTTATCATTATATATTTTCATTATGATCATCATCATCACTATTATTTCACATCTGCAGGAACTTGCATAGTGCTGCAGTGTGTTCTCTTTCCCAGTGAATTAAACCAACAGTTTTCCTTTACAATGTGATGAGCTCTCAATACTTTACAGTTCCTGCAGTGTTTCAAAGTAAAAGTCACCTCTGAAGCAGCTGCTGGAGAAACTGCAGGAAATACAGAGCGACTGTTTTTCATCCAAACAGAGCAGATCAGAAACAGACAGACTCCTCTGAATAACAGTGGTTCCAAAAAGCATCTTTACTGTTTCTAAAATATCCAGAAAACTCTACTGAAAGATCAGTCCATGTACCAGGTTTCAACAAAATGAGCCTTTAATCAAGTTACCACAAACTTATTACCATCTCACAGAGTGGGAGAAACCGGGTCAAGACCGAATTCAACTTCAAATACAGGGCTTTCACTTACGATTGAGTATTTTTACATATTACCATTAGTAGTTTTGTAAAATATCAGAATAGTTTTTCTTATGCTGGAAAATGTGCTACTGTGACAACACAGGTTAAAATAAACAAAATATAGAAAGTATAAAGTGTCCAAATGAATAAATAAAGCATAGAACGTATAAAATATCTAAATTAATAAATGAAGACATAGACGTTTCCCATTGTTCAGTTCTGGTTCCTACAAAATGTGACATTATTTTATCATGAAATTAAACAAGCTGCACCTGATCAACACAGACACAGGACCAAAATTACCAGAAACAAATGGGTCAATCTGCAGATAAATAACAGGGCATTTCTTCTTACAGATAAAAGAGCAGAAACAGAAGCCAACTGAAGGCCACCATCCCGACAGTTCACATTAATAACCCAACAACACATCAAACATCTTTTAATAACTATGATTCAACCCCTGGAATCAATTCAATTTTATTTATATAGCGCCACTTTTTATATAGAGCAGGTCTACACCGTAGTCTTTGTAATATTATTTACTCACCATGAGCAAGCACCTGGCAACAGTAGCAAGAAAAACTCCCTTTTAGGAATAAATCCTTTCAAACAATACAGTCCTTAAACAATAGTCTCTTCTGCATTTTATTGAACCATCTGTCTCAATAAGGCTCGTTTAAAGGGGTTGGTAGTGTCTGTTCTAAAGTCCTGAAGGTTTTGTCACTACTCGATTACAATTAAGGTTGTTCAGAGATTTTGTTCCAGTAATGCTACACATTTTTTATCCTTTCCATTCCCATGTCCAGAATTTGGATTCTCCTGTTGCCCAGCACAGGACAGGACTTACTGCCTGGAGATTTTTTGGCTTACGGCGAGCAAAATGTTGTAATAGCAGAGGGAAATGCATCCCAGGAGAGAGAAACCAAATCCAGCTTTTATGCAGCAGTCGCTGGTATTTAAACGAGGTGCCAGTCATTGTCTCAGTCTGACAAAATACACTTTATGATTTACAGCCAGCAACTCATTGAATTATCAGCACACACAGAACACAGCAAGCTAAAAAAAAAAAAAGCAGTGACAGTGCATTATGAGCAATGCTGGAGAAGTAGTTCAAATTATAATAATTTGAGAGTCAAGTCATTGCAATAAATAATATCATCAGGTAGGCGTAACTACAGACCACAAGAAAAACCAGATCAACAGAGTGCATTATGACGTTACAGTAAGTGCTTATTACAAAACCCACTATTCTACAATTAATTAATGAGTCGTCGTCTCAGTTTGAATCTCAACATGAGTCCATATCTCAACAAAAAACTCTTTTCTGGATCCCAGCAAACAAAAAAAATCAGTTTAAGGTTCAATTCATGCAGGCGCATGTGCCGACCGCCATAATACGCTAACTGTACTACAAGTATCTTTCTGTTGTGCATTTCACCTGCGGGTGGCGTGTATGTTTGACACTAAAGCTTCTGCAGTATCAGCTTCTGTCAATCCTGCGGACATTGTACAACAAGTCACGGTGCAGCATAACGTGCGAAGTTGATGCTTCCTCTGCAGACTGCTGGACTTCCGCGTCATGTGACCATAATCGCAGCATTTGTGATTACACAATCTCGTTCACGATATTATTGCAAATGCAATTAATCATTCAGCACTACCCCACAGTCACTTTCTCAGCCTTACGGTCAGTCAGTGTGAGCTGCAGCCTCCCGGGAACAGATGGCCAGGTTGATATCCGGACAGTTAGCTGAATAAAGCTGGATTTAAAGGACACGCAGACCTTTTATGTGCTGCTATGGGTTGACAGGCATAATGTGGACCCTCTAACACCCCCTTCTCTCTAAATGCAGGCGTTCAAGGCAGATGGCCATCCACCCTATGTCTAGGTTGTGTGTGAGGTTTCTGCCTGTTAAAAGAAAGTTTTCATTATCACTGTTGCCAAGTGCTTACTCACGATGGGGACTGTTGAGTCTCTGTAAAGAATATCACAATAATATAGAGTGTAGACCTGCTCTATATGAAAAATGCAATGAGATAACTGTTGTGCGCTATATAAATAAATGGAATTGAACTAGTGTAGATCCAACAAACATCTCTGCAGCTTCATTTACTTTCATTGCTCTCACCAGCACATTTGTGCTTTTTGAGAAGACTGAGCCGAGTGAACCTTTTATAACAAACTGAACAACTAAAGGGTTTCTCCCCTGTGTGGATTCTAGTGTGTCTGGACAAAGCACTTCTGTGACTGAAATTTGCTTCACAAACTGAGCATGTGAAAGGTTTTTCTCCTGTATGAATTCGTAAGTGTGAGATCAAATTTGAGCTTCGTGCAAATCTTCTACCACAAACTGAACAACTTAAGGGTTTCTCCCCTGTGTGGATTCTCATATGTTGTCTCAGATGTTCCTTTTGTGAAAATCCTTTACCGCAGACAGAACAACTAAAGGGTTTCTCGCCCGTGTGGGTTCTCATGTGCCTCAGAAACTCTACCCTCCATTGATATGTTTTTTTACAATCTGAACAGCTGAAATGTTTCCCTTTTGAATGAAGTCTCATATGATTTGCTAAAGAGTTCTTCTCTAAGTATCTTTTATTACAAACTGAACAACTAAATGGTTTCTCTCCTGTTTGGAGTCCATTGTGTTCCTGCAGATGTCCTCTGTGGCTAGAGCTTGTAGCACATTCAGAGAAGCTACTTGATGTTTTTCCAGTATTAAATTCCACATCAATTCCAGGTACTTCATTGTTTTGCAGAGAGTTTGAACCTGACTGAGGTTCCCTGGTCTCCTCCCAATCACAACTGTCATCTGCCTCAGGTTCAGAGGAGTCTGACGTCTTGTCATGAGTATCGGGTTGTAAATGTCTGTCTGGATCTGAGTTCCTGGCTGGTTCTGGTGCTCCACAGTCCTCTCCATCACTTTTTGTTTCCATCTGTTCAGTTAGTCTTTGATGCTCTGAGGGCTGATGACAAAGAGACCAATGTTTTTTGAGCTGATAAGGCCAAGTGAATCCTCTGCCACAAACACTGCAGCTGTATCGTTTCTTTCCAGTGTGGAGTGCTATGTGGTTTGTCAGATAAACCTTTTGTATAAATTTTTTACTGCAAAATGAGCAGTTAAATGGTTTCTCTCCTGTGTGGATTCTCGTATGTCTCTTCAGATCTGAGTTTCGACTGAACAGTTTACCACACTCAGAGCAGCTAAACGACTTCTCACCAGTATTATGTCTGTTATTTTTCAGAAGGTTTGAAGCTGACTGAGGTTCCCTGGTCTCCTGCCAACCACAACTGTCATCAGTCTCAGGTTCAGAGTCTGACGTCTTGTCATGAGTATCTGGTTGTAAATGTCTATCTGGATCGGAGTCTTTGGCTGGTTCTGGTCCTCCACAGTCCTCTCCATCAGCTTCTGTTTTCAAATGCTCTGTATCTCTGTTCTCTTCAGTTTGTCTGTGATGAAGCTCTGAGGACTGACAACCAACACACTGATGGTTTTTGAGCTGATAAGGCCAAGTGAATCGTTTGCCACAAACAGTGCAGTTGTATCGTTTCTCCCTTGTGTGGAGCACCATGTGGTTTATCAGATACACATGTCGTGAAAATGTTTTACTGCAAACAGAGCAACTGAATGGTTTCCCCCCTGTGTGGATGCTCATGTGTCTCTTCAAATTTGAGTTCCGGCTGAATCGTTTACCACACTCAGAGCAGCTAAATAATTTCTCATCAGTATTATGTCTGTTATTTTGCAGAGGGGTTGAACCTGACTGAGGTTCCCAGGTCTCCTCCCAATCACAACTGTCATCTGTCTCAGGTTCTGAGGAGTTAGAAGTCTTGTCATCAGTATCGGGTTGTAAATGTCTGTCTGGATCCAAATTCCTGCCTGGTTCTGGTTCTTCATCAGCTTCTGTTTCCATCTGTTCAGTTAATCTTTGATGAAGCTGTGAGGACAGATGTTTCTCTTCATCGTCTTCTTCACACTTCACTGGGACAGGAGTGAATGTGAACTTGGTGATATCAGCCTTCTCCAGCCCTTGAAGCTGCTCTCCCTCCTGACTGGTCCAGAGTTTCTCCTCTTCCTCTTTAATGTGTGGGGGCTCTGGTGGGTCCTCCTGGTCCAGACTGGGGCTCCTCTCCTCTTTAATGTGTGGGGGCACTGGTGGGTCCTCCTGGTCCAGACAGGGGCTCCACTCCTCCTTAATGTGTGGGGGCTCTGGTGGGTCCTCCTGGTCCAGACTGGGGCTCCTCTCCTCTTTAATGTGTGGGGGCACTGGTGGGTCCTCCTGGTCCAGACAGGGGCTCCACTCCTCCTTAATGTGTGGGGGCTCTGGTGGGTCCTCCTGGTCCAGACTGGGGCTCCTCTCCTCTTTAATGTGTGGGGGCACTGGTGGGTCCTCCTGGTCCAGACAGGGGCTCCCCTCCTCCTTAATGTGTGGGGGCTCTGGTGGGTCCTCCTGGTCCAGACTGGGGCTCCTCTCCTCTTTAATGTGTGGGGGCACTGGTGGGTCCTCCTGGTCCAGACAGGGGCTCCACTCCTCCTTAATGTGTAAGGGCTCTGGTGGGTCCTCCTGGTCCAGACTGGGGCTCCTCTCCTCTTTAATGTGTGGGGGCACTGGTGGGTCCTCCTGGTCCAGACAGGGGCTCCACTCCTCCTTAATGTGTGGGGGCTCTGGTGGGTCCTCCTGGTCCAGACTGGGGCTCCTCTCCTCTTTAATGTGTGGGGGCACTGGTGGGTCCTCCTGGTCCAGACAGGGGCTCCACTCCTCCTTAATGTGTGGGGGCTCTGGTGGGTCCTCCTGGTCCAGACTGGGGCTCCTCTCCTCTTTAATGTGTGGGGGCTCTGGTGGGTCCTCCTGGTCCAGACTGGGGCTCCTCTCCTCTTTAATGTGTGGGGGCACTGGTGGGTCCTCCTGGTCCAGACAGGGGCTCCACTCCTCCTTAATGTGTAAGGGCTCTGGTGGGTCCTCCTGGTCCAGACTGGTGCTCCACTCCTCCTTAATGTGTAAGGGCTCTGGTGGGTCCTCCTGGTCAAGACTGGGGCTCCACTCATTTTTAATGTGCGGGGGCTCTGGTGGGTCCTCCTGGTCCAGACTGGGGCTCCACTCATCTTTAATGTGCGGGGGCTCTGGTGGGTCCTCCTGGTCCAGACTGGGGCTCCACTCATCTTTAATGTGCGGGGGCTCTGGTGGGTCCTCCTGGTCCAGACTGGGGCGCCACTCCTGCTGCTCAGGGGGAGCCTCTTCTTTACTCACCAACAGCAGCTGGAAGTCTGTGGAGAATAATGAAATACATACACATTTTTAAAAAAACTAACTTCCTTTTACCATACAAAACCAATGACACCACTATATTCTTTAACATATGGGGAAACAATTCACATTCAGTACAACATATTTGGAATTCGGGCTGGGATTGATTTGACACATCTTTCTCGCTCTAAAGGGCTCTGGCCTGTGTGCAGATGCAGTGGGAGGCGCGGGGCTGCGTGGGAAGGGAGCCAGAAAGGAGGAAACGCTGGCAGGACTTAACAGAAACATTAACTATATCCCTAACGTTAAGTAATAGCAGAAGTGAAGAGACTAAAAAGAGGAGTTCCTTAGTGTCGCCTCAGCTCGCCTGGAACCTCAACGGAGGTGATACAAAAAAAAAGTACCAGATAGCAGGTAAAACTTTTCCCGATGGAAAACCAAAAAAGGCAAGTAGAGTCGAGGCGAGTTGAGCTGGTACTGTGCAGTGGAAAAGGGCTAAAAGGAGGTTAACTTACAATCACTGACCTAGGTTCAGGCACACACCCATGTCATGGTTGGGACAGAATACAGGAATCCTGAAGTAAAATTCACACTTTAAGACTTTTTTCAAGACCTTTTCAACATATGACTGCTGCGCCACTTTGAGCTTTAACCTGTTAAGCCAGCAACACACCTTTAAAGGGGGGATTGTGGAGTTTTTAAAAGGAATTTAAATATATTTATAACATTTTTATTGCCTATATGTGACCAGGTTGTAACCTCAAAATTGCTCTTACTAGTATATATTGTCAGTTGTAGATCTGTAGTTGATGCTCTGTTGATGCTTGTATGTTGTAAGTCGCTTTGGATAAAAGCGTCTGCCAAATGAGTAAATGTAAATGTAAAAATGGAGGCATTCACCAACTTTCACAGTTGCTTAAATAACAGCCTGTATATACCTACTGTCTGATGTTTATTGTGCGCAACATTATTGCAAATCATGTGAAACATTTTGTGTTTTAGTTGGTTCAAAATAGATGATGTTAGCATGCCTGCAAACGCTGACCAGTTGATAACTACCTGACATAGATGTAATTAGGGCTGAAACAAATTCTTTACATCATTGCTTTGTTTAATCCATTTAACTATATACCACAGTGTTTCGCAGGGACATTTATTGCTGTCGCACGTCACGCTTACGCTGTGAACACGAGGCGATTATGATGGCACTGTTTGCAAAGTGGAGGAAGAGAGAGAAAATAGCGAGGGACAAAGAAGAAAGTGTCCAAAGTATGGGATTATTTCAAGCTACAGAAAACAACACTCTTTAATGTTACCGTCCATCCACTGTGTGCAACAGCACGACGATCAGAAAGCAGCCAGTGTTCTGCCAGCGGACCACAGACAAGGTAACAGTAAGAGTAACTTTAGCATTTAATTGAAATCATGATTGATTGTTGAGTTGAAACCAAAGTATGCCACAGTCCTCAGCTGAAAATGTGCACACGTGCGTTTGTTGTTCTCCTTTTTGGGCCATGAGTTGTGACCTCACAGTTATGAGTTAACTGGGTGTTGGGAGCTTCACCTTTTAACTCACCTGCAGCTCTGTCTGTAGCTCAGACAATCCCTGCTACCTGCGTGTGCTAATCTGTCCTTTCACCCAGATTCTTTGTCTTTATTATCGCCATCTTTATAATAACAAACAGCTGTTTAGTGTGCAGGATCGCTCATTTCCCGTTTCACATTTCACGTGTGTTTTCCTGAGAAAATGTGGTTTGGAGACCAGCGTCGGGTGACGGAGCTGTTGTCAGCCAATGTTGGGCAACGTTGGACAGGTTTGTGCAGCGGTGTTCATGAGAGAGGGAGAGAGAGAGAGAAAGAGGGAGCGAGCCAGGAGGTGCTGCACGAATATATCCTCCTCAATACAGCTCTTTAGTCAAAAATTATTTTAAATAGCCTACGCCTAGTAAGAATTTGGAAAATCAATATGTGGCGGTCCGTGTTGATAATTATCAAAAATTATAGGTTAATTATGGAAAACACTGCTTTCCCTACCACCCACCTTCACCCCCAAACAAAGCGATCTATCCCGACATTTAACTAACATCTTATCCATAACAGCAGCAAGGAGTGTGGTTTTTACAAAAGCATATAGCCTGGGCCTAACGTTTCTTAATGCCACCGGCTGAAAAAAAAAATAAAGCAAGTAAAGCCTGACTTTAAAACAGCAGTTTTACTGCACATGTAGCGTATTTATAAGAGCAGTATTCAGTAGTTACAAAATATTACGTTAATGCCACTCTCTCCCGATGAGTCCAGCATCAGTGACAGAAGCTGCAGGAGTTTCTTTCTGTAAGTTTCACATCACTGTGCTGCTTCAGCAGATGCTTCAATAAATCAGATGTAGAAATGTTCACCGTTGAAAGCTTTTTGCTGGTCACACAGAGTTTACACTAGATGACAAAGTTCTTTGCATCATACACTGTGACAAAATCATGGCAGCAGAAACTTACAGCTATGGAAAGAACACCTCTCCCACTTGTTCTCCATTCTTCATTTAGTGTTTGGCTCTCAGAGGACATGAACAACAAAGTCTGGTCCAGCGGAGTTGCCGCACAGTCGTGGATTTACGTCCAGGATGGTGCGTTCAGTAACGAGTAACACAGCGTTACTTGCCTTAGTAACTAGAAATATTACCGTTTTAGAAAAGTTATCAGTTACACTACTTAGTTACTGGGAAAAGTAATATTACAGTTACTGCCCAACACTGCTGTCAGCTCCTGTAGTGTGTGTGTCCCTGTCACCGATCAGTCACGTAGTGTGAACGCCACATTTTCAAGACTGCCATCATATGACCGGAGCACGCCAGCCGAGCGCTCACTCTCGGTTCGCACTGACCGTTCTGCGCCCTTCTCCCCTCGAAGAGTGGCAGCGCCAGGCGGATAGCTTGCGGTTCAGGACGAGGAGGTGTGGCGGTCCACCCGCTCTCTGGATGAATCACTCGATCTGCTGTTGACGGCAGAGCGGGAGTTGGATGACTCCACTCTTCCCATTCACGGGTCTCCTCGCGGCTCCTCGCTTCCCCCGTTCCGACCTCCGATGACTCCGTCCTCGACGCTACTAGGTTGCCGTGGCGAGGTAAGCTAACAGGGAGCTAACGTTGAGCTAACGATTTGCTAACGTCACGCTCACATGCGGCCTGCCTGGATCAGCCGACCAGGGAGATTCCGTGAGCCCACGCTGCTCTACATTAGCTGCGGCTAATGACATTTAGCAACACGTTTCATTGCTGCTGGCCGACCCTCGTCGGTCAGAGCGGACCACTGGTAAGCTATGGGTCGAAAAAAGCTGTGTGAAATCTTGTTGCTCCTTTTTGTGGAAGTTGTTGAAGAAATGCTGTCTGTGCCTGCCTCGAACCAGCCACACCAAGCACACATTTCCCACACTGTGTGAGCCAGCTGCCGTTAGCCAAGTGGCTAACATGCAGCTTGAAGCTAAAAGCAACAAGCAGTACACTCTGTTCACGATCAGAGGTCCCTTCACACCCGTCCCCACGGAAACTATGAGTCCACGACAGCAGAAATTCGCTTTGTGTGGACAGAACATTTTTCTGATGGAAGAAATCTGTCGGGCAGCGTGTGATGCTGTTGACATTATGCACGTTTCCCCCGGCAGTGCCCAGCTGCGAGCTCGTGCATAATCACGGCATCAATGGTCCTTCTGTGCGTCCAGGGGTTCCCCCTTGGTTACCCTATCTCTGCTCCACATATTACGCACTGTTTCTCACTTCCCCACATTGTGTGAGAGGCCCATCCTGGACCTGTCACTGTTCGACATGGCGATTATGGTGAGACCTTTTTGCATGTTAACAGTGAAACAGGTGATGGAGTGTGTGCGCCAGGGACTCAGGCTCTCCTCCATCGACCTGAAGGATGCATACTTTCCTGTGTCCGTCATTCCCTGACACAGGAAGTTTCTACGGTTTTCATTCCAGGGTGCCCAGTACCAACACAACTGCCTGCCCTTCGGTAACTCCTTGGCCCCACGCACTTTTTCCAAGTGTGTCGAGACAGCCCTGGAGCTGCTGCGGCATTCGGGTCCTGTTTTATCTGAATGACTTGCTGCTGTTGGCGCCAGAGGCCCCTGATCTGGCCTACTGGCGGGACCCCCTCTCTCTTCGGTCGGGGTTGCCCCTGGGCAGGGTCACGTCCCATATCTCAGTCTTCACAGACGCCTCCCTGATGGGCTGGGGCGGGACCTGCCTTTCTCAGGTAGTGGGCGGTCTGTGGCAGACAGCAGGCCTCTCCACATAAACGTGCTGGAGCTCCTCACGGTGTGGAAGGTGCTGGTCCGCACCAACTACAGGGCCGTGGCAGCCTATAAACCGCCAGGGCAGGGTGCGCTGAGTGCAGCGGTCGGGTCTGGCCAGGCGCCGCTGCTCCTGTGGGCGAATGCTCACCTGCTCTGGCGGGGCAGCAGGCCAGTTGCCCCACAGTGGGATTTGCCGCTGTTTACGCGCCTTAACCCAAGCCCCGTTTGGGCCTTTGGAGACAGCGGACCTGAGATTCCTTTTGGCTAAGGTTGCCTTGCTCCTGGCTCTGACAACGGCCAAGAGGGTCAGCGATCTGGCTGCCCTCTCTGTGGTTCCGTCGTATGTGAAGATTCAGGGCGACAGCAGATTGGCTGTTCTGCGCCCTAACTCAGCGTTCATGCCTAAAAGCATTACGAACTCCTTTCCCCTGTCGGCGTAGCGCCTGTGTCACTGGCTGTGCAATGCCATTTCCCAGGCTTACGTGTCTGCCGGTGAATCCCCCCCGGATGGCATCAGAGCGCACTCCACGAGAGGTGTCTCCTCCTCAGTGGCGTTGCACGGTGGGATGACAGTGGACGACATCTGCACGGCGACCTCCTGGTTGTCCCCATGCTCTTTCGTCCGTTTCTACCTGCGGGATGTCTCCCTTTTCCCTCTGACTCACTCAGTACTGAGTGTTTTGGTTGAGTGATTCTCCTTGTGAGCATGCGGTGCGCCCTCTCCCACGTGACGGTGTGGGGGGGGGCGGCCGCTGCTTACGTGGCCCTGGATTGTGCGCAGCTGATGCGGTTGCTGTCGTGACCCCGCCTGCGTCTGTACGGCTGCGGGGGCCCCCACCCAGTTTCCCAACATACGCATGGGTTGGCCCTCGGCCTCCGAGTTGTGCTTGGTGGTACCGTATGGGCCAGTGAGGCGTTGACTCATCCTGCTTCGCCTCTAAACCAATAGCGATAGCCTTAGAGGGCGAAGCCTATACGAAATAGAATCCGGGTTACAGTACGTAACCCCCGTTGTGTGAACGGCACGTCGTGTAGTCTGCACGAGCCTTTAGTATAACTTGTATAGCACTCAGGTGATGTTTGTTTGTAAAGCAGCCGTCAGGTTGTTGGTCTGATGTTTGCTGTATGACACACTATGAATTCCCGAAAGGACTAGTAAATATCTATCACCTATAAACGTGCACAGCTGATCCCGTTACGGTCGGGAAATTGATTTTGAGACTGTAAAACTAACACTCCTTTTTGTGATAACTTTCAACCACTTTACATAATTCAAATAGGCTAGAAAGAAACAAAGCTCAGGCGAATAAATTGTTACTCAAGTAACGTTACAAGTAGGGCTGGGCGGTATGTCCAGAACTGGTAGCAATGTTAGACAGCTGTGTTGTAGTTGTGTTTAACTGTTGTCGCATGTATTTACCATTTTGCAACACGTGTTTCAGTGAGTGAGAATGTGTTTAGAGTTTTGCTCAAAGAGTGGATGAGATTTGCAAACAGTGTCTCAACTACCTGAACAATTGTGAAAAACTGTAATAGAAAAAATAAGTGCTAATTAATTTGAGATTTAAATGAAACATTTATTGAACATTTGTTACAATGTTCTTCAGGAAAATGATATCACTGTTTCAAGTGCATCTAACTCAAATGTGACCTCAGCTACAGAAATGTGACGTTCCAGCCGTAAAGTGTACAAACCTGCTTCAGGCTTTGTGTCCAGCAGTTTGCGTTGTCCACAAAGTTCCTCCTCGTTCTCGACTTTAGACATGTTTACAGCAGCTTTTCCTCCAGACACACTCCGTTACAGACACGCAGCTCACTCTGATAAAATACACACTGTGAGGCCGAGCTCCGGCTCCGGCTACTTCCTGCTGACAAGCTAACTTCCTTTAGCATTCTTGGCTAACAGGAGATGAGTCTGAGGTGAAACATCCCGAAAGTTTAAACAGAGTCCACTTAAACACGTTTATCCTCACATGCAGGCTCTGCTGCTGAACTCCGGCTGCATCTTACGGTAACGTGAAGGAAAAGTTAGCGTGTTAGCCACCGGAAGTACATATTCCGGTAACAGTATTCTTTTTTCAAAATAAAAGTGACCAACCTTAAATTTACAGGAGCTCAACTACATTCGTTCAAGGGCCAGAATGTTTCCAAGCAGACACTGTTGGGGCAAATAAAAAAGGATGTTTAGGCTTAATAAACATATTGTTTAATATTTTCACTTTCATAAAATTATTGTTAATGTTTATAACTGTACCTAACTAGAAAATGCTCTTAGACGTCTGCGCAGTTCACTGAGAAGTAATGTTAAAATCAGTAATTGTAAATGTTAATGTAGAATGCAGTTCTGATTGGCAGAAAATATTAACCTGTTTTGACACTGATATTCAGTTGTGTTAGTCGGTGTAAGATAGTCAAGGCCCCGGAGCCTGACAACATGCCACTAATATATTATATTCAACTAATTTAATATTTCATGTTTGAGGCGTATTTTTTCCATTTCCATTAAAATAATTAATTTAAATGCGGTGTGGTTTATAGCCTACCTGGATATTCTCTGGCTCTGTGTCAGGGGCCTGTATGAGGCATTTTGTTTCAACAATGTTTTTGAAGTTAGTGTTTTAAGTTAAATGAACTTAATAATTTGAGTTAAAACAACTTAACCAAATTAATACTACTTTCCATCTCATGTTAAGGGGATCTAATTTCCAAATTTGTTTCAGTGTCCTCAGTGGGAGCTACGCTCCTGTTTCCTCTGGATGTTTGAAGCTCAGAGTTTCCAAATGTGCTCTGAAAGACACAAAGAGATGTGAACATGAGGACTGACTGATGTGGACTCCTAGAGGAAGAAGCAGAGGAGTTGCTGCCCTCCAGTGGTCACTGTGAGTCACTACAACACTACATTTCACTGAGGTGTGGCCAACAGGACTCTTACTTCTTACGTACTAATCAGTACTGATGAGGTGATGAGGATTGGTGAGTCCACATCCGTATGAGTGTCAGTATGAATATGAGGATTCATGCTAGTTTCTCTGTGAGTCTCTTTAAATCCCCCCTCCACTATATTTTGACATTTCTATGATATTTCATATTTTTCTGTGTCATTTCCGTACAATATTGATTACCCAACATATCGCCAAATATTTTTTGCCAAATAGCTTATTTTTGTGCTCAAAGTTGCAAAAATTGCTTAGTTGCTAAAACGGGGTGGTGACGTATGACTTTAGTGATTCCATAAGTCATACGTCATTCTCCAAGCTTGTGCAGGCGCACTGTCATTTCTCGTTAAGTCAGAGCATCAAACTCATAAACATCGTTGTGAGCGAGCTAACCAATTTATCATGTAATTACTTAGAACTTAGGTAGCCTATTTGTAAATATCTCTAAAAGAGAGATTTAGATGAAATCTGGTAGACAAATGTCTCAGCCAACGCTTGAGGAGTGACTTTTGTTGTTCTCAACATTACAAGAAAGTGTTTTGTTTTGTCAATGCGCTCAGTTAAAAGAATGGTCTGTGTGTATTTTCATGTAGATGTTATTTAAAATATTTTCTATAAATAAAATCTTGAGAATTGCACAGTTTTTGTTTGCTCATGAGTCTTTTCTAGTTTAAAATGTTGTTTCATTTTGACCCATTTGGTGCATCCACACGTTTTAAAAAGTTCCACTCTTGTTTGTGTTATTGTTAATTGCAATTTATAAATATTAGAAGTTTAACCATTAATGCACTATGCATCTGTTCAATATATACTGTATATGATTGCAACCGCATAAAATGTGATTCACTGTATTGTCAACCTAATGAGGCTGTATAAAAGGTGTAGACAGGACACAACACGTAAAGGTAAGGACTTCATAACGTGGCCCAGCAGACAGCCTGTGAGCTGGATGGTACGCTTGGTAATATAAGGACACAACATCTACAGCTACAGCTGATGAAAATATTATTGTGTGTGATGTAAGTAGTTTGATGTACATACAGTGTTTCTTACAGCCTACATAAACAGAAATAACTCGTTAGTTTTAATCTCTCTTCTTAGTAAAGTTCATAACAAGTCAAATTTACATGCAGAAGATCAAGTATATGTTTTTTTTTTCTAACTGTAGACAAAATAGCACTGGTTGGTATTATAATATATATGTATATATATATAATAGTTTCTGGTTGTCATGGTAATTGATTCTTTTAACCACTCCGGATTCTCTGTTTGAGAAAGAACATTAACCCTAAACGGCAGTTAAAACTGGCGGGAGGGCTTTAAGGGTCCAGTTTGTGTTGAACTCTGTTGGTATCAGTGGGGTTATTTAATGAGGTAGCACCAAGAGTTACCATGGTAACATTTCTTGTGAACAGCAGCTCGCCCCTTGTTTCCTGTTCACACTTTACTTTCACTTTGTTCATGACGCAGCTTCTTTTCTCCGTGTGAGGTAAATGTAACCGACATGTTTCAAACTAACTGCTGTTAGCTTGTTTTAGTAAAGTAACTCTGAACTTTAACAAACTAACTGGGGTCCTCCATGTTGTGGATATCTGGGCTAAGCGGTGGAATAAGAGCAGCTGTTGAGCTCCTTTCTCCTCAGGAGTTGAACACAGAGTCGTTGTTTCCGTGCAGCTTCTCTTCCTGATGTCTGAAGCGGCCTGTGGAGGAGGCGGAGACGAGCCGCTGCTCTCCCGCTGTCTGAGCCACTAACTGCGGCTCGGCCGGTAACACCAGAGTCCAGCAGAGTCCAGCAGAGTCCAGCAGATCCTCGCAGGAGGTAACACTCACATATACTGAGAAATCTCTGCAGGTAGCCTCCATCATCTCTTCTGCTGGATTATACATCCACATCTTCTGGTCCTTTTCAGACACTTTGCTGTGCTCACTGATCACTTTATTTTGCAGAATTTCAGGGAGCGCTGGCTGCTATAATCGTGACAAACAGTGCAAACAGCTGCTGACGTCAGATTATTGGGCTGTAATATGAACCAGAGCTTTCAGCACTGACCTGTTTCATGTTTTAATAATAGTGTTAGGCTGTGTTTCTGTGTAGTCAGTGATCAGGCTGCAGGAATCTGCAGATGCTATAATGTGTTTCTGAAGATCTGATCTGCAGCCTTTGGAGATCACAGCTCAAACAGTGGTCAGATGACGCAGCTGTGCAACACGTCATCTTTAACTGACGTCGCTTTAAAATGACGGCTCAGAGGAAAACAAGGTTGTTATAGTTTAGGATTTTTCATTAGTTTTTAATTTTATTTAGTCTTGACGTTTTGTTTTCAGTTTAGTTTGAATTAGTTTTTAACGTGGGTTTGCTAGTTTAAGTTTAGTTTTTCCACAAAAAATTAAAAAACAAGTAAAATCATTAGAAATAATGCAGATTTCATTATCATCATTCTTGGTTAAATAGTTGAAATACAATAAATGGAGGTGAGGGACAGCTCACAGCCACAAACAACAGGCCCCTAGCACCCTGAAGGCAAGTCTGACTGGAAAGCAGCTATATTAAAATCTAAACCTTTATTAATCAAAAAGAGGCAGTAAAACAATGTGATGCACAAAGAGACAAACTGGCTGAGAGATCAGAGCCCATAAAACACACACTAGCTGACATGCAGTAAATATAATGACCAGCAGACACGTTAACCCAGAGTTGGAAGTTTATCCCACAGGCAGGATGAGCTCTAAGCCAGACCATCAGAACGGAACAAAACAAGCAAAAGAAAACCACCAAGACAGGGGGGCTGGAGCCAGTCCCAGCTGACAAAAGGCAGCCTGGGCAGGTCACCACATAGACAAACAACCAGTTACACTCACACCTAAGGATAATTTAGAGGAAGCCCGAGTACCTGGGGAGAACATACGAACGCCACACAGAAAGGCCTGGACCACTAGGGTTCGAACCTGTGACCTTATTGCTGTGAGGCAACCGCACTAACCACTGCACTACCACGCCACCCTACGCGTAAAGATAATAGAAAACATTTTCAAATCCCACCAACTACGCAGCCGATCCCTACCTGGGCCCCCCCGACTACTTTAGCCTCCCTCTAACGTTACATGGGGCTCTCCTTGTAGCAGCGGTCGCCACCTGCTGCGCTGCGGCCAGACGGCGCCCTGACCCCGGGCTCAATCAGCGTGCCAGCTCTTTACGCGGAGGACAAAAGCATAAGGACGAGAGGACATCTCATTTCATTAAATGCCTGTTTCCTCGGCACAAATTTGGGAAATGAGAAAGGCCCGTATGTCACCATGATGGATTCATGGGAACTTGCAGTGTTGAAGTCCCTTGTGGAAGGGTAGTCTGACAGATTAAGCAAAACGTCACTATGTCACATGACATTAAAACCTTGCGGGAGCAAGGGGGCTGCAGGGGCCGAGTCCGGCGGCCGCAGTTGCTTTTTTCCGGCTGCACAAAGTTGTAATCCCACTATTGTCTTGTTTCCAGTCTGACGCCTTGTTTTTGTCTCTGGACTCGTTCACAAACTATAAAAATGTCAACAAGAGTTAAACTGTGAGAAAGCATCAACACCAACAAATAAAACATCCTGTCCTCTTATTATGAAAATCTGCTCCCGGTCCTCCATGCAGGTGTGTGTGCTGGGCTGCAGCTTCATGCCTCCATCTAGTGGACTGATAGTAGAAGTCCAGCAGCTGATGGCAGCTTCCTCTGCCTCACGCTGCTGTCTGACTGCATTCAGCTGCCACTGATATGAAACAGAAACTAGCAGCCAATCAGTGGAGGAGCAGCTGATCTTTTTCCAGGAGAAATGATGGAAAGGAGGATTTGAGTTGATGTGCAGATGAATGATTTGTGTTTCCTCTCCAGGTGAAAGTGGATGTGAGTTGAGCAGCATGAGTCAGTGTGAGGACAGAGAGGAGGGAGTCCCTCCCTCTAAAAGCACTCTGTGTGGGGAACATGACAGCCAGACCAAAGCTCAGAGGTGAGATGAGGATCTCTAACTGTCCAGGACTCAAATCACTCCACCATCATTATTCACTCTCAAAGCTCTGTGTGTGTTGTGTTGAAGCCCAGAGCAGCAGCAGGGACCGGACTCTGCTGGACCTGGACCTGGACCTGAGCCCAGCTGTGTGTCCTTCAAGAGTGACCAGTCAAAGGGTCGCCTCATTGAATTTAAAGGAGGCCGACCGTCTGCTGCAGAGAGGTCAGCTGTTAATCCCATTAAACTCTGACTGATTCATGTTTAACTGTTATTTATCCAGAGAAGTTTTATTAAAGCTGTGTGTTTATTTTCAGCATCGTTCTTCTTCACATACATTTATATTCTCCCATCTGAAGCTGCCCAGTAGAACCAGTAGAAGCAGTAGAAGCAGTCTTCAGCTCTTAGCTTCAGTTGAACATTTTCTCCACACACACGTTCTGACTGTTGAGCAGCTCCAAAGCGACTGCCTTTACCTTGTGTCTGTCTCTGTGTGGACAGACATAATGTGAGCTAACTCTTCATGATTCCTCCACAGAGTCCACCAGGAGAGCTCAGAGGTTCCCAGTGGTCAGTCTGCCCAGCAGCATCAAACACACCTGGACTCCATATTTATGGTCTGTACATGTACAACAACTACTTTTCCATCTATTCTGTTCACAATAATCTCCACGCTGCACTTTTTAGACCAGTGGATTGTCAGTCTGTCCAACATGGATCTGATGTTTGGTTCCATGATTTGACTTTGATTGTGTCCTTCATATAATATTCTGTTCCAGCTGCTGGAGGACAACATTGTCACTTTTGTGAAGAAACTCACCTGGAAGAGATGAACCAATCAGAACAGTGATGACAAAGGGAGTGGCTGGCATTGGGAAAACAGTCTTAACACAGAAGTTCACTCTGGACTGGGCTGAAGACAAAGAACCTGCTTCCCTCTGCTCGCCTCTGGATAACAACTCAACCTGCAGCAGCCAATCAGATCCCTCCTGAGTGTGTTGACATGGTGACAGAGGTCAGAGGGTTCACTGACCCACAGAAGGAGGAGTACTTCCTTATACATTTTTATTCTAATATACTAATATCTTTTCGTTTTGATGTCCATGGGCTGTAAGCCGTAATCATCAAGATTAAAACAAAAACTTTAATCTAGGATATATTCACTTCACTTGTGTGTGAAGTGAATGTACAATATTGTACAAGATGCACCTGTAAGTGTGTTTCATTTGATTGATGTAAACAAAGCTGATCCTTGGTTACTGATGTTTTTTAAGGACAAATGTGGATGTTTTAAATAGACTGGTTCCCCTTAGTGTATACAGCCATCTGAAGATATTTCAATGTACTGTTACTGGGAGGTCGAGTGGAGAGGAGGAGTTTCTATATCAGTGAGGTGGTTCTGGTTCCTCAGTGTCTCTGTGTTCTGTGTAGGAGGGAGAGTCTCCTCCTGGTAGAGAACAGATCAGTTGAGTCTGTACAGGATCACAGAAATCTTTCAGCTTCTTGTAATAAATCCATCAATGAACTTTGTACAAAGTGATTCAAAGTGATTGAACAGATTCCTCATTTCCATTGTAAACTTCTTCCACTTCCAGTCCTTTAAAGATGGAAGCTCTGATCATTAAATGGTGGAAATGCCGTTGACTTGGACCTTCTGTCATGTGTTGCTTTGAATTCTGGCTCTTGTTCCAATAAAATTTGTTGTCTTTCTCAGCTCAGGACTACTGACAGGATTCAGCTGGAAGATCCAGTATATGGCCAAAAGTTTGTGGCCGTTGTCCATAAAGAAATGCATTTCCCAGTTTGATGTGGAAGAACTTTGCCTGCACAGAACCCAGACCTGAACCCTGTCCAACACCTCTGACTGTGAGCCAGACCTGATCACCAGCATCACCTGGATCAGTACCTTGTGTGTTATAACAACAGTTTTTCATATTGTTATTATATATAAAAGGATTCAGATCTTACTAGAAACAGACACCAGATTTAAAAACTCCGGTATAGAATACAAGGACATATACCTGGTGAGAGGCTTCATCAGCACTTCTGTGAGTTTGTTGGGCTTGAATGTAACATCATTTATCTGTAAAGGTCCTGCATTCCAGCTTTAACCAAAAGGAAATGACAAATAAGGCAGAGTGAGAGCTGACTTGGCTGCAGGGAATAATTTCACACCCGAGACAAATGAAAAGCTCTTGCTGGGAAACTGCTGATCCACAGTGTTATTAATAAACCTAAATATATTTAACCCTTTACTATTGCAGTCACAGCAGGAAGTGTCTCTGTGACGTAGTGACGACTCGAGCTAATGGCTATCAGGTTAGCGTTGGATCGGTAACCTCGTGTTAGCTAGAGTCAGTGGGACATCAAAAAACATGTCTAATTTAATATTATCATATACAGTATAATGTTTCATTATGGAGCTCCCAAAAATATTTTGGAATCTTCTGCATGCAAGATGAGAATTTTTGGTGACTTCCTGTCCAGATTAGTTGTTTACTACAATTACACGATTCAACCTGATTGGTCTAATCAGCTGTCTATTACAATGCTTCATCTTTAATAAGTCGATTATAAAATCAAAGTAACTACAACATTAAATACATACAACTACCACAACATTGTACCTAAGTACAGTACTTGAACAAATGTACTTAATATAAAAATTGAAGCATAAAAACAACTCCATAAATCAAAATGTTAAAACGCAATGTATTCTGATGAGTAAATAATGAATCTATAAATATGTACAAATATATAAAGAAAACATTAATATAATATTAAATAAAACAGATTTAAAGAAAGGAGAAAATAATATATCTCTAAACAAGCTTTAAATGTACAAATATATATTATTAAGGATCAAACAAACAATAATCTATATTTATATCCGTGTCCTGTGTTGACAAGTCAGTGGCTGCTGAATACTGAAGATGTCTATGAAGATTCTCAGTCATCCAGGTCATAGTTATCCAACGAAGGTTAAAGTCAAGTCCAGTTGCCCTTGACTTTAACCTTCGTTGGATACTGAAGATGCAATTGAGATTAAACGTACAGTATATCTGAATAAATATATGCTGTTTGCTCACATGAATATGATAATATAATATGATGAACACTGAAACAGAAAGTTAGGCTTCAGTAAAATCAGATGCACTTCCTTATTAGAACTGGTTTTCTATGGTCGGCCTCCTCTTCAGACACTTTCCTGGTTACTCTTTCCAACCATCCTCCAGATGTTCAGACTTTCCCTCTTTTCCACATCACCTGACTGCCCAACCTATTTACACAAGTGTTCCCACTCTCATCAGCTCCACAGTTACTAGAGGCATGTTCAGTCTCTAAACATTTGCACCAGTTTGCTACAGTTTCCAGGTTGAACAACATGTTTCCTTGATGCAGGCTTTGGTGTGTCAGAGGTGTTACCCAGTCAGCAGCGACTTGTAAATAAACACTACATTTTCATTTTCTACACGGAACTGTCATCTGGCACCCACAGCTACGCTCAAAGGATGTCTGCAACCTCAAGAACTTCAACATCAACGCTGCCACCTGGGAAGAAACCCCCAGGTACAACAAATCTATGGTCATCTGAGACTGCGATGCCAATGACATGACATTAAAAGGCAGTGAAATGTGGGGTGTTCAAAGCACCAATGTTATGCTACATTTTGTCAGGCCTGAACTAGGCCTTCACCTTCCCTGCTCACCTGTTCCCACGCTCCCTTGTCAGCCCTGCTCACGTTTACCAGCCGTTTTCCACTCGCTCCTTGCCAGATCGTCCTATTTTGCTTGGTTGTTTCCCACCAATACTCTAGTGCGTCAGGTGTACGTGTGTAGCTACACCGTGGGCTAGGCACATAGCCATTCATTTTTAATTGTGCGTCGGTGTAGCGTCCACCGCCAACTAGCGTTTGGCGGTAGCCGCTACAGCGTCCACCGCCAACTAGCGTTTGGCGGTAGCCGCTACAGCGTCCACCGCCAACTAGCGTTTGGCGGTAGCCGCTACAGCGTCCACCGCCAACTAGCGTTTGGCGGTAGCCGCTACAGCGTCCACCGCCAACTAGCGTTTGGCGGTAGCCGCTACAGCGTCCACCGTGTTGACTTCCAGAGCTAATTTCCAGTTTAGCTCTCCACTAACGTGAATGGGGGTAAAATTATAAACGTGCTGCTTGACCGAAAGGATCACATTCTGATGGTGAAACGAGTCATTTCGTTCGCGTTATATATTGATTCACTGTGTCACAGCCGCTAGTAAAATTTACTTCACAGTGCACTTCCTGTTGGCTCGGAGACATTGCGAGGCTACCCAGCTGACCAATCACAGTGCTTACGGTCCGCGTCGCCTCCACGTGTAGTTACATTTTTGACGAGGTGCACGTCAGGCGACAGCGTAGGCGACTACGATTCCTCTGATCTGCCTTTGTGTCCGACCCATGTTGCTCCACTTTTAACAGCCGAGACAGCAGATCAATGAGCTTATTGATATATTTTCTTTCAGCAGGAGGAAAACTCCAGCAGCTGCTGCACAAAACCGATGGTGCAACATTTCCCCACATCGCTTCTCCTTGTTTGTATTTCAGTGGTTAAAAACATCAAGGTTGAGTCAAAGACAGAGCTGCTTTCAGGTCAGCCTGCAGGAAGATCACACTTCACACTTCCTGTTGAGACTGATGGTGACGAGCGACACTCCAGCTGGCCGACAGACACAACATCTGCATTTAGATTAGCTGATGAAGCCTGAGGCAAGCTGCAGTCAGCCTGACCTTCACGTGCTCTCTGTGAGCAGCTTTTATTCTTAAAATCCACAGTAATACTTCTGTCAGTAAGAGAGTGGACAGGTCACCAAGCAAGGTCCTGGAAGCGACCCAGGCAGTAATGGCGGTCCCTGATCAGGCCAACGGGTTCATGAACAAACTATGGAGGCCCAGCAGGCCAGATGTTCAGCCGTGGAGGTTAAGTTCAGTTATTTTCATCTTAAAGCAGCTGTTTTCTCTCTGCACAAAAAAAGAGCAAATAGGGTGTAGCAGACCTAAAAATTTTGGTTATGCATTTTAATAAATTTATAAGAATTGATACCCAATTATGAATTTTTAAGATTCATAAAATCATTTTATTTAATTTTATTTTATTCCTCGTTTCAGGGCACCACCGGAGTTGTTATAATCCTAGAGTCTCCAGACCTCTAGGTAGTTTTGAATAATTATACAATTATTACTAGTGATCAGTTAGTTAATAATCGCTCAATTATCTTAAATCAGTCAGTCAGTCTCATATCTAAAGGGTC
>NC_060150.1:648607-655599 GCF_021292245.1 Micropterus dolomieu
AAATGATGGAAAGGAGGATTTGAGTTGATGTGCAGATGAATGATTTGTGTTTCCTCTCCAGGTGAAAGTGGATGTGAGTTGAGCAGCATGAGTCAGTGTGAGGACAGAGAGGAGGGAGTCCCTCCCTCTAAAAGCACTCTGTGTGGGGAACATGACAGCCAGACCAAAGCTCAGAGGTGAGATGAGGATCTCTAACTGTCCAGGACTCAAATCACTCCACCATCATTATTCACTCTCAAAGCTCTGTGTGTGTTGTGTTGAAGCCCAGAGCAGCAGCAGGGACCGGACTCTGCTGGACCTGGACCTGGACCTGAGCCCAGCTGTGTGTCCTTCAAGAGTGACCACTCAAAGGATATTATTATTGAATTTAAAGGACAACCGTCTGCTGCAGAGAGGTCAGCTGTTAATCCCATTAAACTCTGACTGATTCATGTTTAATGTTATTTATCCAGAGAAGTTTTATTAAAGCTGTGTGTTTATTTCAGGCAGGTAAACAGAGAACTGAAAATCTTTACTTAAGTAAAAGTACAACTACTCCCATAAAAAGTACTCAAGTAAAAGTATCATCATTCACTCAACAGCTGTCTGTCTGTGCTCTCCCTTTTCTTTACATTATCAATTAACCTGTAGATAATTGATTATGGATTATTTGTTAATCGATTCAGAATCGTCCAAATCCGCATTGCAATGTATGCAATTATTTTCCACACCCCTATCCTCGACACCCACTTCAGCACAGTAAGCAAACTGCAATGGGTGTAGGGAGGTGGTCACCTGAGGCCTTTCCAGGACTTTCATTATGTGGGATAATAATGCCACCGCTCTATAATGTTTGAGGACAGATGGAGACGTCTTCTTTGGTTCCCGGAACAAGGCAGGATGTCTTTCATAGCAATGGAACGTTCTCCTGGCTCAGGCTAAGATTGAAGAGGTGGTGTAGGATCCCGCATAGCTGGTCTGTGCTGTCATAACAGTTGCAAACAAGGTAGCTAACAATTAGACTATCAATGAGACATTACTATGACGCTATGATGGCAGTTGTTGTTGAAATAAACATTTGACGGACGCACATGTTTTTCTGTAGGTTTATTTAAACATCTGCAGATGCAATCATTGCGACACACATATACCAGAGTATGTGCAAATAAGTCAAAACAGCGATAACAACACAGAGGAAGACCCATCTACTAATGTCACAGTAATGTTACTTACTGCGGCCTAACTGTTATAAACTGTAACATTCACAGTCCAGCTCACTAACCATTTTTTTATCATCCAACACATTATGCTGTGCTCACAATGCTGAGCCTCCTGTGAAAGATACACAGATAACAAAGATAGTTACTGAAAAGCTGACAGGCGAGCTAATGCCGATGTAGCACTTCGGCTAAATGCAGTATATCAGAATTAGAAGGAGCTTTTTTGCCAAGTAGTGTTTCACACATATGAGGAATTTGCTTTGGTGATAAGGTGCTACACGTAGACAAACATACAGTTGACATAAATAAATGTAGAAATATATAAATATGGAATAAACAGATGCTATATAAAAGAATAGAGAAAAATAACACAGCTATTTGCAAAGAAAGAACAACGAAGCAGATATTTACATGTGCATTACTCCGGTTTGTGTTGTGCAGACGTATTGCAACGGAAGAAAATATTGTGTACATAAATATATAGAGTAACAACAATTAACAAAAAATATGTGCTATGTGCCAGGTTCATGCATGACATGAAATGAAGTGATATTTACATGTGCAGAGGCCTTGTTGATGAGGCTAGCTGGAGACGGGAAGAAGCTGTTTTTGTGGCAAGAAGTTTTGGTCCTGATGGACCGCAGCCTCCTGCCAGAGGAGAGAGTCTGAAACAGTTTGTGTCCGGGGTGGGAGTAGTCAGCTGCGATCTTTCCTGCTCGCCTCAGAGACCTGGAGGCGTACAGGTCCTGAAGTGATGGAAGATTGCAGCCAATCACCTTCTCTGCAGAGTGAATGATATGATGCAGCCTGCCCTTGTTCCTGGCAGTGGCAGCAGCATACCAGATGGTGATGGAGGAGGTGAGGATGGAGGAGGTGATGGCGGTGTAGAAGTGCACCATCATTGTACTTTTGCAATAATATAGTAATAAAATCAAAAACAGGCTATAGTATAGAGAACACTATAATGAATATATACACACTATAAGCAGAACAGACAGATTGAGACAGTAGTTCAATAGTGCCATGAGCAAAGTGCAAAGTGTTAAACAGGTGTACATACACATAAATGTACACATGTACACAGTGTGATGAGTGCAAAAAATGCTGGAATAAATCAATATTATGTGCAGGTGTTATGTAAATAAGATTTGGTATACAGTATATACAATATGACAATACGAACAGTAAGAACAGCTCTGAAATGGAGAACGGTGAATTAAGAAATGGTATGTGGTAGCCAATAAACAGGAATTATTGCACAGCAATGGTTCCTGACACTGTGAGTCAGAGTCAGCTGTTCATCAGAGTGATGGCTTGTGGGAAGAAACTGTTCCTGAGTCTGTTGGTTTTGGTGTACAGTGCTCTGTAGCGCCTACCAGAGGGGAGGAGCTGGAACAGGTTGTGTCCGGGGTGAGATGGATCTGCAGTGTTTCTGCCCGTTTCGTGACTTGAAATATATAAGTCCTGAATGGAGGGCAGGTTGGCACCGATGATCTTTTCTGCAGTCCTGACTGTCCATTGCAGTCTGCTCCTGTCCTTTTTGGTGGCAGATCCAAACCAGACAGTGATGGAGGTGCAGAGAACAGACTGGATGATGGCTGTGTAGAAGTGGATCAGCAGCTCCTTGGGCAGGTTGAGCTTCCTGAGCTGGCGCAGGAAGTACATCCTCTGCTGGGCCTTCTTGATGATGGTGTCCGTGTTGGGCTCACACTTCAGGTCCTGGGATGTACAGGGAACCCATAAATTTGAAGGATTCCACAGCAGACACAGGGCTGTTGAGTATGGTGATGGGGGGCAAAGTGGGGGGGCTCCTCCTGAAGTCCACGATCATCTCCACAGTTTTGAGCGTGTTAAGCTCCAGGTTGTTCTGACCGCAACAGAGAGCCAGCTGATCAACCTCCCGTCTGTAGGCTGACCCGTCACTGTCCCAGATGAGGCCAATGACCGTTATGTCGTCAGCAAACTTCAGGAGTTTGCCAGATGGGTCTCCTAAGGTGCAGTTGTTGTTTTAGAGGGAGAAGTTCAGTGATGAGAGCACACACCCCTGGGGGATGCCAGTGCTGATGGTTCTGGATGTGATGTTCCCCAGCCTCACCTGCTGACTCCTGTCAGTCAGGAAGTTTGTAATGCACTGACAGGTGGAGGTTGGCACAGTGAGCTGGGTGAGTTTGGTGCTGAGGATGTTCGGAATGATGGTGTTGAACGCCGAACAGGAAGTCCACAAACAGGATCCTTGCATATGTCCCTGGAGAGTCGAGGGGTTGCAGGATGTGATGCAGACCAAGGTTGACTGCATCTGACCTGTTAGCCCTGTAGGCAAACTGCAGGGGGTCCAGCAAGGGGCCTGTAATGTCCTTCAGGTGGGCCAACACCAGTCTTTCAAAGGACATGACTACAGATGTCAGGGCGACAGGCATTTAACCTCTTAACATTCCATTCCATGGTCCGTCAGGTCCTGGCGGCAGCTTTTGGTATGTGCACACAGCTGCTATGGTAACTTCATACTCATATGATCCACCATTTGAAAGCTAAAATCCTCGTGATTCGACCAATGCAAACCATTCCAAGATACAATCACCACAGCGGGTACAATCAGAGCCTCTGTCAGACCAGCCAGTACAATCCAAATTGACGCGAATCACATATGAAGCCTAATCCACTGATTGATTATATTCCATCAAAAACGGTATTGTTACGTTGTCAAGGGTACAGACGATCCAATCCAGTAAAAATATTAAGTCCAAAACTAGTTAGTCCAATATTCCATCAATAAATCCCAAGGGACAGTCAATTGCAACCAATTGTGCCGATGGCTGGCACTTCATGTAGCCAATAAAACTCAGAAAATAGCAATATCCAGCTTTAAGAAGTAAGTTCATGATCTACCAGCAAAAAAACACATCTGCGTCAAGCTACCGGCTAATACAGAGCGATGCAGCAGCAGCAGCCAGCTGTTTCTGCACAATAGAAGTCAGTGCAGTCTAAACGGCGTGAAATTACATGTGAAATGCAAAAAATGGAATACCACGCCAAATGACTTAAGAAATCGGCGTGTTGTTCCTTTTGATGACACCAGGCTACTCACTCAGGAAATAACTTCTGTTAGTTTCATTTTATAGGCTTTTGTCACAACAGAGGAAAAAACTAGAGTATCTCTTGAGAATCTCTCTCTCTGTCCCACCATACCCCCTTCTTGACACATGTATCAACTTTACTTTGTCAGTGAATGATCAACCTGCGTTTATACCATACAGCTTTTCCCTCTGAAGTTGCTCTGACCTATAAATGAAAATCAAACGGTAGTTAGGGTTGTGATGTTGTTTAAATGTTCTTTTTAGCTTGTACATTGTACAATGTTCCCTGGTGTTTTACTTTGTTTATGCCCATTATTCTCTTATTTCCCTTCCAACTTTGTTCTTACAAGAAAACCAAGAGGAGAAATCATCTGGTTACATTAACCGTACTTCTCTGATTGTTCTCTGGTTGTTAGTTTAGCTTAAACAGCACAGATGTTCACCAGAATGATCCTGAAAGCAGACCAACATCCTCCTTTTCAGGCATTGTTTGGTCCACAATACAGTTTGAATGAAACAAACTAACCTGGCAAAACCAATCAGTTCGTTTTAGTTGTTAATTTAAAAAAAAAAGAAAATAACAAATACATACATGTATATGCATAACACAAACAGCATAAAAACTTTATTTTCCTGATGATTCACTCATTTCACCTGTTACAGGTATATAGTGATTACTACAAACAGGTAGCGTCCAGATAACTTCCAAGAGCAGGAGTGACAAAACCTAACAAGCTGGTGAAAGAAAAAAAGAAAACTGAAAGCTGCACAGAAATATACACTGGACTGTTGATTCACAGCGTGATCAGCAGTACGACCAACACTTTAATGTCAGGGGAAACCATCCGAGTCTTTATTTTAATCAACACTTTAGGTCAAATGGCCTTTACCCTTTTTTTGGATCTGTGTGGACAGACATAATGTGATCTAACTCTTCATGATATCTCCACAGAGTCCACCAGGAGAGCTCAGAAGTTCCCAGTGGTCAGTCTGCCCAGCAGCATCAAACACACCTGGACTCCATATTTATGGTCTGTACATGTACAACAACTACTTTTCCGTCTATTCTGTTCACAATAATCTCCACGCTGCACTTTTTAGACCAGTGGATTGTCAGTCTGTCCAACATGGATCTGATGTTTGGTTCCATGATTTTACTTTGATTGTGTCCTTTATATAATATTCTGTTCCAGCTGCTGGAGGAAAACATTGTCACTTTTGTGAAGAACGAGCTGAAGAAGATCCACAAGGTTCTGAGTTCAGATTACCCAGAATGCTTAGAGAGTCAGAGGGAGGATGAGGAGATGTTGGAGGGTGAGGAGGAAGAGCAGAGGAGGAGCAGCAGAGAGGCATTTCTGAAGATCACACTGCACTTCCTGAGGAGAATGAAGCAGGAGGAGCTGGCTGAGCGTCTGCAGAGCGGTAAGAGGATTTCTCTAAAGATTTAAACTGCTGGATAAACGGGACATTTACTGATGGCTCAGCAGATGGAGGGAAACGTGGTTACATATGCATTCTTTAAAGGAATTAAATTGTCATATTTTCCTTATTACAAAATGGTGAAATGTTGACAAAAATTTTATCTTTTATCTCGTTTGCTCATACAGAACCTCCTTTTGCAGTCTGTCAGCGTAAACTTAAAGCTAACCTGAAGGAGAAGTTCCAGTGTGTGTTTGAGGGGATTGCTAAAGCAGGAAACCCAACCCTTCTGAACCAGATCTACACAGAGCTCTACATCACAGAGGGAGGGACTGCAGAGGTCAATGATGAACATGAGGTCAGACAGATTGAAACAGCATCCAGGAAACCAGCCAGACCAGAAACAACAATCAGACAAGAAGACATCTTTAAACCCTCACCTGGAAGAGATGAACCAATCAGAACAGTGATGACAAAGGGAGTGGCTGGCATTGGGAAAACAGTCTTAACACAGAAGTTCACTCTGGACTGGGCTGAAGGCAAAGCCAACCAGGACATACAGTTCACATTTCCATTCACTTTCAGAGAGCTGAATGTGCTGAAAGAGAAAAAGTACAGCTTGGTGGAACTTGTTCATCACTTCTTTACTGAAACCAAAGAATCAGGAATCTGCAGGTTTGAAGAGTTCCAGATTGTGTTCATCTTTGACGGTCTGGATGAGTGTCGACTTCCTCTGGACTTCCACAACAATGAGGTCCTGACTGATGTCACAGAGTCCACCTCAGTGGATGTGCTGCTGACAAACCTCATCAGGGGGAACCTGCTTCCCTCTGCTCGCCTCTGGATAACCACACGACCTGCAGCAGCCAATCAGATCCCTCCTGAGTGTGTTGACATGGTGACAGAGGTTAGAGGGTTCACTGACCCACAGAAGAAGGAGTACTTCAGGAAGAGATCCAGAGATAAGAAGCAGGCTAGCAGCATAATCTCCCACATCAAGACATCACGAAGCCTCCACATCATGTGCCACATCCCAGTCTTCTGCTGGATCACTGCTACAGTTCTGGAGGAGGTGTTGAGGACCACAGAGGGAGGAGAGCTGCCCAAGACCCTGACTGAGATGTACATCCACTTCCTGGTGGTTCAGTCCAAACTGAAGAACACCAAGTATGATGGAGGATCTGAGACAGATCCACACTGGAGTCCAGAGAGCAGGAAGATGATTGAGTCTCTGGGAAAACTGGCTTTTGAGCAGCTGCAGAAAGGCAACCTGATCTTCTATGAATCAGACCTGACAGAG
>NC_060150.1:655699-665588 GCF_021292245.1 Micropterus dolomieu
GAAACCCAACCCTTCTGAACCAGATCTACACAGAGCTCTACATCACAGAGGGAGGGACTGCAGAGGTCAATGATGAACATGAGGTCAGACAGATTGAAACAGCATCCAGGAAACCAGCCAGACCAGAAACAACAATCAGACAAGAAGACATCTTTAAACCCTCACCTGGAAGAGATGAACCAATCAGAACAGTGATGACAAAGGGAGTGGCTGGCATTGGGAAAACAGTCTTAACACAGAAGTTCACTCTGGACTGGGCTGAAGGCAAAGCCAACCAGGACATACAGTTCACATTTCCATTCACTTTCAGAGAGCTGAATGTGCTGAAAGAGAAAAAGTACAGCTTGGTGGAACTTGTTCATCACTTCTTTCCTGAAACCAAAGAATCAGGAATCTGCAGGTTTGAAGAGTTCCAGATTGTGTTCATCTTTGACGGTCTGGATGAGTGTCGACTTCCTCTGGACTTCCACAACAATGAGGTCCTGACTGATGTCACAGAGTCCACCTCAGTGGATGTGCTGCTGACAAACCTCATCAGGGGGAACCTGCTTCCCTCTGCTCGCCTCTGGATAACCACACGACCTGCAGCAGCCAATCAGATCCCTCCTGAGTGTGTTGACATGGTGACAGAGGTTAGAGGGTTCACTGACCCACAGAAGAAGGAGTACTTCAGGAAGAGATCCAGAGATAAGAAGCAGGCTAGCAGCATAATCTCCCACATCAAGACATCACGAAGCCTCCACATCATGTGCCACATCCCAGTCTTCTGCTGGATCACTGCTACAGTTCTGGAGGAGGTGTTGAGGACCACAGAGGGAGGAGAGCTGCCCAAGACCCTGACTGAGATGTACATCCACTTCCTGGTGGTTCAGTCCAAACTGAAGAACACCAAGTATGATGGAGGATCTGAGACAGATCCACACTGGAGTCCAGAGAGCAGGAAGATGATTGAGTCTCTGGGAAAACTGGCTTTTGAGCAGCTGCAGAAAGGCAACCTGATCTTCTATGAATCAGACCTGACAGAGTGTGGCATCGATATCAGAGCAGCCTCAGTGTACTCAGGAGTGTTCACACAGATCTTTAAAGAGGAGAGAGGGTTGTACCAGGACAAGGTGTTCTGCTTCGTCCATCTGAGCGTTCAGGAGTTTCTGGCTGCTCTTCATGTCCATCTGACCTTCATCAACTCTGGTGTCGATCTGCTGGCAGAAGAACAATCAACCTCCCGGAAGTCTGAAACAAGTAAAGATGAATCTGCTGTGACACAGTTCTACCAGAGTGCTGTGGACAAGGCCTTACAGAGTCCAAATGGACACCTAGACTTGTTCCTCCGGTTCCTCCTGGGACTTTCACTGCAGACCAATCAGACTCTCTTACTAGGCCTGCTGACAGAGACAGAAAGTGGCTCACAAACCAATCAGGTGACGGTCGAGTACATGAAAAAGAAGATCGAAGAGACTCCCTCTGTGGAGAAAAGCATCAATCTGTTCCACTGTCTGAATGAACTGAAGGATCGTTCTCTAGTGGATCAGATCCAACAGTCCCTGAATTCAGGAAAACTCTCCACAGATAAACTCTCTCCTGCTCAGTGGTCAGCTCTGGTCTTCATTTTACTGTCATCAGAAAAAGTCCTGGATGTGTTTGACCTGAAAAAATACTCTGCTTCAGAGAAGGCTCTTCTGAGGCTGCTGCCAGTGGTCAAAGCCTCCAAGAAAGCTCTGTAAGTGGGATTTATTCATCATTCAAAACTCTGCTATCTTTCAACAAGAGACAAAAATTAAAAAGTTATTACTATTGTCTTTCCAGGCTGAGTGGCTGTAACCTCTCAGAGAGAAGCTGTGAATCTCTGTCCTCAGTTCTCACCTCCCAGTCCTCTAGTCTGAGAGAGCTGGACCTGAGTAACAACAACCTGCAGGACTCAGGAGTGAAGCTGCTGTCTGCTGGACTGAAGAGTCCACACTGTACACTGAAAATGCTCAGGTCAGGATTCCGTAAACCAATTCAACTGATGGCCATTTAAAAAGTTTAAAATGTTTCTTCTTTAAGTCATATTTTTTGTTTGTTAGTGATAAAAAGTTCAAAGTAATATTTTAGCCATGCTAGCAGAGTGGCTCTGTGGATGGTAATGTGGAACTGTCAGCTGGTCCAACAATTCAGTCTAAAAGAACAACTTTTGGATGGATTGTGATGAAATGCGGTCCTTAAATTCATGCTCTCCTCAGGATGAATTTTAATAACTTTGGTGATCCTTTGACGTTTCATCTAGCGCCATCATCAGGTCAACACTTTAATTTGTCTAATACTTTGGTATATAACCAAATACCTGCAGAACTAATGATATTCCTATCAGTCTCTTTGTTTACTTCTAATTACTAAATTATCAACTGACACTTTACCTGCTAAACATTAACGTTAAATGTGAACAGGCTAGATTTAACTATTTATTTGGAGACAGTTTACTCCTGTATCTAACCGGCACAGCAGAACCCTCAGATGATCTGCCATGTGTATTTTTTTGTGTGTTTGCAGGCTATCAGGCTGTCTGATAACAGAGGAAGGCTGTGTTTCTCTGGCCTCAGCTCTGTGCTCCAACCCCTCCCATCTGAGAAAGCTGGACCTGAGCTACAATCATCCAGGAGACTCAGGAGTAAAGCTGCTGTCTGCTGGACTGGAGGATCCACACTGGAGATTGGAGACTCTGAGGTATGAAGAGGCCTGCTGCAGCTAAAGTCTGATAGAAGAGTTCTTTTTGGTTAATCACACTTGTATGAAGCTTTTTTCCTTTGATAAGAACAGAAACACTGGTTAAACCAAAAAAAAAAGATATTTGTGTAGGAGGTCTCCAAGGAAAATATCTCCAGGAACAACCATGATAATTGCTGTTAGTAATAATTCATGCAGTTTGGTCAGATCAGAATTGGAAACCCATTCTCACTCCCCGACTCGTCACATATGGACACACGATCAAGACCCCTCGGCATCAGTTTGTAACGCACTGAGGATCTTTTTAGCATCATAGTTCAACACAGTGGGCGAGCCATGTAGCGCCAGTTTTTTACTGTAAAGCTTGGTGTAGGTGATATGTATATGATATTTAACACAAAAGACTGAATAAGGAGTTTGGGGTGGTTGGACGGCCAGAACCCACACTTTAAACCCTAACATAAAGGCTTGGTTGAAAAATACTAATTATGTTCTGACTTTAGGTGAGGCACAAATAAACTTGAAGAAAGCCTAAAGCTAAAATGATGGTAAACTCTTTAACCAAAGGCGGCAGAGTTTTGGTTGAGGAGGAAGTTTTTCTCGCTTAAAACTATTATAATTAACTATTAACTACATATTGATTATTTAATTATTATTAAATAATTATTATTCTAAGAAAACATTCAGGGAAACATACTGTAACCAACAGCTATTTCAGCAAAGCATTTAACTAGCTACCTGAGACTAGTAGTTATAGTCTCAGTTAGCTGGTTAAATTAATTTTACTGTCAAACACATTTTACACTACAGTTACATTATACACACTTACAGTAGTATTAGTCTTAAAAACACAGTGTTGCTCATATAAAACAGTGTAATAGCTACACTTCTATACTGATTCCTAACAGCGTAGTTACAGAGATTTCTGTCTGTTGGTGTTGGGTCAGATGTACGACCAGGCTGGGCCAGTTAAGCCTGGTCCCCACCTTCACCAACTTAATAAAACTTCGTCAAAAAATAATCCCCACAGTAGTCAAAAAACTTGCAGACAAGAACTTCTCTGGAGGCGGTCAAGAGTTTATTCCAAAACAGGACAAATAAACCCATACAACATCCCAGCAGGCCGGAGGATGAAGTCCATCCTGTGGTCTGCAGACAGCCTTATATACATCTCTTCTGGGCTGGTTTGCCTTCCTTTCCTCATGATGAACTTCTTTTCCTCTGTTTTTGTGTTGTTTGTACCAACTAACACTGTTCCCCAGCTGTCAGTTATTACTGTATTGTAGACTTTCTACATCTTTATACTACTGGATAAGAAGTTCATCATTTACATTTCAACTTCAGTCTCACCGTGTTTTTTAAAGGTTATGCATGCTTAATATCACACACAATTGTATTTTTTAAACAGTTAATATAAGAATAACATAAGTAAAGTTGCATTTCCCATTAATGCTTGGTTTCTTACAGCATTCTTGATGTTATGCTGGCTGCTTTCTGCTTTCTGCTTTTCATCTGTCTGTTGTGTTTTTACCAAGCATCTGACAGTTTTTTGGTCATCCTCTGTCGTGTTTTTGCAAAGCATGAATTCCTTAAGCAAGTTCACTCAAAGCTCACACTGGCTATAATTACCAGAGGTTGGAAGTTGACAATCAAACCCCCTTAATCAGTAATTAAGCATGTAGTCTTAATGTTAGCAGATTAACACCTCAGCAGTTCCTCATGTAGTCACAACAACAGTAGATAACAGTAGACCAAAGCATGCACTGTCACAGTGTCAGCAGATCTTGCACACCTGCAGCCTCTCCTATGGTCATAATCTACAGTAGATGACAGCTGGACAAGGCGAAACATCTGCTGCCACTTCGTGCAGTCATTCCTCCCACTCAAGGATCTAACCACAGTGAGCTTGTTTCTGTGTTCATGACTACAGTTCACTACTTATAAGAAAAACCAAAGCACATCTAGGTAAAAATGATTAAGAATGATTAATGATTAATACTAAAAAAATGATGATACAAGAATGATTACATACTGATTAATGATAATAAAACTGATTAAAATGATTATTAATGATTATTAATATTGATTAAGGGTAATCACTGATGACTGTTTCTTGACTGATGTCTGACTTTTTGTCTGCTATGCTCCTCCTCTCTGTGTCTTAGGCATGCCCTCTACTGATCACGCTATGTTAACCAAAAACCTGACTTTGTGGAATAAGCTGGTGTCTCTTGTGCTGTTTGCTATAGACGGGACATTCTTACTGTATTGATGTCTGTTTTGTAACACAATTTTCACTAATTCTGCTTCTACATTTTCCTCTGCTGGTGTTTTTGATGATGCCTTGCTGTCTCATCCTGCTCCCAGAGCACACGTGCCTGCTGACACACACATGTGCTACTGTTACTGCCTCCAGGCAGCTAGACACAGAGAGGACCACACACTCTCAGAGCTATGGAGTTTCAGCGTTGTGATCTTAACTTTACACTATAAAATAGCACTCTAAATGATGACAATAGCTATAGAGTTTTGACACTGTGATCTTAACTTTACACTCTAAAATAATACTTTAAATGATGCCAATGCAGACCACCTTCACTCTAGCAATGAATGATAACAATTTAGGCTGCAATGTTCTAAAATAATTCTCAACATTGGTTAGTAGATGGCAGTGTTGTCTCACTGTAATCAAGTTAAAAAACAAAGGACATCCAAACCAGTTCTAGTTTTGGGTTAAAGGGACAGAGAGGGAAGTCTTATTTTTTCATTTTAATTTTTTACCTGTCCTGCACAGCAGACTGGTATAGGTATGAGGAGCTGGATACCATGTTGTGCCAGACAGATTTTACTTAAACAAGAGAATAATAATATACTCCTTTTATTATTTATTTAAATATGTATTGATTTGACACCGGGCCGGACAGGGGGGCAAATGGGGATCGGGGCACAAACACCGCACAAACAGACAACACATAGAAAGGACAACACCTGCAAGAGAACAGGGATGGGGGGGGAGAAAACACCAATTGCAGAAAGCAACAGACCCTGCAAGATAACGGGGAGGGGGGCTTGGGGTGGAGAAAAAACAAACAGACAAAAATAGAGAGACAACCAGCCAAACAGAGGGAGAATGAACAGGAGAAACAGCCAAGCAAAATAAATTAAATAACTTAATGAAAAGCATCAAGAGTTATTCTACCTGTGACAACCAGGTATAACCTAAATGTGTATGTGTGTGTGTGTGTGTGTCTATATGTGAGAGTGTGTACGTGTGGGTGAATCTGTGTGCATAAGCCAAGGTTGTTATCGTTAACAAAGACGAACGAAATAACGAAAGCTAGATGTGAAAAACATTGTGGTTAACTGAAATAAAAATAAAAACGAGGCTTTACAAAAATACAATAACTAACTAAAACTGTATTATGGGTTTGCAGAACAAACTACAACTAACTAAAATGAAAGAGTAAATGTCCTTAGTTTTCGTTTATTTATTTATGTAACATGAGGGGGAGGCTAACTTAGTCGGGGAGACCCAGGAAGGGATCAGCTGCGTAGTTGGTGGGGTTTGAACAGGTTTTCTATTATCTTTTATGCATACATGTGTACAAAAAATATAAATGCAACAACTGTGTAGAGTTGTGTTTTGTTTAGTTTGGGTTGCAGGTAGTGAGTCACTTTATTGGTGGTTTTCTTTTTGTTGTTTTGTTCTGTTCTGTTCCGTTCTGATTGTCTGGCTTAGAGCTCATCCTGCATGCAGGATAAACTTGCCCCTAGTACAGACAAGTAGACTGTGATCTCCCCTTGCACTGGGTTAATGTGACTGCTGGTCATTATATTTACTGCATGTCAGCTAGTGTGTGTTTAATAGGCTCATTGATATCTCACCCAACCTGTCTCTGTGCTTCACATTGTTTTAATACCTAGTTTTTGAATAATAAAGTTTAGATTTTAATATAGCTGCTTTCCAGTCATACTTGCCTTCAGGGTGCTAGGGACCTGTTGTTTGTGGCTCCAAGGGAGGCCTGCACTATCTTCCAATTTCGTAGCTGTCCTTAGCCTCCATTTATTGTATTTCAACTATTTAACCAAGAATGATAGTGCTAGAGACTGATGTAATGAATTTCTTGGGACCACTGGGTAGTAGGATTAGGGTAGCTTGTTCTTAGGGTTTTCTATATGTAGATTAGAAATTACTGTAGATTGCATGTGCTTCATTTATCTGTACTATTATTGTGCTTCATTTATCTGTACTATTATTTAGACAATGTGTACTATTGTTTGTTATCTTTTCACAAATCTGCATTATTTCTAATGAATGTACCTGTATTTTAATTTTTTGTGAAAACACTAAACTGGACTGAACTAAACTTTACTGAGCATGGCAGCCTGCAGTGACAAAGACTAAAACTAACACTAAAACTAATAAAAACCAAACTAAGCATTTTCAAAAAATAAAAACTAAAGTATACTAGCAAACCCACGTTAAAAACTAATTAAAAATAAATTGGAATAGAAAATAAAAAGTCAAAATTACGCAATGTGAACTCAGAAGACCCTGACCTGACAAACAAACAGCAAAATACAGACCATCGCAGCCCTCCGAACCTCAACCGGATCAACTCGTGAGGTGCCTAGAGACCGCCACTCCCAGTAGCCTAGGCACCCTGTGACCCCCCGAGGTGGACCCCAGACCACATGTCCTGGGGACAGCCACACCCCGCCCCGAGGGAGAACAGCAGAGAGCCGTACCGGGGAGCCCTCCACTGCCAGGGAGCGATAACGCGGGAGAACCAGGGCCGACAGTCCCCCAGCCCAGCTGGAGTCTGTTTGAATGAAATGTTTGTTGAGCTGCACACCGCCATGTTTGAATTGCACCAAGTCTCACAAGATTACACAAATGCTCACTGTGTCATCTCTCCTACCATGTCATCTCTCACCAAGGGAAGTCCTGATTCCAACAGTAACCTCTTTTTACAGATGTTCCTGGACACACATTTGGACATATCATGTTAGTCATAGCATATATAAATATGAAAGTCGTTTTCACCAAACTGTCATTATTTCTGCTTTTGATGCCATCAAACATGACGTGCAGCACAGTGGAGACAGAAATGATACAGACAGTAATTATTATTGTTGTAATATACATCATAGAGAACGTTTCAACTCCAAACCATAGGAACATGAACATGCACAAAACATCCCAACACATGAAATGATGCGGTTTCGATCAGAAAGAGTTTTGTGTGTGTGATCAGATGTTTTCCTCCTCTTTCTCACACACCAACATCCTGTGGGTCACTCTCAGTGTACGACGAGAGTGACATAGGCGAAGAGCTTTATGGGGGGCAGGGAGAAGCAGGCCGGATCCACATATTTTGTATATGTCTATGAGAGGAATGTAATGTCCATGTTTGATGCTGCTCTGACCCCCCTCCTCCTTTCAGGGTGGAGCCTGCTGGAGTCCGATGGTTGAGACCAGGTCTGAGGAAGTGTAAGTGTGTTTTTCATTTGATTCATGAAAACATTCAACCATCTTCAGACTGTGACATCACTCATTCAAAGTGCCAATCAATGAACAGATGATAGATCAATAACTGCAGCTGGATTGTGTCTCGTTCTCTCCATCAGATTCCTGTGAACTCACACTCGACACAAACACAGTAAACAGTGAGATCATACTGTCTGACAACAACAGGAAGGCGACACGTGTGAAGGAGGTTCAGTCATATCCTGATCATCCAGACAGGTTTGACTACTGGCCTCAACTGCTGTGTAGAGATGGTCTGACTGGTCGCTGTTACTGGGAGGTCGAGTGGACAGGAAGAGTTTATATATCAGTGAGTTACAGAGGAATCAGAAGGAGTAGTGACAGAGAAGACTGCAGGTTTGGACAGAATGATCAGTCCTGGAGTCTGAGGTGTTCTGATGATGGTGGTTACTATATCTGGCACAATAAGATAGGAACTTCCCTCTCCCCCTCCTCCTATATCTCTGAAAAAGTAGCACTGTATGTGGACTGTCCTGCTGGCTCTCTGTCCTTCTACAGAGTCTCCTCTGACACACTGATCCACCTCCACACCTTCAACACCACATTCACTGAACCTCTTTATCCTGGCTTTGGGCTCTGGTCTGGTTCAGGTACCTCCTCAGTGTCTCTGTAGGAGGGAGAGTCTCCTCCTGGTAGAGAACAGATCAGTTGAGTCTGTACAGGATCACAGAAATCTTTCAGCTTCTTGTAATAAATTCATCAATGAACTTTGTACAAAGTGATTCAAAGTGATTAAACAGATTCCTCATTTCCATTGTAAACCTCTTCCACTTCCAGTCTTTTCATTTTCAGGTTCAAAATCTTAATTAGGGGTTGTAGAACAGGTTTACATGGTTTAATTAAAAAAAAAACCCACATTTTTCTCATACTGCACATGGCTGCTGCTCCTCTTTTCACCCTGTGTGTTGGACGGTCCGTGTATCTTTTGGTCATTTGATTTTCCTTTTAGAAACAGGTTAACATTAAAAAACAAAAAACAAGTGGCTATTTGATTTTTGTTGTAATATACAAAAATTAAAATTAAAATACAAAGTATTTCTCTTTTTCAGTGTCAAAAATGAACAAGTGAAATATACAAAATAATTTGAGTTTCTTTTTCTTTTTTTAATAACAAAAAATAAAATCACCGGAAAACAGAAACAGAAAAAGGCTCGTTTGTTCGTATTCTAATACCGGATGTGGTCATTTCTGTGACAAGAGCGCCAAATTTGACAGGGTACCGGTGTTGTTGTAGCCCAGAATAAAATGTCTTTAGAACATTACTCAGCTATGATTTTAGACATGGCAAAACAAGGCCAGTCATCCACAGAAATGTCAGCGCAGATATCACAAGTAAGTGGGGGAGCAAGAGGATGTTCCGCAAGAAACGTGAGGAGATTTTGCAATGAAAATGGATTAAGTTTGATGGGACTCCCCGACGCACATTTGGAGTTGGAGGTGGCAAAAGCTGTAACTGAGGTATGATCTTGCTTTATTTCCCTTTTGCTACAGGTTGTGTGTGTGTGTGTGTGTGTGAGAGAGAGAAAGAGAGCGTATGAGAACGAACATGCAGTAACATGCACACACCAGTATGTCCCGCATTTCTATGTCTTATCAAATTTGACTGGCATCTTTTATGCCCGTTTATTACGAATAGTA
>NC_060150.1:665688-685610 GCF_021292245.1 Micropterus dolomieu
CTCTTCTGTTTACCTTTTTAAATAATTTCGATGGTCGGGGGGCAGACACCGTCACTATAGGATTTTCACTAAGTAACTCCTGAAATGGAGGAGCAGAGAAGTGTGTTAGACTGCGACTCTGCGTAGGGTTTTGGGTGGGTAACTGCTGAAAAAGAAGGGCAGAGAAGTGTGTTAGACTGCGACTCTGCCTCCTGGTCTCAACTCTGGGTTGTCATGGATTTGGTCCACTAATAAACTTGGCCAGATTTCTAGAAATGAGAGCTGCTCCTTCCCAAGTGGGATGGATGCCGTCTCTCCGGATCAGACCAGGTCTTCCCCAGAAAGTCTGCCAATGATCTACAAAGCCCACATCGTTTGCTGGACACCACCTCGACAACCAGCGGCGGAATGACGACATGCGGCTATACATGTCATCACTGGTCAGATTTGGCAGGGGTCCAGAGAAAACTACGGTTATCAGTGTGTTAAAATTTTTAATTCTGTACAACTTTTCATAGATCTCATTAACCATATGTTGCCTGCTGTCAGATGTAAATGACTGCAGTGACATTAATGCAGAGCAGGAGTCTGTTGTAGAATAACTTTTTTAATTTGTAATTCTTCTATCTGCTGTAATGCTGTTACAATTGCCAACATCTCGACTGTATATACGGATAAATGATCTGATGTCCTTCTTTTAAAAGAAACATGTAAGGCAGGAATAATGAAAGCAAAACCTGTTCTGCCTGTATCAGGATCCTTGGATCCATCTGTATATACCTGGACAAATGTTTGATATAGTGTCTGTAACCTATCTTCAACCAATACTGCAATATTTCCACAACCTTTTTGACCCTGCATTTTTCCCAGGAAATATAAGTCAACTGACACTGAAGGAAACATCCAGGGTGGTGTTACAGATAATGGCACTGTAGGGATATATCTTCCTTGACTTAATGTCATGTCTCCAGCTATTTCCTCACATTTCCATGCAAAACACCCCCGTTTGGCCTTTTCACTCTCCCAACATGGGAGAAGTATCTTTGTTGTAGGATGTTGATCCTCAGGCTGCCCTTGCAGATTTACCCAGTAGTGCATCATTAACTGTTTACATCTAATATTCAGCGGCATTTCCCCACCTCAACCTGAAGAGCAGACACAGGGGTTTTTTTACAGCCCCAAAACAGAGTCTCAAGGCTTGAGCTCTCACCACCTCCAACTTTGTTAATGAAGTTTTTGCTGCTGATCCATAAGCGATACACCCATAATCTAATACTGATCTAATCAGTGCTATATACACATTTTTAATAGCAGCCCTACTTGTCAAATAGGTTGAGATCCCAGCGCTCTATAATAACCAAACAATGGCTCACTACAGCCATGGGACTGTAAGGTACTTTCCAACTGATTGTGTAGAAGTACCATATGCAATGTATTGATGTAACAACCATACGGTAATCAACTAAGAAATGAAAAGAATATGATTAACTACAAAATGAAATGAAGAAGATCATAATTTTAATAGTATTAATTAAAATGTGTGTGTGGAAAGAATAAGAAAAATGTAAGAAAAATGAAGGAACATGTTGAGACATGTTGACTTGACTGTAAAAGACTGAGATGGGTGTAATGGTCTTATGACTATGAGCCACTGGGACAGAAGGGTCAGCAGGGGGAAATGAAATGGCCAAACAAGGACATCTCTGGCCCAACTGAATTTAAGGATGAACAAGCTGACAGAAGTCATGTAGACAGAAAGACGGTGGCGGCTGATTTGACAAAGAAGCTCAGCTACGGAGTAGGATATATAAAGAGGAGTCAGATCTGGGTTATTCCTCTGCAGACCTCAGAGGCATCGAACTCGGAGCAAGACCATCACCGCACCAGACCAAGAGCCCAAGACAAGAGACGGGGATTTGAGCAGCAAACAACTAGAGATTTCTTCAGGGGACTTCAAGAGATCGAGCCACAGAGGGTAACCACAACGACCAAACCAACTGAAGAATCATCGGACTCTGAAGATTTCCTCTCACTCAAGCTGCGACGAAGACTGAAAACTTTTGAAGACAATTTGAGGGCTTTGGACAAAGCCTCAGGTTTCATCAGCCCAGCTGAAGAGGGAAAGATCTCCTTGGCCAGGACAACTCCTTCCCCTTCCTTTCTCTCCAAAAAGAAGACATCAAAATACTCAAGCTCAGCTATCACAATCAGGTTTGGAATTTTAGATTTTTTTTTATCAGTTTATTTAGGTTATAATCATATAATATAAATTATATATAATTATATATTATATATAATAATAATTTAAGTTGTATGCTTGCCCTTGCTTAATTTTGCAATAAAATATATAATCACTGCATTTAAAGTACAAGTAGTAGACATTGAATTTATTTCTTCACTAAGGTGGTAACTCTTTAGGTAAAGTGTGTTTAACATCTTTGAGGTTCTTATAGGTTGCTCTAGCCAATGAAATTAACTTGGGGCCTATTTTCCTGCCCGCTAAACACAATCCTAGCAACCATCCCAAGTGCACTGATCAATAAGAAGAGAGCTGTCATTAACGGGCGTGGCTGGGGTGGTATTTGGCTCTAGGGCTATTCAGTCAGGTGCCATTTCAGAGTAAGCAGGGTAGGCGTTGGGAAGAAGACAGCGAGAAGCCAGGCGAATCTCTTCGACACCAGCTTAAACAGTCCTCAGTTATACCTAATAGGGTAATACCCATAGGCCTAGAGGATCGGACCCTTTACGACGGAGAGCTGGTCCAGTACCTCCTGAACAGGGGTAACTCGGGATCTAACACCCTATTAAGCATTTCATCACATTCAGTATCTTTTTACACTTGGTGTTTATCTTACTGATATGTTCATTCCATGTTAACCTATCATTAAACCACATACCCAAAAATCTAAAGCAAACAGTGACTCTCCAATATCACCCAGAACTTGAGAAAAAACATCATTAATCATAATGGAAAAGAGTATAGGGCTAATGACACTGCCCTGAGGAGTACCATTCTCTACCGTATATCTTCCTGATACAGGTGTCCTGATTCTGACTTGTATACTTCTCTCAAGTAAGAATTCTTTAATCCAATTATATGTCCTACCTGTTATTCCTATCATTTATAATTTTATCATAAATCCCTCCTTCCAAACCATATCATATGCCTTCTCTACGTTTAGTCCGTGGGAACTTGGCTTAGTTGGTGGTGTGGGTCGCCGGAGTCCAGCATGGTGTATTGCCGAAGGTGCCCTTGAGCCAGGCCCTAAACCCCTAACTGCTCGCCAGAAAATAAATGTGTTTGTGGCATAAATAAAAATTTTGAGTTTCACTCTGTCCTTTGTGAAGCTTTACAGACCCTCATGATGATGGTACCCACCAGTCGCTTAACACTTTGTACTATTTAGTCTGTTTCTTAAAAAGGATCGACTATATCACTGTCGGACTTCTGATCGAGTGTTCAAATCAATGCAGCAGAACCAAAGGTAGCAGCTTTACTGAACATCAAGCATGTGAGCAGAATCTCACATTTTCTACTGGGTATTATGTTACATGATCATCAGGGTTGACTACAACTTTTTTTTAATCATCAAACAAATGAAACAGCCAGAAACTGCATTATATTATAAGTAATAAGTATTTTATTTCACTACTTGCATTATGATAACTTACAGCTGGACCATTTACAATTAATGCTACTGATGATAAATGACTGATCCATAACTATTTTGTTATCTAAATGATAAACCAACACACTTATCAAAGCACAGCAGATTTTATTAGTAACTTCTATTCGTTTGCAAAAAATTACAATGGATTCACATCATCAAGAAAAATAACATTTTGAAACAAGTCAACATGTGTCAATATGTTAAAATGTTTTCATAACAAGGGACATAAGGGCCACAGGGCAACAACCATTCAGTGTTTTGGAAACATGCCACTGGCACCACAAGAGATTCCTTCCACACGCTAGGAACTTCGTGTTGTTCCAAGCAGGACTGACCACGAAGCCACCATGAAGACCAGGGCTTTTCTTCTCTTTAATACGACCAACAGATTTAAACACACCTCACCTCATCAATTTGAATCTTACAGCCCATTTCTGAAATTAGAATGATCATGACAATAACGGATATCCAACCTAGAGTAGAATTTGTTTAACTCTTCAGCATCAGGCTTCACAGGATAAAATACTCTTCTCTGCTTGTTCTGTATCCCAAACGGAGTTCATTCCTTTCCAAGCCATCCTTGAATATCCATTAATTGCCTGAGTCTGTAGACACTGCACACAGTGTTGACTGGAGTTGCTGTCGCATTATCCACATTTGATTTTCTATAACCAACTGTGACAAATACATAAAAGTTCAATATCAGGGGTAGAAAATTGTGTCCCTGATGACCATCAGATGTTTATTTACAGGAACACGCCCCGTCCCTGTGATTTGACTGAATTGGCCAAAACCTTCAATTTCAAGTTCAGCATCAGAGTTTTGAGCTTTAAGCCAAGTTACAGTAAGAGAAATGATGCAACATCTGTATTCTGACAAACTTTACATATACCTGTAGTTCACCTATTTTATTCCGCAACACATGTATGACAGAGGGCAGAAGAACAACACATAGCTGCTGTCTCTGTACTCTTTAGTGCCCTCCACCGCTCTTTACCTGCTTCGTCAGCCAAACAGTCCTGTTCCTAGTATTCACTCCCTCCAAAGTCTTTCCTGAAGAAGATACGAACACACCCACAAAAAGTTTCAAAACACCAGAAAACAATTTGCCATGTCCATGATGGACGGACGAGATCAAACACATTCGGTCACTAGAAAACAGTCTCAGTAATCAGTTGGCTACATAAACCGACAAATAACAAATGCAAGTACATGTGCCGGTCGCTAGTAGTGCAGTGTCCGCCCCTCAGTATCTCTGGTTGTATAGAGTCTGAAGAGGTCTTCATAGGTCAAAACATATGGACCCAGTCTAAAACTGACCTCAGGTAAATCAATGTCATGACCCAATCGTAACTGGAGACAATGCATTGTGAAGTTCAGCATGTCTGCAAACTTGCTGACTAGGGCTGGACCATAAAACAACAACAACAATTATGCAATATACTTTTTTTTTTTTTCAAACAACAATAAAACAAATGTTCAATAAATGTTTGATTGAAATGTTGATTTTATTCACTTGAATCATACTCAAATTAGGACTTAATTTTTTTATCAAGATGTTAATTTGAGGAAAAAGGACAGAAAAAATCTTTTACTTGATTTTACTTATTTGTTGACAAAGATTTTATCATAATTGTTTTGAGTGATCTGCGGGTGGTGATGGCGCATAATAAGATGCTTGCCTTTGGTGTGGGAGACCTGGGTTCGATTCCCACTGTGAGACATCTAACATTGTGTCCCTGAGCAAGACACTTAACCCCTCGTTGCTCCAGAGGCGTGCGACCTCTGACATGTATAGCAAAAGTCGCTTTGGATAGAAGCGTCAGCTAAATGAATAAATATAAATCTGTCCCAGCTTTGTGAAGTGATCCACTTTTTGGCATCAAGTGTTCTGACCATAAAGAAGAGTTTAAACCACAACTAACCACCGGGGTTCTTCAACTATCAAGCAGGTGCAAAAATCGCCGATATCCAAAGACTTGAAACTTATTGATCGCAATAACAATTTTGGTCATATCGTCCAGACCTATCGCTGACAGTTGTATGCATGTCGCGGTTCCTCACGGGTCTATTCTAAGTACTGTAAAAACGATTTATTGTTTCTTTTTGTTTGGTTCAATGGTGATAAATGATTCAAATGTCCTGCAAAGTTCATACACAACTCGGCACAATATCCTGCATCTGGTCCTCAGTCTCTCCCCCTCATCTACGCCACACATACGCACTGTCACAAGTCACAATTTTGGATTTATTCACGACTTTAAAAAGATTTATTAAACGCTTATTTCTTTTCACATGTTTATTTACAGGGTTATGTGTTGATATTTATATCATAACAGGCTATATATTAACTCCTTGGGAATAATCCGGTAGTTCTATGTAAAATCAGACATTGACAATCAGATACTGAGTCAAAATGGTATGATTCTTGTTTCAAAACAGCTCAGAGAAGATTTGATTGTGAGATAGGGAATCGAATCAGGATCCTCCTATTGAATCATCAAATCTGAGTTTTCGCAGTCAGCCCTACAAAACTATCTTTATGTTTCCACAGACTGTTTTCTTGCTGAGCCGGAGCGGAGCAATATATTTCTGTAGTCACTTGAAAACAACTGTTAATAAATAAATTATTAATTATTATAAATTAATAAATATTCAAACGAGTCCCAAGACGAAGATACCCAGTTGAAGAATGATTATAGCAACCAACTCTCTCAACATTCATATGGCATCCGAGTACTGTACAGAAACAGACTGGAAAAATCTGAGCCTGGTTAACTCCAACACACTCTTAGTTACTGTTGCTAAATCCGACCAAGAAATTTGCCTAATTTGTTGGGAAAAAAGCGATCTCAGAAAGAAGCAGGCAGTTTGGCAGTTGCATTGTATATTTGGAGGGTGTATTCAGGCTGTCAGACTGACTCAAAGTGACTCAAAGTGACATGAAAAAAATAAAGACAGAAGCTAAAGCCTACCGATCACAGAGTAAAAGTGAACCACTGCAGTAACTTACCTGATGATTGAGAAAGAGGACAACGATATTATGGATCAACACTGCTCCTGCACAGCTGGGTAGGTCTCTGTTTACTATTACAGTCATTAAAAAGCAGAACAGTAGGGGTTTATAACGTTACCTTCAGTAGGAAGTTAGCTAGCGTTAGCTAACTTCCTGCTGAATGTAACGAAATAAAGGCCTGCTGTCCTGCTTTTTAATGATTGTAATAATGAATAGAGTCCTACCCAGCTTTAGAGTAACACTGTTGTTCGTTCATATCGTTGTCTTTTGTCTCAATCGTCGGGGATGCAGTGGTTCACTTGTACTGTGTGATCAGTAGGCTTTAGTCCGTTTCAGTCAGTCTGACAGCCTGAATACAACCTTGAAATCTATCATGCAACTGAAAAATTGTCTTCTTCTTTCTGAGATCGCTTTTTCCAACAAACTTGACAATGTTTCTCCGGGGAGTGCATTAATAGACAGTGGTAATGCCAAGTTTGTTGGACTTAGCAACAGTAACTAAGGGGGGGCGGGGCTTAGCGAAGGGTCAATTGTGTGAAAAAAACTTTGTCTAAATTTGTTTTCTGACCAAAATAACACAAATACAGTATGAGCAGTTCAAGAATCAACTGTTCATGTTTTACACATAATGAGCTCAATTAAAAAACAGGAGAGTCCATTCAATTAGAAATAAATGTGTTGTTGGGAGGCAAGTGAAGTCATTTCATTTCATTGTCTTTTGACCATAGTGCTGTACAGGTGACATAAAATACTCTGAGAATACTCTAAATCAATGAATACATGTAATACCAAAAAACGATCATATGGCTTCATCTTAGCTGAAAAGGTGAAGCATGACTTATTTTTGAGACTGTCACAGTTTTGAACTCTATTTCAATCCTGCTGGAAGCAATTGGCTCAAAAAGAATCTCTGCAGCTTCATTTACTTCCCCTGCTCTCACCAGCACATCTGTGCTTTTTGAAAATATGATGACGAGTAAATCTTTTACCACAGATGCTGCAACTAAATGGTTTCTCCCCTGTGTGGACCGTCAAGTGTTGTTTTAGATTTCCTTTTTCTACAAATCCTTTGCCACAAACTGAGCAACTGAATGGCTTCTCCCCTGTGTGGATTCTCAAGTGTCGTCTCAGAGTTCCCCTATCTAAATATTCTTTGCCACAAACTGAACAATTAAATGGTTTTTCCCCTGTGTGACTTCTCAAGTGTTGCTTCAGATGTCCCCTTTCTCCAAATAATTTCCCACAAAGGGAACATCTAAATTGTTTCTCCCTTGTGTGGACAGTCAAGTGTTGATTTAGAGTTCCCTTTTCTACAAATTCTTTACCACAAACTGAACAACGGAATGGCTTCTCTGCTGTGTGGCTTTTCGCGTGTCTTCTTAGATTTCCCCGATGTACAAATCCCTTACCACAAACTATACAACTAAATGGTTTCTCCCCTGTGTGGAGACTCAAGTGCTGGTTCAGATTTCCCCTTTCTCCAAATCCTTTACCACAAATGGAACAACAAAATGGCTTCTCTCCTGTGTGGACAGTCAAGTGTCGTCTCAGATGGGTCTTTTGTGCAAATCCTTGACCGCAAACTGAACAACTAAATGGCTTCTCCCCTGTGTGGATTATCAGATGTCGCCTCAGATTTCCTTTGTCTACAAATCCTTTACAGCAAACTGAACAACTAAATGGTTTCTCTCCTGTGTGGGCAGACAAGTGTTGTTTCAGATTTCCCCTTTCTACAAATCCTTTACCACAAACTGTACAACTGAAGGGTTTCTCCCCTTTGTGGACAGTTGCGTGTCGTCTCAGATGAGTCTTTTGTGCAAATCTTTTACCACACACGGAACAAATAAAGGGTTTCTCCCCTGTGTGGACCCTCATGTGCTTCGCAACCTCTACTTTCCATGGAAATGTTTTTTTACAAACTGGGCAGCTGAAACATTTTCCCTCTGAATGAAGTCTCATATGAGTCATTAAGGAGTTCTTTGCGGGGTATCTTTTACCACAAACTGAACATCTAAATGGTTTCTCTCTTGCTTGGAGTCTATTGTGAAGATCTCTGGTCTCCTCCCAATCATGACTGTCATCAGTCTCAGGTTCACAAGAGTCTTCAGTCTTGTCATCATTAGTTGGTTGTAAATGTTTATCTGAATCTAAGTTCCTGACCGGTTCTGGTCCTCCACAGTCCTCTTCATCACCCTCCGTTTTCATCTGTTCAGTGAGTCTTTGATGAAGCTGTGAGGACTGAGGTTTTTCTTCATCGTCTTCTTCACTCTTCACAAAAACAGGAGTGAATGTGAACTTGATGATTGCCGCCTCCTCCAGCCCTCGAAGCTGCTCTCCCTCCTGACTCGTCCAGAGTTCCTCCTGTTCCTCTTTAATGTGTTGGGGCTCTTTTGGGTCCTCCTGGTCCAGACTGAGGCTCCACTCCTCTTTAATGTGTGGGGGCTCTGGTGGGTTCTCCTGGTCCAGTTTCGGGCTCCACTCCTCTTTCATGTGTGGGGGTTCTGGTGGGTCCTCCTGGTCCAGACTGGAGAACCACTCCTGCTGCTCAGGGGGAACCTCTTCTTTACTCACCAACAACAGCTGGACGTCAGTGGAGACTAATGAAATACATACACACATTTTAGAAAACTGTAACTTCCTGTTAACATTTAAATCACTGAAAGCAACACTTTCTTAAATGTGGAAATATGCTGCACATTTTGTAAAACATATTTGAAAGTCATTCAAAATAAAAATCCCACAAGAATACAAAGGATGAGCTGTTGCAGGCGATTTATAATCTGTCCTTAATTCAATGTATTTCTCTGTGCATTTGTTTGTTTCTGATTTACATGGGAACCCTGGATATTCCTGTAAATGGCCTGAAAACCAAACCATCCAAAAAATGCTTTCGCACTTGAAACAAACCAAACCATGGTTCAGTTTGACCTGGACCCAAACTAACTCTTTTTGTTTGAACAAAGTTTGTCTGTTTGGTCTGGACTGAGGTCTGGGGAAGGTTTCCGAAGTCTGAACTAAGCAAGTTATGTGTGAAAGCCCCTTAGATTTGCATGCAAGTTTGGGACAGAATCAGATTTAAAGTCTTCCATAATAAACTTAAAAAAGATTTAGATCTAATGTTAATTGTTGGTGTAATAGCAAGATCAAAGATGACTAGGGCTGCAGCCAACGATGATTTTACTAATCAACGCTTCTATAGATTATTTGAACGATTAATCGATGCATCATTTATGAAGTACTACAAAGTTACACCCCCCCCCCCCGTAACAGGTTGTGAACGTTGTGTCATACAGCAAACATCAGACCAACAACATCAATAGACCAACAACCAGACAACTGCTTTACCAACACACAAACACCACCAGAGTGCTACGAGTTATAAGGTGCAGCTCCCCAACACCCAGCTAATTCCCACTGTGACGTCACAACACAAACTCACGGAGAACAACAAATGGGCACATTTTCAGCTGAGGACTGTGGCATACTTTGGCCTTCAACTCAACAATCAATCATAATTTCAGTTAAATGCTAAAGTTGCTGTCACTGTTACCTTGTCTGTGGTCCGCTGGCAGAACACCGACTGCTTTGATCAGGTGCCGTCGCGCTGTTGCCGAGGCAACATAAGTTTCGTTTTACGGGGGACGGACGGTAACATTACAGAGTTTTTGTTTTCTTTAGCTTGAAATAATCCCAGACTTTGGACACTTTCTTCTTTGTCCCTCGCTAATTTTCTCTCTCTTCTTCTACTTTGCAAACAGCGGCATCATAATCACGTCGTGTTCACAGCGTAAGCGCGATGTGCGGCAGTAATAAATTTCAGTTTTCTATGTAGTTATATGGATTACACGAAGCCTTGATGCAATTTAGTAATTGATTTAATCAATAAACTGTTTCAGCCCTAAAGATGACACAGAAGTGATCTGATAGAGCAACATCAAGTACATTTACATATTTTGCACATAGTTATTTATGTCTTAGGGTGTTTTATTAATGTTGGATGTTGCTGGGAGGATTCACAAAATAAGAATTTTATTGTACTGTGTGACCACTATTTCTCGTGCACATGACAGTAAAGTTTAAGATGATTTTGATTTGAGATGTTAACATAGTTAGCAGTAGGGTTACAGTGATTAGTCGATGTATTCGACGTGGAATTTCATCGTCAACGCATCGTTACAGAGAGGCCGTTTAAGGAAGAAATAGCAATCTTCTTATTAAGAACATTTCTGGTTGTTTATTAACGGTAATGCACTGCAGGAAGTGGAAGGGGCAGTTCCGCTTCCACTGTCTGCCATGACTGCTTGACTGTAAGACTACTCAGAAAGAAGCTTTCATGCAGCGGAAACTAACTTTTGATTTTAGTTTTGTTAAGTTTTGTATGCTATTTAAATCACTAAATACACTTTTGGGCGGTTTAAGGTGAGAAATCAACTGTGTAGAATTTGAATATTGGCAGTTTTCACGAAGGTTGATGGCGAATCAAAATGTGCTCAAACGTTTTCGGGGGTGAGAAGCTCCACAAGCGCCTGCGAGGTTAGACCTGTCGGCAGTCACACCCACAGAGCCCTCTGGTCCCAGTTACTCAGACCACTACAGCAGAAACAGAGCAGCAGCGACAAAGGAAAGGCAGTGTTTCCTATATGTTCATTTATTTGTGGCGACCCGCCACAATTTCTACGCTTAGCGCCACATACTGAAATCAATTTCTTTTACTAGGCCCATTTAAAATCGTATTTGATTGCAAATCAGTGCCATAGCGCGTTCGCGCAGCACATCCTATCGCTCGCTCTGATGAACACCGCTGCACAAATCCGTCCAACACAAAGCTGTCAATGTCAGAGAAATTAAAAAATAAAAATATTAGTAATCAGTAATGTTTTAAAGTAAATCAAGGAACATCTGGGTCATGATGTAACATTCTCCACTTATAAAACTTATAAGCACTTTGGAAAAATAAACTACAGAAGTAGTATGAAAGGGGGCTGTTGCTTTGTTGCAGACATTGTTGAAGAAAAGAAATGAGGCTTCTTTTCCTGAGAGTGGTTTACCTGCCCTGCTTCAGTCTCACCTGTTGCTTCTGCCCTAGCTGCTCTCCCACTGCAACATGTTGGCTGTTGTCCTCCTCCTCTCCTACATCTCTCTCTTCATTAGCTACAGCTATCCCTTCCTGGCCCTCTCTTCCTGCTTCAGCTGCCACAGCAGCGCTGGTTGAAGCCTGGAAATATTCAAAACAAATTATTTGGATAGTTAATCATACTGGTCACACTGTTGTGCTTTCCCTAGTGTTTCTGGAAGTTTATAGGTACGCTGTTTTGCTAATACCTCTGGGCCAGACTGTCTTTGCTCCTCCTTACAAGCCCTTTTTGGTCATTGAGAATAGTTTTCAGTGGATAGAGGGAGCAAACATATAGCGTCAAAGTGGAAGAAGTTACATTAACGTTATCCACGTGCACAAGCATTCAGTACTGACTATATGCACAGCTTGCTAACCTCCACAGCCCAGCTCAGACTGGTCCATCTGGGAGCGAGCCGAGGAGGGGCTGAGCAAATCGATGTTCTGAGCACCTCTCTGCAAAGAAATACAATTTTACCCATTTTTAAAGAAAATCAACATGTGGAAGTCAATGCTGATATTGTGGCGGGTTGCCATGTATGCAAAACACTGACTGAGGGTTCAGTACAGATCACATTTCCAGTATTAATGTCCAACCAAGTCTCTGTTAAAGACATAAAAACAAGGTTATGGGAAGTTAAAAAGACTTTTTTTTAAAGTGATTTGCTTCACTGGGACCTATCACCCACCAACTTCAGTCGCATGAATCCCGACTGGGGAGGGCTAAAGGAATACAAGGCTCAACAGAGCTGTGACTGAAAAGAAACCTGGGATTGTTCTCATTTCCCTCCATTAATGAATTAATTAACTGGTCTGTAAACTGTAAATCAGGGGTTTTCAATGTCTGAGACTGCGGGCCTCCCCTCAGACACAGCTTGGGAAACGGCGCCCCCCCACCACATCTTTAGTTTAAGTTTGGCTCAATTCCTGGATGCCTATGGAATCAGGCATGATTATATTGTTTGATCCCATACACACTCAGCCAAAATAGCCTAATATTGCTGTTTGACATTACTTCTGACTGCAACAAGTAGTTTTAAAAAAACTTGGCCCATTTATACTCCTGCGTAGGGTCCACATGCGTAGCCTACGGCATAGATACGCATGTAGCCATGCATTTATACTTGTGCGTAGGTGTGTCCATCATTCTGCACTTACACCCCAAAACGCCAGTCGGCGAAGGCGCTACAGCGTCCACTGTGTTGACTTTTGCCGGCCGAGCAGAGTGACTTCAGGTTTAACGCTTCGCTAAAATAAATGTGGGTAAAACATTACTTCAAAGCGCGGGGGAACTTCCAGTCGGCTCGGAAGCACTGCGAGGTGACCAAGGCCGACCAATTCATAACATATCCAAAGCGACTTCCAATTGCTATACATGCTTCTGGTACAGGCCGTGGTTATCTCTCTGCCCTCCTAGCAGGTCTCCCAGCTTGTGCGGTGAAACCCTTACAAATGGTTCAGAACGCAGCAGCGCGTCTGGTTTTTGATCAGCCCAAAAGGACTCATGTCACTCCATTACTCAGTGACCTCCACTGGCTCCCCGTGGCCTCCAGAATCAGATTCAAGTCACTAATGCTGCATACAGAGTGACTACTGGGTCTGCAACCATCTACCTAAACTCCATAATACAAACCTACGTTCCTTCTCGGCCACTACGCTCCTCCAACGAACGCCGCCTGGCTCTGCCATCCCTTCACACAAAGCGATCCCAGTCCCTGTTCTCATCTGTGACACCACGAAGGTGGAACGAGCTACCACACGCCATCAGAGCAGGGGCGTCCCTCTCTAACTTCAAGAAGCTCTTGAAAACTCATCTCTTCCGAGAACACTTCCTCTTAGAACACATTTAACTCCTAACCTCTAACATGCACTTCCTGTGCTCTTCTTCTTCTATCCCCTACAATTATATTGTTTTGATTGCACTTTGTTAACTCTTACTTCCTTCCCTCGGTATCTACCCCATTGATGTGATATGTACTGTGAGCTCTCACTAGTATGTATTGCTGCTCTTACTAGTATGTTTTGTCAGTTGTAGATCTGTAGTTGATGCTCTGTTGATGCTTGTATGTTGTTCCTCAAATGTAAGTCGCTTTGGATAAAAGCGTCTGCCAAATGAGTAAATGTAAATGTCAGAGGTCGCACGCCTCTGGAGCAACGAGGGGTTATGTGACTTGCTCAGGGTCACAGTGGGGAATTGAACCCCAGTCTCTCACACCAAAGGCAGGCGTCTTATCCACTGCTCCATCACCACCCCACTATTCACAGAGCTTACGGTTCGCGTCGACTCGACGTGTAGTTACATTTTTGAGGAGATGCCCCTCAGGCGACGCCGTAGCCTCTGCGTAGCCTCGTAGCTTTTGCCGTTGATTTGACGCAGAAGTATAAACTGCACTTAAAGCATTTATTAGTTTATGACTCTGACGGGGGGAAAACAGTTCCCAAAAACTACTTTAGCTATGAACTCTCACACATGTAGGCTATTCTATGTGATCTCCTTTTAATGCAATAAGTAATGTAATATTGTGTTACTTCCAATCACATTTGCACTACTGTACATAGTGTTTAGTTATTCATACTGTACTGCCTTAGTCATTACCTGTAGCAATAGATATTCATGTATACATATATTTAGCATTAAAAGATTGAGTCCTAATCCAAGAGGGGGTAACTTGATTAACCAGTTTTTGAGAAGGGAAGCTTTTTTGATTCATGAATTGAACCTCGTGGACTGAATGAGAGACTAGATTTGAGCCCATTCCTGTAATGCTGATTATTATGTCTATTTCTGAGTTTAGATACTGAATGTCCTACCCTCCCTTTTAGGGATATACGATAGAGGTAGGAGCGTCAGCCCATTTTGCCTTATACTTATGAGTTCCTATAATGTTGTAATTCTTGTGACTTATGTATGTTTCATTTTTTAAATTAATATATATTGTGATGTTTGTTTGATCTGTTTGGATAATTACCACATTCTTGCCGTTTATAATACTTTGTATAAGATGTTGATTTTATATATGTATATGAGAAAGATAAAAATGGATTGTGCTGACCTCATGACCTGCACAGGGTCTACTTAGCACACCTGTAAGTGTTTTTTAATTTCACTGTGTGAGACATTTTTTTTTCCAGTCTTATCCTGCTGTCTACCTGCACCTGATTGTTGTTGCTGTGCTCAGAAAATGTCTTGTTTCAATACATATATTTATATATCATTCATATCTTGCACTTGCTATCTGCTTTCGTTGCTTTGTTCCAGTGACATGCGCAATGACCATAAAATTGAATCTAATCTAACTGTTTTACCACGGAGCTAAACTTCTTTGTTTTATTATCTTCTTTTAAACAACAACAGAGTCAATTCACAGCGAGCCCGCAGCGCTATCAGCAAGATGGGAGGACAGAATAAAGTACAAACCTGCTCCAGGCTTGAAAACAGCGTCCAGTAGTTTGCGTTGTCCACAAAGTTCCTCCTCGTTCTCCACTTTAGACATTTTTACTAATTCACAGCAGCTTTTCCTCCAGACTGTTTCCAGCTAGCAAGCTAAGCTAACTGCATTAGCTTCGTAGGACACCGGGAGATAATTCAGATGTTAAACATGTTCAGATAAAGGGAACAGCACAGAGTCTATTCAGACAGCTCTATCTGGACATTTGGACATTTGGGCTCCGTGAAAAATACAGTTTGGTCTCTATGGAAGCTGCTCCGACTGTGAGGCCGAGCTCCGGCTCCGGCTACTTCCTGCTAACAAGCTAACTTCCTTTAGCATTCTTGGCTAACAGGAGATGAGTCTGAGGTGAAACATCCCGAAAGTTTAAACAGAGTCCACTTAAACACGTTTATCCTCACATGCAGGCTCTGCTGCTGAACTCCGGCTGCATCTTACGGTAACGAAAGGAAAAGTTAGCATGTTAGCCACCGGAAGTACACTTGATTCCGGTTCTACTGCTTTGCTGATTTTCAAAATAAAAGTGACCACACTTTATTTACAGGGCCGTATTTCTTTGTGGTAACAATGGTAGAAAAACGCAGATCCTTTATTTAAGTAAATAGAAATATCACGTCAAGTACAATACAGAGTGTTCGTAGCATAAATAAAATACTTGAGAAGTGATTTAAAAGATGTCACAGATTCTGCAGCCTCAGATCCTCAGGCACGGACGCCCAGAGTTGATTATTTGTTTTGTTAGTTTCTCTATTTATCTGTACTTATTTCTGTCTTTGTGCTGCTGTAACACCTGAATTTGTTCTGCTTCTCCTGTGTAAGAAACATGTGTTCACATACTTGGCTAAAACAGCAGATTCTGATATCAGGTGAATACAGTCAACTTTAACAACCACTTCTATCTTGCTGAATAATTGTCTGATACATTTCTAATAAAAGAAAGATACTTTCATCTAATGACAACAGCAGGTTATGTTGGTTGAAAAGTCAGACTATAAATAAATCCTTTTCTTCCTAAACCCTGCATTGTTACTGAACTATCTGTCTTACTAGTGTCTGTTATTAAGTCCTGAAGTTTCTGGAACTGTTCCACCCTAACATTTACCTAGGACTCCCCAGCTTCTCGTTGTACATGTATTTTGGGTTTTTTGTCTGCCTTAAGACACGTTTTCCTTCCCCATTAGGTAAAGATCATCGCCAGTTCATCATCACGGTACACAGTTTACAGATCAAACAGTCACATCTAGTCCTTTTCTGCTGATCGGGCAGTGTGCACTCTGTTTCTGTTTTTACCACATTGTTAAGACAGAGATGGTCACCCTCCCTGGTAGCTCTTATACATTTTAATGCAGGTTAATAGCAGCAACTTGGTGAGTTGACAAGTTGAAGTTGGTTGTCCCACTATAAAATAATATGTTTGTCACAGGTAATGGCAAGTTCTAGCTGGTTTCTTTATGGGTTATATGTGTATTTTCCATTGTGAGTTTCCCTTTAAAAAAACGTACACTCTTGGGAGTTGCATCTGGTATCAGTAAACGCTGACACGCACTGCAGTGTCATTCTCAGCAGCACCTCCTCCTCATCGAGCTGTTACTCAACTCCAGCCCTCAACCTGCTTTCCACATACGTCATCTGGTCCACTGCAACATCTCCATCTAAATCTTTCTGTACAAGCGTATCCAGTTCACTTCTGAGTACTTTATTACTGTATTTGTTTTACATTTATATTTAAATAAATATGTGCCAACATTTGAAATGTGTGTTTGTAGTAAAGAGTCTGAAGTATGAAGTTTAAATGATCATGAATTACTACTTGAAGTTGTGCAGTTTACATATATTTATGTTTATTACACCTTCCTGTCAGAATTGATAAAGAAAGCTTTGTAACATCACATGGAAAGCAGAGAAGTTCAGTATTCTTTAAACTCAGGAATACAGCATTTCACTTAAGTTATAACATACTTTGATGTGAAATGATTAAAGTTTCAAAACACCAGATCCTCCCTCTCCTCGCCCTAATGTCCACGATGGGCAAAGAGAGAGAGAGAGAGGAAGCTTTGTGCAAGATTTAGGCAGGACAAGCATGCAGTATACACTTTATTTTTCTCTTGCCTAACTTACCGTGCCTTGCATTCAGTCTTTTTGTGGTTTTCAGAACTATACAAAACCTTAAAAACCTACCAGTGCCAGTAAACAACGAACAGCCCGAGACAACAATTAACTTCTGTTTTGTAAAAACGTTACGAAGCCTCTTCAGCAAGTATTGAAGATTAAACATAATATTTTCTGATGATTAAAGCTCTCCACAAAGACAAATAGGAGCTCTTCCCTTTTCCAGCAAAAGCTGTACATTTATTAGCTGCAATAGGGTTGGTCTGATAAAGTAAACATTGGCCCTCATGTTGACTGTTAAGACTGAGAGGTCCCCCAGAATTGTCCAGCCCCACTTGCACCCATCTGTGTGGCCATGGCAGTGTTGATCTTAAAATGAGGTTGAGTGACGAACACAAAGAGACACCATTAGATGAAGTTATGAACATGAGGACTACAATACATTTTCTCATCATTAAAAACACATGAAACAGCCAGAAACTGCTTGTTTTAGGTTGCAGTACATTTGCAAATATTTTACTCTACCTACTTCATAATGATGATTTACAGTTGGATCATTTACTATTCATGTTACAGATGATCTATAAGTTACTTATTCATAACTATTTGGCTTTCCAAATGATCAACAAACTTATTAAAGCATTACACATGTTAATGGTAACTTTTCCAAAAGTTTACCATGGATTCACATCATAAATTAAAAAGAAATCAAAGTCAAAACACTTGATTTTAGAAGAAAACTAAAACAAGTCAGTATTATTTTTTCACTGGAAGATTTGATGAAATCAAAACTTTAGACTTGAATGAGCTAGTAGAAAGAAGAACTCATAAGAACTCCGCAAAGAACTGACTAAAGACTAAAAATAAATCTTGGCTCAAAGCTGAGCTTAAAAGTTATCAAGCATCTCAGTCCTAATCTGAGTGAAGTGTAGGACTAAATCTTAAGTGTCAGTCTTTGTGCTGATTCACGACACTTTGCTGTGACACAAACAGGATTTTGGATGACGATGTCGCCAAGGACCAATCACTGAAGAGATTTCCTTCATTCTCAGATAAATTCACATTGAATGTTCAAGAGGAGTTTACATTCAACAAACATTTGACAAAGAATTTTCAAGAGAATACATTATGATATACACATTGGAAATGAAAGATAAAATAGTTTATCTTTATATGAGCGCCATCAATTGCACATACTCCTCCTAAGAAGCCGGCTATTTGAATGACCTGTGTTTGCTTCTGTTGGATTATGGGAAGTCGATGAAACGCACCACAATGAGTGGAGCTGTGGGGTTAGGGTTAAGTGCCATAATTGTTTCCATGACAATTCGGCTTGTTAACGGTAGTGACGGGCCAAAATCATCAGCATTGCTGCGTTTGTCCTGTGGTAAAGAAACAAAGCGTCATCACAACCTTCAATTTAGCCGAAATAGATACATATAAAATACATATGGCATCTGAGTACTGAACTGAAAAAAGTTGGAGAAATCGTAACCTCTGCTTTAAAGGGAAACTTCAGCACATTTAATGTGGATGTCCAGTCAGTGTTGAAGGTAGATGCAGCTGACTAAAGCAATAAATTCCTCATTCTGCTATTTTGACCGAGAAAGATGAGATCCCCGGGTAGTTGTTGCGGTCTTCAAAAGTGCAGCGGAGAGAAGCTGGGGCTACATTAGCTCGTGTGTGCGTTACTAAGTTATACATATAGTTTACTCCTCACTTGGACAGAGATTTGCTGGACTTCACAATCCTGAAAATAAAAAACACAGATGGAGAAAAACAACCAGGAGTGAGTATGTTTCGGCCACAAAATAACCGCTATATGCTATTACTCCGGGCGATGTTGGACTAATTTTGAAGTACTGAGGGACAGTGAAGTGAAACTGTGTGAACGTTAAGCCCCCTTTGAAGCCAATTAAACAATGAAAGAAGTAGGTTAGGTGCGATAACTTTTTTCTGTTGCTTTTTGTGAAACTTTATACTAAAGCGCTAGCTCACTAGCGTTAGCATTTTAGTTATTCAGAGACTTGTTCTGCTGGTATGCATGTGACTTATTTGGAGTCAGTATCATAGGGAACTGATCAGAGATGAGCCAAGTCTTGCCCTCGATACTTCAATTCTGCTGGAAGGAATCGGCAGAGCATTTACTTCCTCTGCTGTCACCAGCACACTTGTGATTTTTGAAAATATGAAGCCGAGTGAAGCTTTTATCACAAACACTGCAGTTAAATCGTTTCTCCCCTGTGTGGACAGTCAAGTGTCGCCTCAGATTTCCATGATGTGCAAATGTTTTACCACAAACTGAACAATTAAATTGTTTCTCAGTTGTGTGGACAGTCAAATGTCGTCTCAGAGTTCTGCCCTCTCCAAATCTTTTACCGCAAACTTTACAACTGAACGGTTTTTCATCCATGTGGACAGTCAAGTGTCGTCTCAGATTTAGCCGTCCTCCAAATTCTTTACCACAAACTGAACAACTAAATGGTTTCTCCCCTGTGTGGACAGTCAAGTGCTCTGTCAGATGTCCCTTTCGTGCAAATGCTTTACCACAAACTGAGCAAATATATGATTTCTCTCCTGTGTGG
>NC_060150.1:685710-692877 GCF_021292245.1 Micropterus dolomieu
AATAAAAGGGATAAAATAAAGTCAAATAAGATCGGGAAAAGCTCTCCTATAAAAGTATGTTTTAAGAAGGGACTTAAAAGAGTTCACTGACTCAGCCGACCTGATTTCCTCGGGCAGGCTGTTCCAGAGCCTCGGGGCCCTGACAGCAAACGCTCTGTCCCCTTTAGTTTTCAGTCGAGACTCTGGAACAGACAACAGACCTCTGCCCGAGGATCTCAAGGTACGTGCTGGTGCGTATGGGACTAAAAGGTCAGAAATATAACAAGGCGAGAGGCCATGAAGAGCTTTAAAAGTGATCAATAGAATTTTAAAGTCAATTCTAAAACATACTGGGAGCCAGTGTAATGAAGCTAAAATAGGAGTAATGTGGTCATATTTCTTTGTTCTGGTTAAAAGCCTGGCAGCTGAGTTCTGGACAGTCTGGAGTCGATCAATAGATTTTTGGGTTAAACAGGTAAAAAGGCTGTTGCAGAATGGAAGGATTTAGCCGGAGTAGTGGTGAATGCATATAGACAACATATTTCTGTAGTTTTCACATGGTTTGAATTTGGTTGTGGGCCCAAGGGGTGTATATAATAATGATTGAGAGTTATCAAGAGGCAAATTTGTGCATTAAACTTTGTCAATTAAAGCAAGCCAGGCAGCCTTCCGTGTTTGAGAACGGTGCTCCCTTTAAATGGGCTACTAGAAGGCTTCTGCGCCACAATAACCAGCCTAGTTCAACAAAATGAATGAAATGACACAAAAAAAGATTAGTTCATTTTAATGAACGAGAAAGAGTCGAACTTGCCATCACTACTATAAAGACCCAGCGCTTGTGACAAATTTCTTGTTTTTTTCCCCCCCTAGTCTGCCCTTGCTACACATAGAACTTAACATATAATTAAATGTAGTGTGTATTCAAATACGGTAATATAAAATATAAATAAAAAACTAATAAAATGAAACTATATACTGTATATAATATATACTGGCTGGTTTGGAGGTTTGTAAATACACGGTGCTGTCCAGAATGAGTAGTATCTCATGGCCACAATTTATTCAAAATGTGAGAACAAGGTAGTATCTCCAAAAACATCCGGCCACTGCTTCCTTAAGGGCTCTGTAGAGCTGGGATTCTGTACAGACTTAACTGATCTGTTCAGCAGTGAGAATATTTCTCTGGGCATACATTCTACAATTTGAGACTGTTTATGACCTAACTTTGGAAAATTTTCCCCCTGAATTTCAGCTTCATTGGACGTTTTTTGCTGTGCAGTGTACAGGGGGCACTGAGAATCATCTGCTCCCAGTTGGCTGTCATATACACCAGACCACTCTTTTTTTAGAAGTTATGTCACACAGGATGGCACAGATGATCAAGGCAACACATTTCTGACTTGTTAGCATTATGGCTAGCAAAGACACCTCTTCCTGCCTCGAGCTTTCAAGCAATCTTAAGTGCAGTGTACAAAGTTTCTAAAATCGTACAGTGTATACTAGGCTTAACAGGAGGAGACTCTCCCTCCTACAAAGAACACAGAGACACTGAGGAACATAAAGAGGCCCTGAACCCAAAGCCAGGATAAAGAGGTTCAGTGAATGTGGTGTTGAAGGTGTGGAGGTGGATCAGTGTGTCAGAGGAGACTCTGTAGAAGGACAGAGAGCCATCAGGCCAGTCCACATACACTCCTACTCTGTTAGAGACAGAGGAGGAAGAGGAGGAGGAGGAGGAAGAGGAGGAAGGGGAAATTGCACTCTTATTGTGCCAGACAGAGTAACCATCATCAGAGCAGACCAGATTCCAAGACTGAGCATTCAATCCAAATATACAGTCTTCTCTGTCTCCTCTCCTGCTGATTCCTCTGTAACTCACTGATATTTCAACTCTTCCTCTCCACTCGACCTCCCAGTAACAGCGACCAGTCAGACCATCTCTACACAGCAGCTGAGGACAGGAGTCAAACCTGTCTGGATGATCAGGATACGGCTGATCCTCCTTCACATGTGTCGCCTTCCTGTTGTTGTCAGACAGTTTGATCCCTCTGTTTACTGTGTTTGTGTCGATTATGAGTTCACAGGAATCTGATGGAGAGAACGAGACACAATCCAGCTGCAGTTATTTATCTATCATCTGTTCATTGATTGACACTTTGAATGAGTGATGTCACAGTCTGAAGATGGTTGAATGTTTTCATGAATCAAATGAAAAACACACTTACACTTCCTCAGACCTGGTCTCAACCATCGGACTCCAGCAGGCTCCACCCTGAAAGGAGGATGGGGGGTCAGACCAGCACATCCTCTTTCAGCATCAAACATGGACGTTACATTCCTCTCATACACATATACATAATATGTGCATGTGGCCTGCTTCTCCCTGATAGCCCTAAACCTCTTTACCTCTGCTACTCTTCTCGCACACTGAGACTGACCCACAGGATGTTGGTGTGTGAAAGAGGAGGAAAACATCTGCAAACACAAACCTCTTTTTTGATCATCTAAAGTGTCAGAAAACCTCTTTCTGAAAGAAACAGCAACATTTAATGTCTATGTGTATAGATTGTTGTTGAACTGATCTCTATGATGTATATTACAGCAGTAATAATTACTGTCAGGATCACTTCTGTCTCCACTGTGCTGCACATTTCATGTTTGAAACCATTAAAAGCAAAAATTAATGACAGTTTGGGGAAAACTACTTTGACAAACACAATATGTCCAAATGTAAGTCCAGGAACATCTGTAAAAAGAGCTGGAACTTTAGTGTTGGTGCCAGGACTCCCTTGATTGCCACCCCTTCAACCTAAAACTACAATTGGTTTGGATGGGCATTGTCCATTCTTCCTCTCTTCACGCGTAACTCTTTGCTTCTTGCAGCTTGAACTGAAGATAAAGGAATGCAGCAAAGACTTGCTGTAACTTCTCCAGCCTGCACCATGTCAGCCTCTTGGTTGGTTGGCAAAACAACCCAGGGCTCCCGATATTGAACCATCTCCAGCAAAGGCCCATAGTCCCTCTCCTCTCCTGTGTAAATCTTTGGCATCATCCTGCAACAGCTCATAACGTATAAAGACACACTTTCTGTGACAGGAAGGAAGACTTTGCAGCATTTGCAGCTGGTTCAGCTACTGGCTGAAGCCATCTACTGTACGGATTCTAATTCTTTTCTGCCTACTAGTCATTTCAATGTGAAAACAGGGCCCTAGATTAAAAATATCGAAAATAGCCTTTAACATTTTATTTCCTCCAAACTAGAGCCGGTCATTACCAAGACATTTTAGGTGAGTTTTATTTTGTTTCTGTTTAAATAAAGTGTATTGTATATTAAGCAGGTTGTAGTTCAATAGAAGTGAGAAGCTTGAATTCTGAAAGTTTACAGTTTAATTACAAAATGCTATGATGATATTTCCATTCATGATAATTTTTTTTTTGAGTGAACTCGCCACTCTCACACATCTCCAAGCTGAAAGTATGGGATGGAGACATGAGCTAGACTATCTCCTCTTAAGGTACAAAATGGTATAACAACACAGGACAGGCCGTGGCTAGCAGGTTAGCATAATAACACAATACAAAGACATCTTTGTCAACATCAGAAGTGCTTTTTCTTCTAATTCTGTCAATGATTTTAGCACATTTTTGAATGTGTTAAACCAAAAGAAACTAAAACAAAATATTTAAATTCTTACATCTTGTACCTTTAAAAACCAGAGATCTCTCCAAACTGCATCTGCTATTACCAACACAGAATAATTATGTTTGTTCCTGGAGATGTTGTCATTGGAGACCTCCTACTCAAAGATCTCCTTTTAGAAACAGTGTTTGAACAAACAGTGTTTCTGTTCTGAGCAAAGGCAAAAGTGTTCCTGCATGTGTCACTGGTCAAGTAACTCTCATATCCACCATTAACCAAAAGTACCCCCTCTATCAGACTGTAGATGCAGCAGGCCTCTTCATACCTGAGAGTTTCCAGTTTCCAGTATGAATCCTTCTGCTTCACTCCTGAGTCTCCTAAATGATTGTAGCTCAGGTCCAGCTCTCTCAGATGTGAGGGGTTGGAGGTCAGGGCTGAGGCCAGGGAAGCACAACCTTCCTCTGTGATCTCACAACCTGACAGCCTACAAACAAACAAAACTACATAATGGCAGATGATCTGAGAGTCCAGCTGTTTCGGTCAGATACATGAGGAAACAGTCTCCAAATAAAAATATAATACAGTGACTGACTCAGGGAGTTAACTGTAACCCTGTCACAGAGTCTAGAGCCATACTAGCAGCTCTGTGATGCTGTAGTTGCTAAATAGTATTGTCAATGTGCTCACAATGATAATGCTAGCCTGGTCGTGTTTAGCAGGTATAATGTAATTTGTTAATTTGTAAATTAGCAATAAATTCTAAGTTAAGCTGAGGCTAATGGGAAAGACCTTAGTTATGCAGGTATTTGGTCATAAACCAACACATTAACATGTTGATGCTGATGATGGCGCTAGATGAAAAGTCAGAGGATGACCAAAGTTATTACAGTTCATCCTAATGGGAACATTAAGGTCTGAGCCATATTTCAGCACAATCCACCCAGCAGTTTTTGAAATGTTTTCAGTCTAACAGACCAGCATGTTTACGTTTTACGTTTCATAGTTTATGTAAGTTAAGTCATACTAGCAAGTAACATACTTATTTTAACCATGATCTTTTCCTACACCTGAAGTAGTTTTAGTGCCTAAACCTAATGAAACTGCAACATTTCACAATGTTAACCACATTCTATTTCACACATTATATCCATAGAGCCATGCTGCAAAAAATATTAAAATTTATTTATGGAGAGTGAAGCTTTTGTCAAGAAGGGGGAATAAAGACATGTACTTTGAGCAGAGTTCTGTGTGCACTCACAAAAGACAAATGTGACTTGTGACCTGTGAAGAAAACGTTAAATGGTCATCAATTGAATGTGATAATAAATCCTTACCTGAGGGTTTCCAGTGTACAGTGTGGACTCTCCAGCCCATCAGACAGCAGCTTCACTCCTGAATCCTGCACGTTGTTGTTACTCAGGTCCAGCTCTCTCAGACTAGAGGACTGGGAGCTGAGAACTGAGGAGAGAGCTTTACAGCTTCTCTCTGAGAGGCTACAGCCACTCAGTCTGGAGAAGAAACAATAAAATAACATTGGTGTCATTTTGGTACTACAGTATACAGTAGGGCTAACTGTCAAGGTTCATAGACAAAACAATAGGGTTTTCAGACTGCATCACTTAGCCTAGTGACTAGCAGACATTTCCTCTACTCGTAACTTGACAATTACATTTTATTTATACTGCTGGGAGGTACACTGACTCAACATTGATTTAAGTTACTGCATTTCCCAAAAGAACACCACAGTTGAATTTCAGCATTAAATAACATAATATAAATATTATAAATATAAATAAATAATAAAGAGATTATGTCAACTTAAGTAGTGTTCACATCAACTGTCTCTCTGATTCCCCAGCAGCCCATTGACTGTTTAAAGTAAATAAGTTCGATTAGTATTTTCTTAATTCATGGGCTATTTAGGATTTCAGGGTAATGCATAAACTACTGATAATAATACTGATTTGAATGTCGATTACAGCAGTAAAAGCTTCTAGTATACAGTATATAATCTCTTCTCAGCACGTTAAAATCCTTGTTGTTTTACTTTTAACATTGGAGACATGGTAACTAATCATGATGGAATTAGCAATAAACAGACCACCACTAATTAAAATGACATGATATCAAAACATAAATAAGGATCTCGATCTCTGTCAAAGTTCCTATTTCGTGATGAACAATATGTGAATCTGAATTATCTGAATCACCTGGCTGGGTGATGGAGAATATGTTAGCCTAAATGAATCCACCCCTCCCAGTCATATTAATACTCACATTCCTCGAGGCACAGGCCGAGGAGGTGGAGTTGCAGCTATCTTCGACTCTAGCCTGCTAATCAGCTGTAAACCTAAACTAAACTATAACTCATATGAAAGTCTAGTTCTTAGTCTTTCACAACCAAGTTGGAAATCACTGCAACCAATTCTTTTTGTTATAGTGTACCGAGCACCTGGTCAGTGCTCTGAATTCTTATCTGAATTTGCAGAGTTTTTGTCAACTTTAGTCATTAAAACAGACAAAGTTATTATTGTAGGGGATTTTAATATTCATGTAGACATTGAGAATGACAGCTTTAGTAGATTCCATTGGCTTCTCTCAGAGTGTTCATGAACCGACTCACTGTTTTAACCACACCCTCGACCTTGTTCTGATATATGGTATTTAAATTGAACATTTAGTGGTGTTCCCACAGAATCCCTCTTTATCTGACCACTGTTTGATAACTTCTGAATTTGTATTGCTTAACTACACGCCATTAGGTAAAAATTTCTATACAAGATGTCTGATAATGCTGTAGCTAAATTTAAGGATGCGATTCCATCAGCTCTAAATTCATTCAAATCACAAAGTAACGGAGGACTCCTATGCTAATTTCAGTCCCTCCCAAATCGATCATCTTGTTGATAGTGCTGCAGGCTCGCTGCGAATGACATTCGACTCTGTAGCCCCTCTAAAAAAGAAAATACTAAAACAAAGACGGTTAGCTCCATGGTATAATACTGAAACTCGCAAATTAAAGAAAATATCGCGGAGACTTGAGAGGAATTGGCGTTCCACCAAACTGGAAAATTCTCGTTTAATTTGGCAAGATAGTCTTAAAACTTATAGGACGGCCCTCCCGTAATGCCAGAGCAGCGTACTACTCGTCATTAATAGAGGAAAATAGGAACAACCCCAGGTTTCTTTTCAGCACTGTAGCCAGGCTGACAGAGAGTCACAGCTCTATTGAGCCAAGTATTCCCATAGCTCTCAGTAGTTACGACTTCATGAGCTTCTTTAATGATAAAATTCTAGCTATTAGAGACAAAATTCACCAAGACCTGCCCTCAACTGGCACCGACTTATCTCTAAACTCAGGAACCTTAGAAACAGCTGTAGAACCAGATATATGTTTAGACTGCTTTGCCTCCCTCAAATTTTACCAACTAACTTCAATAATTCCTTCATCTAAACCATCAACCTGCCTCTTAGACCCCATCCCGACTAGGTTGCTTAAAGATGTTTTACCCTTAGTCAGCACCTCTATACTAGATATGATCAATCTATCT
>NC_060150.1:692977-707427 GCF_021292245.1 Micropterus dolomieu
TCCTTCAGAGGAACAGCACCGAGCCACTGGTACAGATATGTGGACGACACCTGGGTCAAAATTAAAAGCCAGGAAGTGCAAGCCTTCACAGAACACATGAACTCTGTGGACAGTAACATCAAGTTCACACGAGAAGATGTTCACAACAACAGTTTGGCCTTTCTGGACTGCGCTGTACACATTGAAGAGGACAGGAGCCTGCAGATTGGTGTTTACAGAAAACCCACACACACAGACCAATACCTACTCTTCGATTCACACCACCCACTGGAGCACAAGCTAGGGGTCATGAGAACACTGCACCACAGAGCGGAAAACATACCAACAAGCGCCCAAGCCAGAGAGAAGGAACAGAACCACCTGAAGGGGGCACTTACAGCCTGTGGAGACCCTGAATGGACCTTTGTGAAAACAGCCACAAGATCCAAGAAGAACAAAACTACAGGGGAGGAGGAAAAGAAGGTCAAACGCAACAACATTGTGATTCCATACGTGTCTGGAGTATCAGAGAAACTCAGGAGGATTTTCAACAAACATTACATCCCTGTGTTTTTTAAACCCAAGAACACACTAAGACAGATGCTGGTCCACCCCAAAGACCGCACACCCAAACACAAGAAAAGCAATCTAGTGTATGCGGTCCAATGCAGTGAGGAATGCACAGACCTGTATATTGGGGAGACTAAACAACCACGACACAAACGCATGGCTCAACACAGAAGGGCCAACTCCTCAGGTCAAGACTCTGCAGTCTACTTACATCTGAAGGACAGAGGACACTCGTTTGAGGACCACCAGGTGCACATTTTAGACAGAGAAGATGGATGGTTTGAAAGAGGTGTCAAGGAAGCATCTACACCAGGGTGGAGAAGCCGTCATTGAACAGGGGAGGGGGTCTACGCCACCACTTATCCCCCACTTACAATGCTGTCCTTTCATCACTTCCCAGGAAACTCAACAAACGTAACCTATTGGCCTCAGGTGAGGATACCAATGATGGTCGTTCAGTCTTGGCCACAGGTAGTCTTAACGACTGTAACGACTGTCGTCACAGCAACAAGGAACACTAACGAACCAGCGGTATCGATGACCCGGGCCAACGACCCCACTGAGGTTAAATAGCTGATCCAACGAAGGTTAAAATCATCAGGTTAAAATCAAGGGCAACTGGACTTAGTTGAAGACACTGGAAGTTACTTGGAAGATCCAGTTGCCCTTGATTTTAACCTTCGTTAGATAACTATGACCTGGATGACTGAGAATCTTCATGGACATCTTAAATAGCTGAGTTTCCCTGCCAGTCAGTCAGAACTGAAGAAGTCCTTTGGATGAGGGACGAAACGTCTTCCAGTATCTTCAACCAAGTCCAGTTGCCCTTGATTTTTAACCTTCGTTGGATGAGTGGATAAGGTTTCCTGGCCAGTCTGGCAGTCTTGTTTCAGGGCCAATGGCAAAGGTCTGGGCCAACACATTGCATGGCACAGTTCTCACAAAGATGCAGGATTCAGTGTTTCTTCTTGTGACAACCTGCACCTCTCAGGTTCCACCACTTATGAACACCGCCCCTTCATACTCACTATGTAGGCAGACCTTCTCTTCGTTCAGTGGTGGAGGATGATTGTTTACTGAATTGCTTTTTTAGCTGAATAAATTCCACAAAATAATTATTATTATTAATTATATCAAATTAAAGCTGCAAGCAGTGTTAAAGCTGCACGTCAGGGTGGGAGGCGGCCACGTTTTGTCAGAAACGGCTTACTTCCTGGTACCAGTAGGTGGCGCTATGACGTTGAGTGAACAAAAACTCACAGATAGCACAACTTTCATCATCAATGCCTTTAGAATGCCCAGTAGAACATTTAAGTTGATCCGATTAATTTCCTAGGAGGAGTTTGTTAAAGTACGGACCTTGTAAAAGGCCATAAATGGGCTGTAATTGCACATTCAAATCAAAAGAGCTGACTTCCTGTCTGATTTCAGGTATGGCTCCAAGAGGCTTTTTTTACCCCAAAAGTTTTGCTATGACATTGTGTGTTTGTTGGTATACGGATGTGTTCAGGGCAGGACTCTCATCCTACATGTACAGTTTGGTGCAGATCTGAGCATGCACACTGAAGTTATGACAACTTCCTGTGCCTTAGGAACTTAGGGCTGCTCTGTACGTGGCGCTAGCGAGCCATTTTGCCACGCCCATGCGCAAAACCCATAAAATATATCATTTTTCGCCACGTCTGAATTTTGTGCAAAGTTTGAGTTTTCGAGTATGATTAGGCCCCTAAAACTGAGGTTACTTTGCCAAAAAAAAGAAAGAAAATTAAAGCTGTAAGCAGCATTGGGCGGGCCCTCGGAGCTCCAGAATATGCAGCACGGCAGCCTCACGCCCCGACGCACTGCATAATCTGGAGCTCCGCCGGTGCGGCTGTGAATTTGCTACGCGCTTCAGACGCTGCTTGATGGCGTTATACGTCACTTCCTGTGTCCCTTTTGTGGCGCTACATAGCACTTGGCGCTATGTCTAGAAATTAATATTGACGTGTAGATGTATTCGGGGCGAGACAGTTATCAAGCACGTAAAGTTTTGTGCAGATGTGAGCATGTACACTGAAGTTATAAAAACTTCCTGTGTCATGGCAAATCATCGACGCCACGGACATGCCCATTGACGAATACTCACATGAATTGGAGGTAATCACTGTGCGGCCTATGAATGGGCATGAGTGGTGCAACCTGAGAGGTGCAGGTTGTCACACTCTGTTCTAACCTTCGTTATGGTGGGAAAACAACAACACTACTAATTTCTTCTCCTAGGCTTATAATTCCGTTAACTAGATAAAACTAAAAAGAGAGAAATAGCATGCTATAAAACTTGCAAGACTTAGTGGTACAAAATAGTCAAAAATAAGTGAGCGAACTCTTCAGTTGATTTTGAGGCATTTAAAGTGTCACGGTTGTGTCAAAAAGTGAAAACACTTACTAGAGTTCCAAAGTCCAAACAGATCCAAAAGGAATGTTCAATGAAATAAGGTATCCAGACAGAAACCGAAAATTCAAACGGAAAGTAAAAAAAACAGTAGTTCAGGCAGGGAATCAGGCTAATGCAGAGAACCGGGTACAGGCAACATAAAGATGAGGACACAACAAGGAGACACATCAGGTAATCAGGACAACCGGAAGCAAAACTAGACGCTGATACCCGACACAGACAATTTCACAATAAAACAGGTAAAGTAAAGCAAGTCGCAACCAACCAGGACTAAAGTAACAGAATACAACGGAACGCATGTATAAATAACAGACAAATCCTACACAGAACAGGAGCACAGTACTAGAACACAGGTGCAGGGAGGAAAACAACAACTAGCAAACACGGGGAAATGTCAAAATGACAATGAAACACAACATCATAACAATCCAAAGCAAGACTGATACATGACAAATACAGAACACAAAACCAAAACCTTAACACACAGTTGTGCTCTGACTTCAGGTGAGGCACAAATAAACTTGAAGAAAGACATCTAAGAAAGCTAGAAAAAAGATGCCAGCTCAAGGGGGTTTTAGGGCCTGCCTAAAGCTAAAATGATGGTAAAGCTCTTTAGCCAAATGAGGCAGAGTTTTAGTTGTGGAGGAAGGATTTCTCGCTAAAATATATATATAAACTATATTCTTTGTCTTATGGGTCATGTGGTGTGGAACCGTGGTCTTTCCCAGTTTCCCGACTAGTAATTTCAATTTACAACCCCAAATCCAATGAATTTGGGACGTTGTGTAAAACGTAAATAAAACCAGAATACAATGATTTGCAAATCCTTTTCAACCGAACACCACAAAGATAAGATATTTAATGTTCAAACTTTATTGTTTTTTGCAAATATTCATTCACTTTGAATTTGATGCCTCCAACATGTCACAGCATATATAAATATGAGAGAGATGTCATTATTTCTGCTTTTAATGACATCAAACATGACATGTGCAACATAGTGGAGACAGAACTGATCCCGACAATAATTATTCACATACATCACAGAGATCAATTTAACTCCAACCCATAGGAACATGAACATGCAGAAAATGCTGTTTCTATCAGAAAGAGGTTTTAGAGTTGTATGTGCTATCTCCTCTTTCACACACACCTACATCCTGTTGGTCACTCTGTGTACGAGGAGAGTGTTAGAGGTGAAGAGGTTCAGGGGGAGCAGGGTGATGCAGGCCAGATGTACATATTGTGTATATGTGTATGAGAGGAATGTAATGTCCATGTTTGATGCTGCTCTGACCCCCCTCCTCCTTTCAGGGTGGAGCCTGCTGGAGTCCGATGGTTGAGACCAGGTCTGAGGAAGTGTAAGTGTGTTTTTCATTTGATTCATGAAAACATTCAACCATCTTCAGACTGTGACATCACTCATTCAAAGTGCCAATCAATGAACAGATGATAGATCAATAACTGCAGCTGGATTGTGTCTCGTTCTCTCATCAGATTCCTGTGAACTCACAATCGACACAAACACAGTAAACAGAGAGATCAAACTGTCTGACAACAACAGGAAGGCGACATGTGTGAGAGAGGATCAGCCATATCCTGATCATCCAGACAGGTTTGACTACTGGCCTCAGCTGCTGTGTAGAGATGGTCTGACTGGTCGCTGTTACTGGGAGGTCGAGTGGAGAGGAGCAGTTTATATATCAGTGAGTTACAGAGGAATCAGAAGGAGAGGAGACAGTAAAGACTGCAGGTTTGGAATGAACGATCAGTCCTGGAGTCTGAGGTGTTCTGATGATGGCGGTTACTATATCTGGCACAATAAGAGAGGAACTTCCTCCTCCTCCTCCTCCTCCTCCTCCTCCTCCTCCTCCTCTGGTAGAGTAGCAGTGTATGTGGACTGTCCTGCTGGCTCTCTGTCCTTCTTCAGAGTCTCCTCTGACACACTGATCCACCTCCACACCTTCAACACCACATTCACTGAACCTCTTTATCCTGGCTTTGCGTTCTGGTCCTGGTCTGGTTCTGGTTCCTCAGTGAGTCTGTGTTCTGTGTAGGAGGGAGAGTCTCCTCCTGGTAGAGAACAGATCAGTTGAGTCTGTACAGGATCACAGAAATCTTTCAGCTTCTTGTAATAAATCCATCAATGAACTTTGTACAAAGTGATTCAAAGTGTTGAACAGATTCCTCATTTCCATGTAAACTTCTTCCACTTCCAGTCCTTTAAAGATGGAAGCTCTGATCATTAAATGGTGGAAATGCTGTTGACTTGGACCTTCTGTCATGTGTTGCTTTGAATTCTGGCTCTTGTTCCAATAAAAGCAGAATGTTACTGTGAGTGTGTTTGTTGTCTTTCTCAGCTCAGGACACTTTTGGGATAAAGTGGAACGCAGACTGTGATCCCAACTTGATCACGAACATCGGTGTTGAACCTCACTGATTCTCTGGTGTCTGAATGGGAGTAAACAGAGCCTTCACCATCGCAGCCCCCTCCCTCTGGAGTTCCCTACCCATACACGTCCACGAATGTAGCGACCTGGACACTTTCAAATAACTTCCTACTAACTTAAAATCAAAACACACCCTTTAGACTAGCCTTAAAACTCAAATAATATTACATTACAGCTAATATTTGCTAGTTTTATGGTCTCCCCCTTATGTATTGGACATTATGTATATGGACATTTTCACTTAGGGGTGTCCTCACTTTAGTTGCCAGCAGTTTAGACATTAATGGCTGTGTGATGTGTTATTTTGAGGGGACAGCAAATTTACACTGTTATACAAGCTGTACACTCACTACTTTACATTGTAGCAAAGTGTCATTTCTTCAGTGTTGTCACATGAAAAGATATAGTCAAATATTTACTAAAATGTGAGCGGTGTACTCACTTTTGTAAAATACTTTATTTTATCTATCTTTCATGTATTTTGCATTTATGTATTTTATACTGGTTTTATTGTAAAGTGTCTGAGTGTCCTGAAAAGCGCCACAGAAATAAAATATATTTCTATATTGTTAGTGCACATGTTGTATTTGGCAGCAGTCCGTATGAAGCAGTGACTCAGAGCAGCCTGTAGGGGGGAAGTCTCTGCTCTGTTGCTCTTTTAAAGGTTCAGTGTGTAAGATTTAGTGGCATCTAGTGGTGAGGGTTGTGCATTGCAACCATCTGTCCAGCTTACCACTGCCCCCCTAACCTTTCAAAGAGCATAAGACAGCTACGGTGGCTGACACAGCACAAAAGGTGTCTCTTCTGAGACAGCAGAGAGTAGGCAGTCAAGAAATTAAGTTTCTGTAAGTAGATATATTAAGAAATTGTATCTACTTAATTATTCAGTTTAACTGTATGTTATTGTGACTTGACCACTGACAGATAACATGGAAAATGTAAACAAAGAGTGTGAAACACTGTCACTGTTTCTGCACTACAGTCTATTATAAACCACACATTAAATAAAGTTTATACAAACATTGACAAGGGAAACACGTTCACTCTCTCTGTGATTATGGACCCTCGCCAAAACAGCAGCCATCAATAATATCTTGTCCGCTGCCAGATTATGGTGCTTTGATAGCGGCAAAAAATATAAATAAATAAATACTTTTATAGCGGTGATGAAATAGATCTCAGAAATGACAGCAACAGTTACTCACGTAATCACCTTCTCTTTAGTGGTTTTGCCTACACAACAAAAGCGCTATAGCAGCACAGAAAGAGAAGCTGGGAGGCAGGTGAAGTTCTGCACACCCTTCAGACTCAGTGATTAACTTCCTCTGGTAGCAGTGCAGCCTTCTCTTTGATATAAACACAAGTCATAGCATAGCTTTCCCTGATGGCTCATTAAACAGAATTGAACCAAAGAAAGGCAGTGAAAGACTTGAAAGCGCCAGAGCCAGAGGAGATGCTTTTTGACTCTCAGTAATGCTCATGAGGTTTCACACATAAGTAGTCCTACATAACTAATGAGAACTACAGGCTGCATTAAAAATATTTACTCTACTTAACTAATATAATAAGTATATTACACAGGAGAAAAGTGCAAAGGAAAATAAAACGTATAGCAGCTATAGCACCATAGAAGGAGAAGCTGGAAGGCAGGTGAAGTTCTGCACACCCTTCAGACTCAGTGATCAGCTTCCTCTGGTCGCAGTGCAGCCTTCTCTTTGACATAAACACAAGTCAAAAGGTCAAACCCTTGTTGCCTGTTGGCGCCACAGAAGGGGGCAGAGTGACCTCTGCTGGTTGATATCCCACACAGCAAGAAGGCCTATAAATATGTAAGGAAACTAAAACATGAATTAAATAATATGAACTTAAATAAATAGGCTAACTGCTGTCCTAAACTACATATAACATTAGTTCACTTGTCTTAATCTGAAGTTCACCAAAGGCCTTACAAATGTTTAATTCTCCCTAACAGCCTAACTAGTGTAATGGGAATTCCAAACATATTGCATGTAACCCTGGACTCAGAGACTCATCTGATATGGGGCACTGAATCTGTGTAAACGTAAAAGTCAAAATATCTCTGTTCTCTGTGTTATCCAGACTTCAGGGACAACGTGTCCCAGTGGGATGATAAGATTGACCCTAAAGCTGGATAAATAACAGGCTCACGGAGCTCTGCTCACTCAATCGAGCACACATGTACTTAAATAACGTGACTAACATCTAACATCACCCTGGTATAACATTAGTGCTGCATAATTACAGATCCGACTTAAAAGCTTGGCTTTTAATTTAAAATCTGTACTCTTACACCCGGGTCACCTGGCTCACTGGTCTTTCTTTTCTTAACGTCTATCTTCAAACGGAAAATGAAAATAGGAATTTCATAAAACCAAAATCTGACCATTATTTGAATTTGGTTTAGTCGTTTTTCATTTTTGGATTCAGAAACCAAAAATGGGAGAACGAGTCTTTATTTCCGTTTCTTCGTTTTTGGTTTGATCGGAAAAAAGGTGCTTTTCTTGTTTGTTCGTTTATTGGTTCAAATGGAAAAAAAAATCAGAACGTACACGGACCGAGTTACACTCCTTCCTTTGGATTTTTGAAGCTCAGTTTCCAAATCTGCTTAAAGAGATTTGAACAGGAGGACAGACTGATGTGGACTCCTAGAGGAATAAGCAGAGGATTAACTGCCCTCCGGTGGTCACACTGAGTTACTACAACACAATTAAGCAAGTGTTATTTTTCTGCGTGCATATGAGAATGTAAGGGGCCGCTAGGGTCCATGTGATGAAAAAATTGCCATCAGAGGGTGCATGCGTAGGCTTTGTGTGGACATCTGTGTCTGTGACCCTCACGTTTTTGTGACCCACTACGCTACCAGGGCACCAACCGATCCACTGCACATTGTGGACAAAAGAAGTAGTCTGCGGTGTCTGCAGCTGTCTGTGTACAGGTCCACTTTAGTATATAAAGCTTAATTTATACTCCTGCGTAAGGTCTACGTGTGTACCTACGCATGTAGACCCTACGCACATAGCCATGCATTTATACTTATACACTAGTCTGCTGTAGCGCTACAGCGTCCACTGTGTTGATTTTTACTGGCCGAGCAGGCTAATTTCATGTTTAGCACTCCGCTAACGTGAATGGGGGTGAAATTGTAAACATGCGGCTGGTGTAGCCTTTTGAAATGTTATCGACCAAATGGATGACATTCTGATAGTGAAATGAGTCATTCAGCTTTTTTATGGCAACCAGAAATCCTGTAGATGAGATATTTCCTGATTTACTGATCTCTGCAGCTCAGAAACAAAGTGAGATAGTGTTTTTTAATTCCTGACTTCAGTTTGTGTTCAGCAGGAATGAACAAACACACAAAATGACTTTTAATCTGGAGCTTCAGCTCATTTGTTTTGATCCTGTAAAGAAACAAATACCATTCATTGTAATGTTGTCTGTTGTGCAGCTGGATGAAAAAATAACTGCTGTCAGTCAGTTAAGTTCCACCATGTATCCTGCTCACAGCCTGCTTCCTGTTCACACTTTAACTTCCTCTGATCATCGTTGCGCAGCTTCTTCTTTTCTCCGTGTAAAGGTGATGTAACCGACATGTTTCACACTTTAACGACTCTTTGCTCTCATTTCTCTGAACTTTGATTTACAAACTAAATTAACAAGAGCAACTTTTATCCGATATGTTGTACAACCTGAAGCACTACTTGTACTTTCCTTGAGTAGGTCGTTCGTCTTCATCGGAATGTCTTTTTGACCACAGCAGGAATTATAAGGCTCCTTTCACAACGGCTGAGGGAGGAGAACTGAGGTAGGACCCAGATACAGACATTATCCAGTTTTTGTGATTTTCAGTGCAGGAATTTTACTTGGAACAGAGTATTTTAACGAGTACTTTTACTAAAAGAAAAGTACTCGGGGGGTGGTGATGGAGCAATAGATAATCCCCAACTGTGACACGTCCACCATCCCTGAGCAAGACACTTAACCCCTTGTTGCTCCAGACCTCTGACATGTACAGCAATTGTAAGTCGCTTTGGATAAAAGCGTCAGCTAAATGAATAAATGTAAAACATATAAAAACTTCTTCCACTGCTGGTAACAACCTGCAACCTGCTGGTAAACCTATCATGCTTGTGTCTGTTAATTTGGAATTTGATCTACTCTGGTCAGTGATTCTCTGATTGTTTACAGTACAGATACTTCACCACATAGTGTACTTTTTGTTGAAGAAATATTGTGAGCCCAGTTCAGGTTTGATGAAGAAGTTTCAAAGATTGATAAAGACTTTCACAGCATGGTTTAATGAGACTCCAGCACACAACTTGTGAACACATCTAATGCCAACACTGAATCTGAAGGATATTTCCTGTCAGGGGATATTACATGTGAAGAGTGAATAAGAAACAGCTGAGTAATACAGCTTATTCATGTCAAATTCAAATTAGCTTTATTGGCATGAATGTGTAACAACAATATGGCCAAAGCATCATACAAACTACATAAGAACAATCAACCCCATACATTTAATTAAACAAGTAATTAAAGCGTAAAGTAATTAAAGCGCATGCGTGTTTGTGTTTAAAAAAAATAAAAAATAAATACATAAAACAGTAAGCGTGTGTATTAAAAAAATAAAAATATATTAAAAATGCAATAAATAAATAAAATGGTAAGCGTGTGTTAAATTTTTTAAATATATTAAAAATTAAAATAAAATAAATAAATGAAACAGTAAGTGTGTGTGTGTGTGTGTGTGTGTGTGTGTGTGTGTGTGTGTGTTTGTTTGTTAATTTTTTTTAATATATATAAAAAAAAACGGTAAGCGTGTGTGCGTGTGTTAAAAAAATTAAAATATATTAAAAATTTAAAAAATAATAATAAAACAGTAAGCGTGTGTGTGTAATAATAGACAAAAAATTAAAAAATTTATTAATTGATTAAAAAATAATATAAATATCAAGCAATCAAAATAATAATAATTTGAAAATTTGTACAATTAAATGATTATTCATGTCATTTGATACGAGGTGGGGCCATCCAGCTGCATGACAGTGACTTGGTTACTGGGTATGCCGGTCTCGCATCAGCCGAGTTGGCTTTATCAGTTTTACATTGCAGCTGATGCAGCTATTTGAGTCAATATCAGGCCGATTTCCAGTCGGTACATTCCTACTTTTTACTACATTCATCTGGCATCTTTAGTTACCAGTTACTTTGGAGAATAAGATTTTACAAACATGTGATTACCTAATCAGATATGATTGAACTAGCCAACAATGTGTGATAGGGAAGGCAATAGGGGTTTAGCACTAGGACCCAGGTAAAGGGGCAGAGTCTATAAATAGGGGAGGGAAGATCACCTGGTCCTTTCTTTCTGCAGTCACACACCTGAGAGAGCAGCTGAGGCCAGCCTTTGTTTGGTGCTTGATTGGGTAGGCTTTATTTTTAAATAGGTTTTACTTTTAAAAAATGTTTAAAAATCTAAGGTTAATAATGCATGTCCAGAACTAGATCCTAGAATAATTTGTAGTTGATTTTATTAAAGATAAGTTGAATAATTGTTAAAAATCTGTTATTGAGGGTCCAAAGCTTGGAGTGATGTGTGTAAGATAGTTTTAAACAAGATTTTAGCCGTTTTTTATATGAATGTAACAGGAATATTTGAAAATATAGATCCCAGTCACCTGCATGCCTTCAACGGCGGGAGGGGAATGTGTTTTTAAGTAAAGCAAGGTATAATAATTGTTATATTTGCTTATGTTTTGTTCAATGTTTCTTTCAAATAGTTTTTTTGTATTTTACTGTGTGTTTGTCTTGTTTTAAATAGATGTTATTAGGAGAGCCAACCACTGTTTTTTTCCCACCGGTTAGTTTTATTGTGCTCACACTAGATCCTTGAATGGGCCATATTTTGTGTTTCTGGCTGTGTTAAAGGGGGAAACTGAAAGACAGAGTAACCATTTTGCATGGTGTTTTGTGTAATTAGTGTGCGGCATGCAGATATAGATAGTGTTTTTCCATAGTATTTGGTTTAATTGGTTTGAGCTTGTGGTTTATTTCCTTATTTGCCTACCAGTTTGGTTATAATTTGTCGGTGCTCCATTCTAAATCTGTTTCCCTGGTAATGCAGTCTAGTCCTGAATTGTGTTTTCTTTTGTTTTGATGTAAAATAAATAAAATTTACATTCCTATACTGATATATTAGCCTCTGGTCCAGTTTGTTCTGGCACTTGTGTGTGAATTAGCGTTTGGTTTACAAATACAAAAAGCAGGGACGCAATGCTGTGAAGTAATTGTTTTAAAAACACAATATTCAAAATACTGAGTGACAGGTGACAGTATACTGTCAGTAATACTTTTTGTTCTTCAACTATAGTAAAACTCTGAATGCAGGACTTTTACTTTCAACAGAGTATTTTCTAAGTGCAACATTAACAGCTGTTGAGTACACGGTTTCACTGTTGGATGTTATTGAGAACTTGCAGAATCGAAAGTCCCTTGTGGTTTTAATGTGCGGATGCAGCTGTGATGTAACATCCTGGTTGATAACAGTCCCGTATGCCTCGCTGAGAAAGCATCAATACCACGAGATGCTTTCTCACAAGACAAACACACCAACAAATAAAACCTCCTGCACTCTTATTGTGAAAATCTGCTCCTGCTACTTTCTGTCTGTCCTGCTTCCTTTCCAAGGAAACTGCTCACCTGTGTGGACGCCTTTTCTCTGCAGGCGTCCAGTGAGTCTTCTTCTGAGTCTGTGTCCCTTGTTCTCTGTCCTCTCTTTCTGGTGTAGCATAGGCTGTGCAGGGTGAATTGAGGAATGTGCTCCACCCCCCGCACCTCCTTCCATCCCTTTGTTTACTCAATGATCCACATCAAGTTGTGTGTTTTATCTGTCATGAGCATCTTCAGGTAATCTTGTAGACCAGTTATTAACTATGGTTATCTATAACCCCAGACTCCGGTTGTTAAAAACGGTCTGGGTTTATCAGACAGAGTTCGTTTTCGAAACAGGAGCCTATTTTTGTCAGCCGCAGACAAGAGTTTGGAACTACAGACTATATAATAATCAGGTTGTACCAGAAGCAACAGTCCCCAACCCCTCACCAGTTATCTCCCACATGCTGTCACACACAAAATAAGAGGGTGGGCAGAGTTACCGTGAGCCAATGATAAGAGACTAGGAGGGGTTAACATAGGCCAATGATGGGAGTCCAAGAGGGCACTTGGATCCTTGAGCAGTATCTACCTACCCAAGAGGGGACCTTCATGTGGTGAATTTTTTTCAGCTAATGAGTGTTTGTATCTCTTTAAGACTTTTTCTTTCTTTTTAGTAATATTTAAACATTTCTCTGATACAAAAATATTCAGGCACACTTTATTGAGAATTTACTAATTTATTTTGTATGTGACAGCATGTGGGAGATAACTGGTGAGGTGTTGGGGGCCGTTACTTCTGGTACAACCAGATTATTATATAGTGGTATAGGGTGAATTGAGGAATGTGCTCCACCCCCCGCACCTCCTTCCATCCCTCCCCTCCCTCTGTTAACTCAATTACAAGATTACCTGAAGATGCTAATGACAGTTAAAACACACAACTTGATGTGGATCAAGGAGGTGCGGGGGGTGGAGGACATTCTCAATTCACCCTGCACAGCCTATGCTACACCAGAAAGAGAGGACAGAGAAGAGACACAGACTCTAGAAGGATTAAAGTTTAAAGACTCACAAGTTTAAGACTAGGCTACAGCTTTTCACAAGAGTGATAATGATGGTAAGTTTGTCACACAAAGCTTTAGCAAAGATTTTAAAAAGTTTAATTTTGGAACTCACTCTTATTTTGCTGCATGCTGTTAAAGGTAATTTATAATGCTGTTTAATTTTTACTCACTGTTATACTATTTTACTGCTTTACTGTTATTATTTCAATTTATTCTTTACTTACATTTACATTTATTCATTTAGCTGACGCTTTTATCCAAAGCGACTTACAATTGCTATACATGTCAGAGGTCTCACGCCTCTGGAGCAACGAGGGGTTAAGTGTCTTGCTCAGGGACACAATGGTGGATGGGTCACAGTGGGGAATTGAACCTGGGTCTCTCACACCAAAGGCAGGCATCTTATGGATACACCCCTCTTATCAGTTACATACACATTTTTGGGGGCGGGACTGGAAGTAGCTTTCAAAATTTATTTGATGGAATGTCATGTACAGTGGGTACGGAAAGTATTCAGACCCCTTTAAATTTTTCACTTTGTTTCATTGCAGCCATTTTCCAAAAATCAAAAAAGTTCATTTTATTTCTCAGTAATGTACACTCAGCACAGAACAGAAATGTAGAAATTTTTGCAAATGTATTAAAAAAGAAAAACTGAAATATCACATGGTCATAAGTATTCAGACCCTTTGCCGTGACACACATATTTAACTCAGGTGCTGTCTATTTCTTCTGATCATCCTTGAGATGGTTCTACACCTTCATTTGAGTCCAGCTGTGTTTGATTATACTGATTGGACTTGATTAGGAAAGCCACACACCTGTCTATATAAGACCTTACAGCTCACAGTGCATGTCAGAGCAAATGAGAATCATGAGGTCAAAGGAACTGCCTGAAGAGCTCAGAGACAGAATTGTGGCAAGGCACAGATCTGGCCAAGGTTACAAAAACATTTCTGCTGCACTTAAGGTTCCTAAGAGCACAGCGGCCTCCATAATCCTCAAATGGAAGACGTTTGGGACGACCAGAACCCTTCCTAGAGCTGGCCGTCCGGCCAAACTGAGCTATCGGGGGAGAAGAGCCTTGGTGAGAGAGGTAAAGAAGAACCCAAAGGTCACTGTGGCTGAGCTCCAGAGATGCAGTCGGGAGATGGGAGAAAGTTGTAGTAAGTCAACCATCACTGCAGCAATCCACCAGTCGGGGCTTTATGGCAGAGCGGCCCGACGGAAGCCTCTCCTCAGTGCAAGACACATGAAAGCCCGCATGGAGTTTGC
>NC_060150.1:707527-730210 GCF_021292245.1 Micropterus dolomieu
TGATGAAGGTCAGATGGACATGAAGAGCAGCCAGAAACTCCTGAACGGTCAGATGGACGAAGCAGAACACCTTGTCCTGGTACAGCCCTCTCTCCTCTTTAAAGATCTGTGTGAACACTCCTGAGTACACTGAGGCTGCTCTGATATCGATGCCACACTCTGTCAGGTCTGATTCATAGAAGATCAGGTTGCCTTTCTGCAGCTGCTCAAAAGCCAGTTTTCCCAGAGACTCAATCATCTTCCTGCTCTCTGGACTCCAGTGTGGGTCTGTCTCAGCTCCTCCATCATACTTGACGTTATTCAGTTTGGACTGAACCACCAGGAAGTGGATGTACATCTCAGTCAGGGTCTTGGGCAGCTCTCCTCCTTCTCTGGTCTTCAACTCATCCTCCAGAACTGTAGCAGTGATCCAGCAGAAGACTGGGATGTGGCACATGATGTGGAGGCTTCGTGATGTCTTGATGTGGGAAATGATGCTGCTGGCCTGCTCCTCATCTCTGAACCTCTTCCTGAAGTACTCCTCCTTTTGTGGGTCAGTGAACCCTCTGACCTCTGTCACCATGTCAACACACTCAGGAGGGATCTGATTGGCTGCTGCAGGTCGTGTGGTTATCCAGAGGCAAGCAGAGGGAAGCAGGTTCCCCCTGATGAGGTTTGTCAGCAGCACATCCACTGAGGTGGACTCTGTAACATCAGTCAGGACCTCATTGTTGTGGAAGTCCAGAGGAAGTCGACACTCATCCAGACCGTCAAAGATGAACAAAACCTGGAACTCTTCAAAGCTGCAGATTCCTGCTTCTTTGGTTTCAGGAAAGAAGTGATGAACAAGTTCCACCAAGCTGTACTTTTTCTCTTTCAGCACATTCAGCTCTCTGAAAGTGAATGGAAATGTGAACTGTATGTCCTGGTTGGCTTTGTCTTCAGCCCAGTCCAGAGTGAACTTCTGTGTTAAGACTGTTTTCCCAATGCCAGCCACTCCCTTTGTCATCACTGTTCTGATTGGTTCATCTTCTTGTCTGATGGTTGTTTCTGGTCTGTCTGGTTTCCTGGATGCTGTTTCAATCTGTCTGACCTCATGTTCATCACTGACCTCTGCAGTCCCTCCCTCTGTGATGTAGAGCTCTGTGTAGATCTGGTTCAGAGGAGTCTGGTTTCCTGCTTCAGCAATCCCCTCAAACACACACTGGAACTTCTTCTTCAGGTTAGATTTAAGTTTAGGCTGACAGTCTGCAGCAAGATGTTCTAAATGAAAACACAACAAAAGAGATCCATAATCGATGTATAAAGTAGATATGACAATACAAGTCAATGACATATTTCCCTCCATCTCATGAGACATCAGTAAATGTCCTGTTTATCCAGCAGGTTAAATCTTTAGAGAAATCCTCTTACTGCTCTGCAGACGCTCAGCCAGCTCGTCCTGCTTCATTTTCTTCAGGATGCACTGTGTGGTCTTCAGTAACAACACTTCCTCATCCTCCCGCTGACTCTCCAAGCATTGGTTTTTTGAACTCAGAACCTTCTTGAACTTCTTCAGTTCTTTATCCATCAAGGTTTTCATTTTCTCCTCCAGCAGCTGAAACATAATATTATATGAACTACAATCAAATTACAAATCGTGAATCCAAACATCAGATCCATGTTGGACAGACTGACAATCCACTGGTCTGTTGTTCAGCATGGAGACTATTTCAAACAGAACAGATATAAAGTAGTTGTTGTACATGTACAGACCATAAATACGGAGTCCAGATGTGTTTGATGCTGCTGGGCAGACTGACCAATGGGAACCTCTGAGCTCTCCTGGTCGTCTCTGTGTGGACAGACATAATGTGAGCTAATTCTTCATGATTTCTCCACAGAGACAAACAATGTAAAGGTTCTTCAGCTAAAGTGTTGGTTACAAAATTGAATTAGACTTAACCCTTTATCTCCTGCTTTCTTACAGTGTAGACGCTTTGCCGTTTGCTCATGCCTCAGCTTAAATTCTTTTTAGCGATATTCTTGTTTTTTTCTGCTAGAAATTATGAGCAGCGGCTTCTGGATACTCATAATTTATTGGGATGGTAATTTACTCAGATGAAGTAGCCTCTTGCCATAATTTCAACACCTTTGTGATGTCCTCAGTACTATGAGAGTGCAGTCTAGCAACAGCAAGCCTGTACTCCAGTGACCAAAAACGTACTTTGCTAAAGTTAATTAGCAGCAAGATACCCCCTTCTTGATGGACGACTTCTAAAGAAAATGTTAGAAAACCGAAATGAAGAAGTGAACATGGAAGCGAAAGGACTATTTGGGAATGACACTACTTTACAATGGACTCAAAACAGCAGAGAAAGGCAAGCTAAAACATGGCTAATTAGCAGAGGTGGGTAGTAACGAGTTACATGTACTCTGTTTCATGTGCAAGTAACTTTTTTGAGTTAATTGTACTTGTCAAAGTAGTTTTAAAGCCCCCTACTCAACATACTCTTACTTGAATAGATTTTTTTTTAAAAATCATTAATTTTACTCTGCTACATTGGGATACATTCATCGTGCTACTTTGTTACTTATTTTTTTTATTTATTGCAGTCTGCATACACATGACTCAGGTGAGAGCAGAATAAAGTCTGAAACTACAGACGCGTTGGTGGATGTCGGTTATGAAGTCAGTAGGCTACACCGTGCTGACACTTACCTGACAGAGAGTAGTGTTTGTTGTGTTAATGCTTAATGTTTAAATCTCCACCTGCTCCATCTGCTACATAATTTAACTGCATGGCCTCAGATCTTTTTATCTCAGAACTTTTCTCTTCTCTTAAGTTTCTTCCCCCAGACGTTGAAAACTTATTAAGACACATCACTAGTGAGCAATTACTATAGGCCCATATCAGACCTCCTGTTTTTAAGTAAAACCAATGAAAAGGCTGGTTTTTAACAGCTGAACAGCTTGTTGGCACTAAACAACTGCTTCAATGTCTTTCAGGCAGGATTCTGTCTGATTAAACATATTACTAGACCAACTGGATAACTGGGTGGGACGTTCTGCCACACTACTGAACTGGTTTGACTACGTTCTGTCTATAGGTAATAATTACACATCTGTGCTGACAAACATTCCCAAGGCTGCTTAACGTTTACCTGCTTACACTGACATAGATTATGAAAAACAACATAAATTTCCATAACATACATAACATTCCATAATGAAATTTACATAATCATATCAACAGGAGACTATAATTCCATACTAGTACTGAGCATGTGCAATTGAACATATGAACGATTGGATGTGCCAGAATTTCCTTCAGTTAAACAAAGATAACACTGAAGGCATTGTTTGAGCCAAGGAAGAAAGAATAAAAGTCAGACAAGTCGATCACATCACTTCAGTACTGAGGTCTATAAACTGGCTTCCTGTCTGTCAGAGAATTGATTTTAATATCAATGGTATAAATCACTGAATGGTTTAGGGCCAAAATACATGTCTGATCTTATAGAACCAGAACAAACATCTCTGCACTACATTTTACAGGCAAAGGATCAGTGGTTTGTCAATAGACAAGAGTCAGAACGTTGTGTTCAGAGAAAATGTTAAACTAGCAGCTTCAGATGTGAGAATAAAAATGTATGTGAAGAAGAACAATCCTGAAAATAAACACAGGTTCAATAAAACTTCTCTGGTTAAAACATGAATCAGTAATATCGTAATGTTATTAACAGCTGACCTCTTTGCAGCAGAGGGTTGTTGTCCTTCAAAATTAATGAATCGTTCAGGTGACCTATGTCTCTTGAAGGAGATTGGTATCCTGTTAGACCAAGGGGACCTAGACCGGCAGGGATGGAAATTCACTGTTTAGTCTTCAGACTCAGAAGCTGCTGCAGAAACTAGCAGCTATCAACAAGAAAAGGATCAAAGTTCAATAAAACATAAAGCTGAATGATTTCAGTCTGAGTATCATCAGTTCACTGTTCCATAAGATTTTGGACCAAACCAAACCAGGACTGAATGTAGTGATTTCTAAGCAGATTTCACTGTTAACAGATAAGAAACTTAACTGTGTTCAAACTAAAAAGGATTGATTTAAGATTTAATGAGGACAAACATCAGCAGTGAGCAACATGAGACATGAACATTTAGCTCTGATTGGCCAACACTGTTTAATACTGACAGATACTCACCGTCTGTCAGATCCACGTCCTCTTTCAATACATTTGCCAGCATCCTTGATGGACACACCACCAGGTCCAGGTCCAGGTCCAGGTCCAGCAGAGTCGACTCCCTTTCTGTCAGTCATGACTCAGTCAAACCTGAACACACAAGTTTCAGATTCAGTGTGATTTACACTTCCCATATATCTGTGCATAAATTAAAACCTCAATTTCAAACAACTACGGAAGAGGATTAGGGCCACGTGAATATCTTTTAAGTTCTGAGATTAAAGGTTCAGTGTGTCATATTTCTGAGGATTCATTGACAGAAATGCAATCTAATATTTATAACTATGTTTTCAGTGGTGTATAAAGACCTTACATAATGACCCGTTATGTTTGATTACCTTAGAATGAGACATTTATATCTACATAACCGCGGGCACCCCCTTTCGATGGAGGTCGCTGTATTGTGTTGTCATGTTTCTACCATAGCCGACAACGGATAAACAGGCTAAAGAGTTTCATCATCACAACGTTCTTCTTTTGCTTAATAATAATAATAATAGTAATAATAATAATAATAAACAGTCTCTGAGTAGTGTTCTGGTTTATTAGAAGTAAGAAGAGAACTGACATTTCGACAAATGAACGATCACAGGTTACATTCGTGAGAATCAGCTGATCACTAATTGGCAATAAAACGTAGCTTCCAGCATCAAAGCTCAGATCAGCAGCTAAACTTTTACTGGGCTGGTAGAAAAAATATGTAGTTGGATTGTAACTTCATGTAGTTCTTCTCCAGCCTCTGTTATGGCTTTATTAAGTGGACAGAAATGTGCAGTTACCTTCGTGAGACAATCAGCTGATGAATATTATTAGCAACAAAACGGTAACAGCAGAGAAGTTCAGATCAGCAGCTAAACTTCACATCTTACTGCCCTGGTGGAAAACATGTATTTATTTTACTGCTAATGGTGACACATAACAAGACCGTGTGCCTACCAAGTGACCAATAATGAATACTTTCAGAATTTGCATTTTTTTTTTAAAAAGGTGTTTTTTTGGATATTGCTTCCCACTGTGCACACAAAAGTGTACTTTGTACTTTCACATGTTAAATGCTCATTAAAAATGTTGCACCGTTTTACCACAAGCTGAAATTATGGCCGTCAGTACTACTTTGTGTTTCTGTTGTATTGCTGATTGCTTATCTAATTAATTAAACAAAGTGAGAGGAGCCTTGTAAACGTCATGTATTATGTGGTTTATAATGGGCTTTGGTGCAGAAGCAGGGAGGCTTACATTGTCCTGGTATCTGTCAGTCATCATACTGGATGAACTAGATGTGATAGTGTTTGAGATGTTCTTCATTTTCTTTGGTATGCTAGTCCAGATTTGCCAACCCTCCCAAGATGTAAAATAATGTATTACAGGTATGAGACATCATGTAGCACTTCATTTCTTCATGTAGCTGTTGTTTATTAATGAACAAATAATAATATAAAAAAAAAAAAAATGATATATGGTTATACTGAATAATCAAGTAAATATAATTTCTTAATATATCTATCTAAAGAAACCTCATTTCTTGACTGGTAATCTCTTCTCTGGTGTTGTGACATCTTTTATCCTGTCTTAGGCACCGTAGCTATACAACTCGCTTGGATAGGGGAGGGAGGGTACAATTCTTAACTTGCACCACTAGATGCCACTAAAACGTCCACACTGAACCTTTAAAGTCAGAATTCTTTTGAAAAGTTTAACAGGAAAAGTTGGTGTACTGTTGTGTCTGATTTTAAAGTGTCAAACAAAGCAACTTACAGTTTCTTCAAAGCTTGATGAAGAAGACTCAACCCAACTTTGTTAGGTAGGATTGTTCAAAATGATAATTTTGCACAAAACAGAGGACTCAAGCTGTAGAGCTATGTGAAGCTAAACTTGAGATTTAGCCAATGTTAACACACGTCAGTTTGGGCAAGTTGTCTTAACAACTTTGAGGCAAGTCGTCAGATGTGACAACTTGCCCAACTACAAATAGACTCAGAGAACATGCTCAAAAAACAGAATCAAACTGTGTAATTACTTCTGACACCAGTATTAAAATGGTACTGTAAATAGATTATACAGTGTAGTTTACAGCAGCAGGCAAATCTCTGGACTACACAAGACTGAATTCATGACATGAAGTAGAGTGAGTGTGCGTGTGGGAATGTATGGTCTCATACTGTAGGCATGTAGTGTGTTAGTAGACAAACACACACACGCCCGCACTACTTAATGTAGTCAGTAACTTAGTTAGGCAACATGGAAGGTAGACCAATTATGTAATTTATTTGTAATTGTAATGAGGAAATGTGTTTTTAAAGGAAGGAAGGAACAAATTGTTAGAAATTATCAACAGTATTCCAAAGGAGATGTGGATAAAATGTGTGAAATACAACAAATGGGCCCATGACGTTTGCACCTCAGGACAGGTAATTTATGTGTGCCAGAACTGTGACTCTGAATATGTACGTCGTATAAAAATGCACATTAGTTGCATCAGTGTGTTTAAACACCACATCTGTTTTTTTAAGAAGTTAAAGGAGACCTATTGTACTATATTGTAGTTGTGTATGTCCAAAAAAATATTTTCTTTCTTATACTGGTCCTTCACGCAGATATGAGAAGCATAATATGTCCCCTTCAAACATTTAAGCAAGTTATCTGTATCATTCCATTCAGTTACCATCAATCTATTTCCACTCCAGAGAACGTACGATTTCAAAGTAAAGTGGCCGTGCCACTTAATATGTTCTCTGCCAGCATTTTAGTTTTGATTAAGAAGGGCTAATTTTCCAGATTCTCTATTCATGATTGTTTTTATATTTAGTTCTGGTTTAAATTGAAATCAATATTTAAAATGGAGTAGTTTAGAAAGAATCCAGTGTGACAACTTACCTGCCGATGGGGCAAATTGTCACAAGTGCACACTCTCTATCCAACAGTCTACAACTACAAGGTAGGAAGGTTCAAATGTCTTCATCAACGATAACCTTAAAAAGCACAACGCCGAAATAGCCAGAAAAAGCATGCTACTAAAAGAAACAGATAAATTCAAAAACACACAAAATGTAAAATATTCATTCAACTAAATGGATAACTCGAAGAGGCTAAAGTACTTATCAGATGTATGGGGGAACTGGATAAGTATCAGCGATGAACGAGAATTGGACTGTAAGGTAACAAGTAACTACACACAACTGTGTCACACGTTTAAAGAACTCATTAATTTACACCTTGAACTTTCTGCCATGCTACTAAAGTGGTTTGAAGACATAGTTTCTATATGAAATTACCATAATTACACATCTGAGCTGACAAACATTCCCTGTGGAGTTGCCCAAGGCTGTTTAACATCTACATGCGTTCACTGGCTCAGATTATGAAAAACAACTAAATATGTTACCATAATTATGCAGATGACACACTGATTTACAAATTTACATTTAACATCAACAGGAGACCACAATCCAATACTAGTAACTGCATTTAACAAATTACAATTAGATGTGCCAAAATCTTCTTTAATTAAACAAAAATAAAACTGAAGAGATTGTTTTTGAAGTAAGAGTAAGAACGAATAAACGTCAGTAAAGTGGATCATGTAACTCCAGTACTGAGGCCTTCACACTGACTTTCTGTCTGTCAAAGAAGTCAATTAAAAAAATAAATACTTTTCTGATCTTCTGCTACGTTATGAACAATCTAGACCTCTCATGTTGTCTGGGATCAGGTCTGCTTTATGTTCCCAGAGTCAAAAACATGGAGAGGCAGCGTTCAGTTTTTATGCACCATTTATCTGGAACAAACCAAGAAAACAAACCAAGTCTGCTGAAACTCTCAGTTCTTTTAAATGTAAGGAAGAAGACTTTTATTTTTAAATCAAATTTTAGGCTTTTGATTAATATGTTACATGCACTGTAACTTTTATGCTCCAATTTTATATTTTTTATTTACTTCTTTTTTAAACTATATATACAGTAAATGTCTTTTTAGATTTCTCTAAAAGTTTTGATGTTTTATGTAAAACACTTTGTTGCTGAAAATGTGCTGTACGAATAAATTGCATTTCCCCTGGCACTTAAGTGTTGGTCATACTGCTGATCCCACTGTGAATCAACAGTCCAGGTTGCATTTCTGTGCAGCTTTCAGTTTTATGTGTTGGTTCACCATTTTGTCTGAGTTAGAAGTGAATAGTAGCAGGAAATCAGGAAATCAAAGAAAAGACAAGAGAATAGTGGATCAAATTAAAGCTAACGATAAATTCAAATCAAAGCTAGAATAAAAATCTCTGCGATATATGTAAGATACACAAGGGCGTTGAAAGTTTTAAATATTTAGCTTTTAGGGCTAAATTCTTATTTCTGCAAATTAAACTTGATTCTAGTGAAATCTTTTTTTCAGCATTGTCTTATACCTCTGGAATTCTGAATGCTTTAATTAATATAAAGAAAATAATGTTTTTAACATGATACTCATGGCAAACCACATGAAAGCACAGTAAAGTAATTGTAGGATACAGTGTGTTAACAAGAAGACTGTTGAAATGTGTTGAGATGTGTCACATGACTAGAACACGTTGATTTGATGTAGGAACTCAGTAGAATCAGGATTAGCCTTCATTAGCAGCTAGCATCTGTTAGCCTCAATGAAATCAGTTTTTTTTTTTTATCTTGTATTGTTTTTGTATTATTGTCTCTTGGGTATTATTGTCTTTACACTTGTTAAAGCACTTTGTAACTTGTTTTTGAAAAGTGCACTACAAATAAAGATTATTATTATTATTATTAATTTTTATATTCATGACGTCAGAATGTGTGTGTGGAGAAAATGTTCAACTGAAGACTGGTAATACTGGGCAGCAGTAGATGTGAGAATATAAATGTATGTTAAGAAGAACGATGAAAATTAACCCACAGGTTTAATAAAACTATTCAGAATAAATAACAATTAAATCATGAATCAGTGATACTGTAATTAACAGCTGACCTCTTTGCAGCAGAGGGTTGTTATCCTTTAAAATGAACGAGGCGTTCCTTTGACCGGTCTCTCTTGGACACACAGCTGAATCCAGGTTCAGGTTCAGCAGAGACTGGTCTGTTATATAGTTTTCAGTCTTCAGACTCAGAAGCTGCTGGAGAAACTAGCAGCTATCAACAAGAAAAGGATCAAAGTTCAATAAAAAGTGGAATGATTTCAGTCTGAGTATCATCATCTTATTTACCCTTAGGATTTTGGACCAAACCAGACCAGGACTAAATGTACTGATTTCTGCAGATTTTACTGTTATTGACAGATAACAAACTTAAGTTTTGGCTCCATCAGCAGCAGCTCTGTTGGCCTGTAACGTTTGATTGAACTTGATTTGTGGAACTCAGACTGCTGAAGCCTCATTTTATCCTCAGCTGTCCTTTATCTCTGTCCAAGCTTAGAAATCATAGAAAACGTCTAACTGCAGAACCTGCCTGAGAATCATTATATTTTAAGTTTCCTTCAGTATCACAGTAATCCAGTAGTAGTGTCATCATGGGTACGCTGTTAACAGCTGATTCAGCTCCTTTTAATAGAGACAGTGTGAACAAATTTTGGTTTAAGTTGTAGCCGAACGCTAACTCACTGAATCCATGACAACATTATTGCTGTACTTCCTGTTTACATCCCGCAAAGCATTATGGGATCTTAGATCATGATTATCCCCCAAAAAGTAAATCAAAGAATAATAACAGGAGTCAAAGATCCATTAACTTGAACATTTTTCATGAATATATTTTTGACATTAAGACTCAGAACCTGGTCCTGAGACACTGACTCTCCTCTGTCCAAGTCATCTACACAGATTTGTGTTGAGAACCTGTGGCCATAAATTAGACAGCAAGAAACCAACCATAGAGCAACTTACATGTTTCTTCAAAGCGTCCAAACTGTTGATGAAGAAGACTCTCACTCAACACCTGCAGAGAAAATGATTGACGCAGGTGAGCTGTTTTTCTGGAATGAGTTGAAGCTGCACCTGAACTGGCAGCAGGCCAGAAGGGAGGGAAGGGGATCAGGTTCTTGTGTTGTTTAATTGCAGTTAACAAACAGGTTTTAGGTGCATGTGGAGCAGAACGGTTACTGTATTACTGCATTAAATTCTCCTAACACTGCATGTGCTTTCTAAAAGTCTGAAAATAGCCCTGTACCCTCATCACCTGAACTCCTCTGCTACATCTGGGGGTAAAATAAAGTGTAGCCTTCTCCTTGGGGGTTAATGCTTTTTGTGGCTTCACATCTTCTAGCAGACTTTCAGAGGGTACTTTGTCACTTAGCCTTAGCAATCTTGGTCGTTGTACTTGGGGTTCCAGCTTGGTTATGATCTTCAATCGTCGGTCAGTCGCCCTTATGTTGAGTGATTCTGTGCCGTAAGGGCATGTTGTTATTGAGGCTTGGGACCCAGTCTCTGAGTGTGGGGATGATAATGATAACATCTCCCCGCTGACCTGTCGTCTTGGCTCCCCCTTGCCGTAGAAAATTTGTTGTACTTCGTCAATCTCTAGTTGTGATAGCAGTTGCCGTTTGCGGATGTTAGAACACTGAGCTAAGAGTTGTTTCTCTGTCAGTGTTGATGATGGGTTTCGAAACATCCATATATCCCACAGTCTCTGCATATAACCCCTCTCACCGGGATTGCTTGTATAGTAGCAGCATTGACCATAATTACCATTGCAAGAGCCCAAGGATTATGCAGTGTAGTAAACGATTAACGCTGTTCAGTTACCATTACACAGAAAAAAATAGACCAAAGCGGTATGTTTTCTGGAGGCTGTGGTCCTGGACCCGTCATGCTGAAGTCTGAGGTCCTTTTCTATCCCAATATTGTACAAAGGGAGAGGGTGAAAATGGTCGATGGGATTCCCATTTTGATCCACAAACAACAATGCGTTAAGGCTCTTTGTTCGCATCCGGTTCCTGGTTTTGCAGTCAGTGTCATTACACGCAGAGAGCCCCTCTCACTCTGCAGGAGTCGAGAGAACAGTGTTGCTTGGTTTTACCCTGATGGTCCTGGCACTGTAATGTCCAGTCTCTGAACTCACTGACAGCTTCTTTGGAGGACTCTCCGAGGAGTATAGCAAACTTTCCCACATCACACTCTCCAAGCAGAACGAGCTCTGTCCTCTCTTTGGCCCAACAGGGCTGATCCAGTGGATTTGAAATAGCAACCATCGAGAAGAAGGTCTGATGAGATTATCAATGATGGACTCGTAGAATTGTGACTTGTTTATTTTAGGGTGAGTTTCTGTGAGTTCAGTCCCTTTGAACTGGCCACTGGTGATGCCCTCTCTGACCTTCAGCTCAGTCCTTCATGGCAGAGACCACGTTCATCGTTTGGGGTCTGTGTCAGATTGACACATCTTTGTCACTAAGTCAGCGAGGAATCCAGTGGATGTCTGATGCCTGCGTAAACCAGTGTTGGAACTAATACTGCTAATACTTAGAAGTCCTTTAGTACAGCTTTGAACAAAACAAACATTGTCCACATCTCCATTCCCAGTCACATCGTACCTCACATAAATAATCATGCATGAGCGTCCATGAGTTGTGCTTTCATCTAGCGTTATGCTAATGTGGGAATCAAGTGATTTGAGGAAATAAATTTCTTTTTCATCTCTTGTGCAATGTGCTCTACAGTCTGGACACGTGAATGATCGGATCTGTGAGCAGGGCCGACTGGCGCGCCATTCAGCTCAGTAAGTTTAAAAGTGGGATTTCATTTTGTATAAGGCATCCTTTCTTTAGCGACAGTATAGGCTGCCCTGAACGAACTAGCTCTCTCCACACTGGAGTTGAGTTCAAGTTCAAGGAGTCTTTATTATCCCAGGGGGGCAATTTGTTTTGCAGCAGCATGTGACATAAATAACACACAGATTATACAAAACAACAACCATACATCAGTATAGACAAAATACATACTACACAGCAGTCCACAACTCACATTGACTTATTAAAAAAGCCTATAGCAGCAGGGACAAAAGAGTTTTTGTGTCAGTTTGTCCTGCATTTAGACGGACTGAATCTGCGGCCAGATGGCAACAAAATGAAGCAGCTGTTCAGAGGGTGACTTGGGTCGGCCAGGACTGATTGTGCATTCATATTCATATACAGAATTTAAGTCAGTCAGAGGGTTGTGGGAAATTTTGCCACACACCTTAACTATTGCAGCCTGTTCTTGTTTTTAAGCGTGAGAGACCCAAACCAGCTCACAAAGGCAAAAGAAAGAATAGATTCAATAAGACAACAATAAAACATCCTCATAAAAGTCTTATCGACATTAGACAACGACAACGTGTGTTGTGGTGGTAACACAGGCAGCTACATCAGGTCCAGCAGCAGGGCTAGCATCCTCCATAGCAGCTGAGATTGGCTTGTAGATCCCGCTGGAAATGGCAGCATAGTAACTCACCTAGTCTAAAAGTACAGCTTTCTAATCAACACAAGATAATGTTGGCGATTAGTGGCTTCTTCCAACCTGCATTACAGTTAGACCAACACTGTACTGCACCTGTAGAGGCTGCCTGGTGGAGAAATGCAGCCATCCTGTCATAATGACGTCACGTGGTGGCAGTTTGTTTGGAAAACATGTTTTAGCCTGCTATCTTCAATAAAAACTACATTATTTGTGATTCAGAATAGTAAATGAGGTAGTGAGCGCCACAGATGCTGATTTTAGACCCTCCTACTGGCTCCCAGGTAACCCGAGCCCTGTATATTGCGGCTGAATGTCGATAAAGGAAAAACAGCCGCAGTAGGCTAAACACAGTAGAAAAACTGATGATGTGCACACAGTGATAGTTCAGCACATTTCCGTCACACCGTTTAACCCATTTACTTTCACAGCACAAGGGTTCCACTTAGCAGCCGTTTCCATACATCCATGCAGAGAAAACACAACGGCACCAGACAACACAAATGCTCCGCTGTAGATAAACAATGAGGTCAACAGAGAATTTCACTCCCGAGCTCACCCAAACTCCCTGATCCCTCAAGACAAGTGAGGTGAACAGGTGACTGCGCCCTACACACCCACCACCCAAGTGCCAATACGAGTGAAGAGCATGGATAGGCAACAAACTCTGTGGCTCCTACCCTGAATATTCACTACTTTCACTTTCCCCTCACTTAATCTGTTAAACTTGATCCAGTCTGCTTTTTACATAAACATCAGATTATTTGATTCCAGTAAATCAATAATCCAACAACATGTAAATTTCTCTTCAAACACATGAGTTCTCCAAACTTTCTAATGAAATAAGAAGTGAACAACTACTACAAACATTAGACAGCAAGAAACAAACCTTAAGGAGACTGAAGACAAACTTGTTGTTAAATTATCAAACAAAGCAACTTACAGTTTCCTCAAAGCGTCCAAAGTGTTGATGAAGCAGATTCTCACTCGACGGCAGCAGAGAAAAAAGCTTCAACACAGGTGAGCTGCACCTGTAATGGAGGCAGGCAGGAGGGGCTGGAACAGGATCAGGTTACTTTCTTGTTTGGTTGAAGTTAACAAACAGGTTTTAGGTGCAGGTGTCATGATGTTCAAAGTCCTGTTCAAACAGGTGTGAACAAACTTCATTCTTGAAATAACGTCCTGCTCCTTTCTGTTTTTGCTTCCTCTTGATTTCTCCAACTGCTGGTTTCAGCCCATATTATCTCTATCCAACTCTTCCTGACATTTCATCTTCATTTCTGATTTGATTATTCTTTTAACCTCAGCCTGACATTTCATCTTCATTTCTGATTTGATTATTCTTTTAACCTCAGCCTTGCTATATTTTATGACTCTACTTCTTCTCTTGTTCTTGTTGCTCCTTTTGCTTATTTATCTGCCAGCTGATCTCCATCCATGATGAGGACATCTGATGGTGCACCTCTTCGCAGGGAAGGGAAAAGAAGGGGAGAAGCCAACCAGACCAAGAGACGTCCAGCAGGGTGAAGATGCTTCCTAAGCTCTCTGCAGCTCTCTGGCCACCATGCTGGATATAGCTGTCACCAATGATCCACACTGCAACTATGGGAGGAAAATAAATGATGTAGTAAATTCTTCTATGTCACATCTAAAGGAGAAAACATAACAAGGCAGCAACACTTGAAAATATCTAGATAACAGTCTATATTTCCAATATAACATCAGCAGTCTAAAGTCTATTACTGTGTATGCTGTGTGACCATAAACTCAGTTTCCACAGTCACAAAAAACTAGTTTAGCTGGATATCATGTACTATGGCCCTCATTTATGAAAAGTGTGTACACCAAATTTCCAGCGTACACCCAAAACCACGGTGGCTTTGAGATTTATCAGTATTGATGTTGGCGTACGGCATGCTCAAATCCTACGACAGCTCAGGAGGTGGTGTACATGTACACAAGTTTTGAGTTAGTGCGGAAATGCGCAGAAAAACAATTCCTAACACCACAAAATGCACTGACAAACTAAAAGATATGATATATTATGACCCACTGTAACAGAAACAACTTTTGAAACATTAATTTTGGTGTTTATATTTGAGCAACACGGACTTTATACAGCCTACATAATGTTTGAGCAGTCAAAACATGCTTTGATTTGTATTTGGACTATTTTATCGTAGCTTTAGGTGCCTTTTATTTGGGTTATTTGAGCAAAAAATGTAAGGTAAATAAATACTGCATACAAACAACGAAGAGCATAAGCTGATGGCTTGAAGCACTGAGACTGGCTGCCCAAATGGACACAGCCCCACACCTTTAGGTGAGGCTGGCACAGACATGTCGCGCACAAAGCCCTGCATTTATTATAAGACAAACTTTATATTATGACAGCAACAGCGAGCACCGACACCCCCGCTAAAGGCCCCGCGTCCCCGGACTCTGGTGCACGCTGATCCCGGTTCATGTGTGAGTCCTGGGTCAGTGCGTAAAGCCCAGTCCCGGAGGTTATGGAGCAGCTTTTTATCAGAGCAACATGCTTTCATTTGGAGTTTATTTGGGACTTAACTTTGATGGGCGTTTTAGCAGTGCTAAATCTATCTCTTGGAGCACCACAAGTAGCCAATTTATAATTCCAGGAACAGACAAAAACTTCTAAATTGCACGGAACGCGCTCCACAAACAGGTAAAATCTGTGTACATTATGTTAATATTTACTATACTTATACAGTATAGTCAACTAATACTATGATTCCTGTTAATATGCATTTATAGTAATAATAATAATAAAACGGCCCCAAGAGATTAATTTCATCATGTTTTGTGCGCGGTGTCTTCTGGGAAAAAACATATCTGGAAGTTCACTTGACCGTCCAGCTGTCACTCATCACCTACCGGAGCTTTCAACCATTCACATTTATTCATTTATTCAGTCGTTAGCAACGAAACACATCCTGTTTTTATTCTTCTCCTGATGTTTCAGAGAGTTAGAAGCTGGGGGTTATGGGACAGAAAACCAACACCGCTGAAATTTTACAAAATGTTGCAACGGAGTTTTTAAAAAATGTTGGAAAACTAATAAAAATAGAAAACAGTAGCCACACACATAACATGCAAGATTTATTGAAATGAAATAGCAGTGTGTAAATTCTCACGTGTCTCTTCAGAGCCGAGTTGCCGAATCGTTGACCAGTCAGAGCAGCTAAAGGATTTGGTTTTCCAACTGATAAATTAGCACATTTAAAGCATTGCACCTTTTTATTTTTACTTCTAATGTTTTACAAAACGTTTTACAAGGTATTCACATTATGAATCAACAGAAAAGTCATTAAAATACACTGTTAGAGTTTTAAAAACATTTTCTGATAATAAAAAAACATGTTCAAGCTGTGAGAATATTAAAACAAGTTTCCAGTAAAACATTAACTTGTTTTAAAAATCTTCTCCAAATGAATCTTTATCCTGAAACAAGACAGAAGAAGGTCGCAAACTTGATTTTAGAAAACAGACTGGAATGAGCTGGAAAGAGATGTTCTGCAGAGAAACCTGTTCGTTAATGAGGAGTTATCATCATCTACTTGTTTCTTCCAAATGACTTGATCACTAAAGGAATGTGTCCCAGAGCTGAAACGAGGCCGATGTTAACTGGAGAAAATGCTTTGTGAAGTTAATCTGAGGCTTCAGCAGTCTGAGTTAGACAAAGTGGGGTCTTCCAAACTTACAGTCTCTTTTCTACAAAACTCCCTTTTTATGATTCGACAGACCGGGTTTCCTTGCCGAGTCGGGGTTGAGGGATGTCGTCACCTGGGAAGTTGGTCACTGTAACAAACATCCACCAGTCCCGGGACAAAGATAACGAGTTGAAGAAAGATTACAGCAACTAACAACTCTCTAAACATACATACAGAATCTGAGAAAAAAAAAAAAAAAGAGTTACAACAAACTGCTGACGTTGGAGAATCATCTCCCTTAAATGGACATTCAAGGAGAGGCGAGGAACAATCAAACACACAATCAAACAACTCCTCAGCTCCAACTTAAACACTACACATGTGGACAGACTAGTAGCATACTAGTACAATAAAAAGAAAAGGTATAAAAACAACAAGTAATAACAGAAGTTATTTCATACTGTACAGGCAGGAAAACTCTGAACCTCTGCTTTGAAGGCAACAGTCCAATTGTGTGAAATCAAAGTTTGTCTAAAGTCTTGTGATTTGACCGAAAAAACACACAGATACAGCATCTCACAAAAGTGAGTGCACCCCTCACATTTTAGTAAATATTTGATTCTATCTTTTCATGTGACGACACTGAAGAAATGAAACTTTGCTACAATGTAAAGTAGTGAGCGTACAGCTTGTGTAACAGTGTAAATCTGCTGTCCCCTCAAAAAAACCCCCCAAAAAAACAAAACAATCACATTACAAACTAACATCCTGCAGTTGTTTTGCTGCTCACTGCGCGCACCGTTGGCCAATCAACAGTTGTAGTGACGTGACGAGTGGTTGTCAAATGTTATTCTCTGTGAAGTGAAACCATGCAGAGGTGAACTTAAACCTGCGTTCTCTGTAACGGACAGCAGGAGGCGACTCCACTGGTTGCAAAACAAAGTCCGGCTCCATTAGAAATAACGGTAAAATGTTTCTACTTGTCAGCTGATTTATTCCCTCTGTAAACACTTTCCTAAAGAGTTTATGGTCTCAGTCGCTAGTTTCAAGTCTTCTTCAACACAGCGTGATGTTCATTTAGTAAATTATGGTCCCGTTTAGAGGAACAGAGACCAGGAAGCAGGGGAGGCTTTAGGGCGGGGCTACAAGCTGATTGACAAGTCGCTACCATGGTGACCTTTCAATCAGGATAGAAGCGACTCGTGTCTGCTGCTGTGTAAAAATCTTTTATTAAATGGCTGTCAGCAGGAGAGAGAGCACGTCATGTTTGAGTCTGTTAGGATGTTTTGTTTTAAAAAGTAAATTGTTTTGTTAACATTTTCATTTTTTATAATTTTAACTGTGATTACATTTTAGTTTAGTTTTTTTATATCCAGGATATATATATATATTTATAAATGATTCAACATGTCAACAAAGTAACATAACTTAAAAGTCGGTTGTAACACTGATAAATAAATTTTGGAGGGAGGGACAGTAAGTTTCAAATCCACTGGCCCGGTGGGGCCAGTTGCAAAAAAGTTTAACGTTGATTTAACGTTGGTTTATCTAATTTACAGTTACTGGATAACTAAGAAAATTGAGAATCAGCATGTGTCACAGTTTTGAACTGATCAGTGTCTTGCCCTCAGTAGGAATCGGGTGAACAAGCTTCTCTAAAGCTTCATTTACTTCCGCTGCTCTCACCAGCACACTTGTGGTTTCTGAAATAATAGCGCCTAGAGAATCTTTTATCACAAATGCTGCAACTGAAAGGTTTCTCTCCTGTGTGGGTCCTCATATGTGTGGACAAATTGCTTCTGTTACTGAATCTTGCTTTACAAACTGAGCAGCTGAAGGGTTTTTCTCCTGTGTGAACTCTTAGGTGTGAGGTCAAAGTTGAGCTTTGTGTGAATCTTCTGCCACAAACACAACAACTGAAAGGTTTCTCCCCCGTGTGGACAGTTGTGTGCCGTTTCAGGTCGTCCTTTCGTGCGAATCCTTTGCCACAGACAGAACAATTGTAGGGTTTTTCTCCTGTGTGGACAGTCGCGTGTCTATTCAGGTCTTCCTGTTGTGTGAATCCTGTTCCACAGACAGTACAACTGAAGTGTTTCTCCGCTGCGTGGAGAATCAAATGTTGTTTCAGATATGGCTTTAGTAAAAATGTTTTACCACAGACAGAACAACTAAATGGTTCCTGTCCTTTGTGGATGTTCATGTGTCTGGACAAACTGCTTTGAAAACTGAAAGTTCTTTTGCAAACTGAGCAGCTAAAACGTTTTGCTTCTGAATGAAGACTCATATGAGTCTTTAAGGAGTCCATCCAGAAGTATCTTTTACCACAGACAGAACAACTAAATGGTTTCTCCCCAGTGTGGATCCTCTCGTGTATGGACAAATGACTTCTGGAAACAAAACTTGTTTTACAAACTGAGCAGTGGAAACATTTTTCTTTTGAATGGAGTCTCATATGAGTCCTGAAGGAGTCTTTCCCAAAGAATCTTTTATCACAAACTGAGCAACTGCGTGGTTTCTCTCCTGTTTGAGCTCCATTGTGTTCCTTTGGTCCAAAGCTTGTAGCACATTCTTCATTGTTTTGCATAGAGTTTGAACCTGACTGAGGTTCCCTGGCTTCCTCCCAATCACAACTCCCATCAGTCTCAGGTTCAGAGTCTGATGTCTCGTCATCGGTCGCTGGTTGTAAATGTCCATCTGGATCTGAGTTCCTGGCTGGTTCTGGTCCTCCACAGTCTTCTTCATTTGCTTTTGTTTCCATCTGTTCAGTGAGTCTTTGATGAAGCTGTGAGGACTGAGGTTTCTCTTCATCATCTTCTTCACTCTTCACAGGGACAGGAGTGAATGTGAACATGGTGATTTCTTCCTCCTCCAGCCCTTCAAGCTTTTCTCCCTCCTGACTGGTCCAGAGTTCCTCCTGTTCCTCTTTAATGTGTGGGGGATCTGGTGGGTCCTCCTGGTCCAGACTGGGGCTCCTCTCCTGCTGCTCAGAGGGAACGTCTTCTTTACTCAACGATGGCAGCCGGGCGTCTGCAGAGAATAATAAAATACATAGACATTTTAGAAAAATAACTTCCTGTTAACATTTAAAGGGGCATTATGTAGTTTCCAGCGGCCACTAGCGGTGGTTCTAAGATTGCAAACAGGTGTGTGCTCGTACGTGTAGCATAATCTGAAACACAACCGCTTTCAGACAGAAATCCTGCAATAAACGCAGGAACATCTGCGTGCAGGCTGTAGCTTTTCACTCAGACATGTTCAGGCTCTGTTACTTCAAGGTTCCCTTCTCAGAAGCAGATCAACACCGGCGCCATACCTTTCATTCAGCGCAGCGAGCCGCATATCGGCACAATACTCCTGAAAAAAGGCAGAGTGACAGCGGCTATAGACAGACAGGGAGAACAGACAGAGCTGGAAACTCAGGTAAACTCCCACTGCAACGTTACAGTAAAAGTTTTATTAGCTGCAGGTTGAACTAATCCATGCTCGTTACATGATCACGGTACATTTACTGCATTTAGCCAAATTGCTACATCGTTAGCTCGCTATCTTTACTATCTGTGTATCTTTCACCAGATGCTCAGCAATGTCAACACAGCTACATATATTGGAAGATAATGAAACGGGTGGTGAGCTGGACTTAATATTATAAGATTGTGTCACACTTTGTAACAGTTAGACCGCAGTAAGTAACTTTACTGTAACTAGTGATAGTGGATGGCTCTTCCTCTGTGTTGTTGTGACCGTTTTGTTGCAGTGTTGTTTATTATGTGGGTCACGTTAGTTACAGCAACTGAGAGGTGGAGAAGCTGTGTACCTGAATATCGGTAAAACCACAATAAACCTACATGGAACGTTACAAAGCAGCAGGTCCGAGCTACCGTAGCGTTAGCTGGCTGCTCCTGGCTACATTACTATAGGCTAACGTTAGTAAACAAATCGCTCCACATTTTCTTTTTACATTACATCCATTCTTGTAGGCTAAATCAACAGTGGTGCACAGGATAGTAACACGGGTTAGTTGGTGAACTAATATGAAAAGCTAACGTTATCTAACTTTGCACCGGATAACATTAGCAACTGCTTGGCGCTAGCCGGCGAGCTAACATGACTTTCTCTGTGTTTCTCCAGCTTTACTAATGCTCACTTTGTTCTTACTTGACATCATCTGAACCTGTTTGTTCTGATGGGCTTCAGCACAAAAACCTTTATTGTTGTTTTGTATCTTTACGTGGAGCCTGTGTTTTGCTGTGAGACGGTTGTTTTATGGTGTTAGTGGCCTGCATGTCGTTAGCTGGCGTGTTGTCGCTGTAGTCTGAGAGGCTCGTGAGCGCGTACAGGGCTGAATCCGACCCGGAGTCGCTACATTAAAAGCAGAATAGTGGCTGATGCAAGCAACGGAGAAAACAGGCGTGTGCTTCATTTACAAGTGAGATTTGAGCCCATTAACAATAAGGCAATGAAAATTTGATTCATATCATTGAAAAACATACATATAGCCAAAATATGCCCACGCCCCCATTAGTTGTTGACAACAACTTGAAAATGAGTAAGGAACAGGAGAAAACCACTGAAACCGTGGATTTAGTTGCAAAAAGAAAGCAACCTTTGTAAACCCCTCGGGTGTCTGGTGTATAGCTGCTCTTTTATTTTAATTTAAATTTTGTTTGGAAAATATTTACTACATTAAAACTCAAGAAAGGATGGTTTGCACTTAAAAAAAAGTATTCAGACTAAAAAGAAATATTTCAGCTTAATTTAATTTTCACTCCAATAATTCTAGGATGATTAATTCTTTTCAAATACAGCTATTGAAGTGATCTGGTGAAAATTCCTGTATTTTTTTCTTATATAGCAGAAGAGAAAAATATTGCAATGTCAGTTTTTTCCAATGCAGCTCTACAACTAACATTTTAAACTAACAGTGTTTCTGTCAGAATGACACATGGGGTGTCCTCACTTTTGTTTCCAGCGGTTTAGACATTAATGGCTGTGTGATGTGTTTCTTTGAGGGGACAGCAAATTTACACTATTACACAAGCTGCACACTCACTACTTTACATTGTAGCAAAGTGTCATTTCTTCAGTGTCGTCACATGAAAAGATATAATCAAATAATTACATAAATGTGAGGGGTGTACTCACTTTTGTTGGCAGCAGTTTAGACATTAATGTCTGAGTCAGGGCTCGACAATAACAGTGGCCCGATGCAATATGCAGCGTGCTAGCCTCTAAAACTTTAACTTAGCTCTCCTTATTAGCTAGGCTCCTTACATGCTTGCTTTTTTAAGCTGGGTCTTCGACACTGACAGCGTTGTGTTGGATAGATTTGTGCAGCTGTGTTCATGAGGGAGAGGGACGGGTGAGCGAGAGAGAAAGAGGGACGAGCAAGAGGAAGTGCTGCGCGAATGTGCTACAGCGCTCTGCAATCAAATATGATTTTAAATAGGCCTAGTAGAAGAAAATCGAAAAAATCGATCTGTGGCGGGCAGCGTTGATATTGTGGCGGGCAGCCACAGAGAGAGGGAGAGTGTGAGTGACTGAGAGAAGATGCTGGGAATATATATGCGTTGCAAGCAGCTCTGCAATTAAATAGGCCTATTAAAAATAAAAAACAGCAAAGCAATGTCCACAGAAAGGAGTTCCAAGTCAGGACGTCATGGAGCCACAGGTACATCCGCCGATTGGACCGAAGTGGCCCCGCCCAGGCCTCTCTTGCAACCATGGACCACCACCTGGGCCCAGGTCGACTGGTGCTTCGGTGTTTTTTTTTTTTGTTTTTTTTTCTTTTCTTTTTTCTTTCTTCTTTTTTCCAAATAAAGAATCTTGTTTAACTCATTGTTCTGTCCTGTAGTGATTAACCTGAACTGAACAGTATTTTGCTTTATAACATAAAATGCCATTTTACAAAATTTACTATAGTGAAGGGACTTAAAATGAGAGGAATGTGCAGTTGTATAAAATGTCACAACTGCCAAGAAATTGTAGTGGAGTTCAAAATGTAATATCTGTCTTTGAAATGTAGTGGAGAAGAAGTATAAAGTAACATAAAATTGAAGTACCCATGTTAAGTACACAATCTTATTTATACAAATAAATATACTTCGTGACTTTCCACTATTGAGAATATAATTTTTTGTTTACACGAGAAAGCATTTCCTGGAGAAAATATGTTATGATAAATAATGCTCCATTTATTTATTTATTTATTTTTTTTAAACCTGTCCTGCCCAGCAGCCTGGTATAGAGTATAATGACCTGGATACCATACTGTGCCAGACAGATTTTACTTTAACAAGAGAGTATTAAAATACTCCTTTGTCTGTTTTATTATTTATTTAATTATGTATTGATTTGTCACCGGGCCGGACAGGGGGGCAGACACGGGGATGG
>NC_060150.1:730310-758185 GCF_021292245.1 Micropterus dolomieu
GTGAGGATAAACGTGTTTAAGTGGACTCTGTTTAAACTTTCGGGATGTTTCACCTCAGACTCATCTCCTGTTAGCCAAGAATGCTAAAGGAAGTTAGCTTGTTAGCAGGAAGTAGCCGGAGCCGGAGCTCGGCCTCACAGTCGGAGCAGCTTCCATAGAGACCAAACTGTATTTTTCACGGAGCCCAAATGTCCAAATGTCCAGATAGAGCTGTCTGAATAGACTCTGTGCTGTTCCCTTTATCTGAACATGTTTAACATCTGAATTATCTCCCGGTGTCCTACGAAGCTAATGCAGTTAGCTTAGCTTGCTAGCTGGAAACAGTCTGGAGGAAAAGCTGCTGTGAATCAGTAAAAATGTCTAAAGTGGAGAACGAGGAGGAACTTTGTGGACAACGCAAACTACTGGACGCTGTTTTCAAGCCTGGAGCAGGTTTGTACACTTTACTGCTTATTCTCACTGTAAACTGCTGGAAACCAGCTCCACTAAAAGTGAACAAGTTATGAAGCAGTCAAAAGAACTAATTTCATACAACATGTATAAGAAGGAAATCATGCAGGTAAAAATGTGAATCTGAGACATATAGACATTAAATATAATATCTAAAAATAATACTCTGGTGCACCGGTGTACAGTAGGGCTGCACCTAACGATTATTTTTTTGATTAGTCAATTAATCTTTTTTTTATTTTTTTTTTTGCGATTATGTGTGTTTTTTTTTATTAATATAACAATGAATTTATCCAAATTAAATATTAAAAAACTTGTCTCAGTAATAATTCATGACTTTATTCAGTCGTCATCCTGAAAAAGAGACACATAAAGCACATTAGAAGTTAAAATTATCCTAATTTCCATGTCACTGTTGTGATATTAATAATAATAATAATAATAACAGATCAAATTTGTCAGATACCTGATCAGAAATATGCTGGACCTTAAATTCAGAAGGATTGCTTTGACACAACTTTATTTATAATCTATATGTCAACCCTCTCCTGATCTTGAGAATCCGTATTTTTACTGAAATACTTGTCATGAAACTTAAAATGGTTATCACATGGATTTATTTCCTTACTGAGTAATCCAGCAAGTAAATAATTGTGTCTCACTTCAGGGGCCACATCTTTCAAGTACATATTATTTATCAATGCATGTCTTGTTTAGACCGCAAAGGCTGAACTGAGTGTTGTTAAATGAGATGGTCGGGTCTGCGGAGGATTTCCTTTTAGCGTCAGCGCTGCTCCTGTCACCTTGACAGCTGCAGTTGACAATTGGCAAACAGCTGTCTCAGTAGAAATGCACTCAGAAATGTTAATATACACTGTCATCCGGGATAAGTTGATTTTACTTTAAAATTTTGACGAATTGGCTTTAAAAAAGAAGTGTGTAATAAAAACTTGAGTGAATTAAATTTTAATATACGAATGTGCAGCTGAAATGCAATGTTGACAGAGCAACTGTCAACTTGCCCGAGTTACATTTTTACTGGCCCCGGACCATCGGGCCATTGATTATGTCGAACCCTGATACTAGTCATTTTAGTCCCCATCTTCTTTTGTTTTGTTCGAAAAAAGCATTTCTCTGTATTTCTTTTGCCAATTTAGCAACAACCTGAGAGACTGCAGGTTTTTTTTTATTTAATCTAATTTATTTTTGTGGCTAATAAATAATGTAGTTTTAACCTATGTTCCTCTTGGTCGGTCAGACATTAACTCTCACAGAGTATCATTAGTTGACTACACAAGCGTTAGCCCCATAACATTTTAAAGGTGTGAATACAGCTCTTCCATGTAAAGTTAACTAATTAAAGGTATTACAGCCCTTTTTTTACTGGTGCACTATGACACCAATTATTTCCCATGGCTTACACCGTGCCACGGCAGCATGTTGCTGCATCAGACAACATCCAGCGCACCGCTGGGTGAGCATGCGTGCTCGCCACAGTGGAAGCTTAGTTTAATCCGGTGGCCAGCGCAGCACATGGTGGCTCACCATTGCAAACCATCCAGGTGTCAGTATAGAAAATATCAATACAAAATATAATATTGACAGATACTACTTCATTTACTTATCAAAAAATGTAAGTTTAGATGCAGGTCAAAAGCACATTCCCTAATTTCCAATCAATCAGTGGAGTGCTTTCATGAAGACTCTCCTGGCTTCAGCCAATCGGTGTGTAGGCCTACGTAGTGGGGGCAGATGACAAGAACACTTCAAGTGGATTTTTCATCATTTTATGACATTTCTGCTCTGACAAAATGCAAACCACATGATACAATTGCAGCATCTTTTAGTTTGAATGACTTTTAAATATGTTGTACAAAATGTACATCATGTGTCCACACATTTAAGAAAGTAGTGGTTAACAGGAAGTTAGTTTTCTAAAACGTGTATGTATTTTATTATTATCTGCAGACATCCAGCTGCTGTTGGTGAGTAAAGAAAAGGTTCACCCCGAGCAGCAGGATTGGAGCCCCAGTCTGGACCAGGAGGACCCACCAGAGCCCCCACACATTAAAGAGGAGTGGAGCCCCAGTCTGGACCAGGAGGACCCACCAGAGACACCACACATTAAAGAGGAGTGGAGCCCCAGTCTGGACCAGGAGGACCCACCAGAGACACCACACATTAAAGAGGAACAGGAGGAACTCTGGACCTGTCAGGAGGGAGAGCTGGAGGAGGCTGATCTCACCAAGTTCACATTCACTCCTGTCCCTGTGAAGAGTGAAGAAGACGATGAAGAGAAACCTCAGTCCTCACAGCTTCATCCAAGACTAACTGAACAGATGAAGACAGAAACTGATGGAGAGGACTGTGGAGGACCAGAACCAGCCAGAAACTCAGATCCAGCTAGACATTTACAACCAGATACTCATGAAAAGATGTCAGACTCCTCTGAACCTGAGACTGATGACAGTTGTGATTGGGAGGAGATCAGGGAACCTCAGTCTGTTTCAAATCCTCTGCAAAATAACAGTGAATGTATCACTGATGAGAAACAGTGTTGCTGCCCTGAGTGTGGTAAACTCTTCAGCCAAAACTCAAATCTGAAGCGACACATGAGAATTCACACAGGTGAGAAGCCCTTCAGTTGCTCAGTTTGCAGTAAAAGATTTATGCAAAAGGTTTATCTGACACACCATATGACACTCCACACTGGGAAGAAACGATACAGCTGCAGTGTTTGTGACCGAGGATTCACTTGGCCTTATCAGCTTAAAAACCATCAGTGTGTTGGTCGTCAGTCCTCACAGCTTCATCAAAGAATAACTGAAGAGAGAACAGATGGAGAGCATTTTAAAACAGACGGTTATGTAGAGGACTGTGGAGGACCAGGACCAGCCAGGGATTCAGATCCAGATAGACATTTACAACCAGATGCTGATGAAAAGAGTTCACACCCCTCTGAACCTGAGACTGATGACAGTTGTGATTGGCAGAAGACCCGGGAACCTCAGTCAGGTTCAAACCCTCTGAAAAATAACAGATATAATACTGATGAGAAATTATTCAGCTGCTCTGAGTGTGGTAAACGATTCAGCCAAAACGCATATCTGAAGAGACACGTGAGAATCCACACAGGGGAGAAGGCCTTCAGTTGTTCAATTTGCAGTAAAAAATTTTTGCAAAAGGTTTATCTGACACACCACATGGCGCGACACACGGCGCAGAAACGATACAGCTGCAGTGTTTGTGGCAGAGGATTCACTTGGCTTTATCAGCTCAAAAACCATCGGTGTGGTGGACCTCAGTCCTCACAGCTTCATCAAAGTCTAACTGAACAGATGCAAACAGAACCTGAGACTGATGTCAGTTGTCATTGGGAGGAAACCAGGAAACCTCAGTCAGTTTCAGACCCTCTGAAAAACAATGAAGTCCCTGTAAGTGTTCAGGAATGTAATTATGGGAAAACATCAAGTAGCTCCTTTGAATGTTCTACAAGCTTGAGCCACAGGGAACATCTGCAAGAAGACAATGGAATACAAACGGGAGAGAAGCCCTTCAGTTGTTCAGTTTGTGGTAAAAGATACCTCTGGAAGAGCTCCTTAACGACTCATATGAGAATTCATTCAAAAGGAAAACATTTCAGCTGCTCAGTTTGTAGAAAACACTTTCAAGGGAGAGTAGAAGTTGTAAATCATATGAGAATCCACACAGGGCAGAAACCCTTCAGTTGCTCAATTTGTAAAAAAACGTTTCCATGGAGAGGCCGTGTTTTGATGCACATGAGAATCCACACAGGGGAGAAACCCTTCAGTTGTTCTATCTGTGGTTTAAGGGTCAACCAGAGCTCAACTTTGACCACACACTTAAGAGTTCATACAGGAGAAAAACCTTTCACATGCTCAGTTTGTAAAGCCAGTTTCAGTCGCAGAAACAATTTGTCCAGACACTTGAGAATGCATACTGGGGAGAAGCCATTTAGTTGTTCAGCTTGTGGTAAAGGATTTCTAGATAGGGGAGCTCTGAGACGACACTTGAGCATCCACACAGGGAAGAAACCCTTCACTTGTTCTGTCTGTGGTAGACAATTCACACGAAAGACACATCTAAGACGACACTCTTCTGTCCACACAGGTGAGAAACCCTTTAGCTGCTCTGTCTGTGGTAGAAGATTCGCAGAAAATTCAAGTTTGATCCGACACGTAGGGGTTCATACAGGAGAAAAACGTTTTACATGCACAGTTTGTAAAGAAAGTTTTCGTCTTAGATATACTTTATCTCAACACATGAGAATCCACACGGGGGATAAACCATTTAGTTGCAGCGTTTGTAATAAAAGATTTACTCGGCTCGGTCATATTAAAAAGCACAAGTGTGCTGGTGAGAGCAGTGGAAGTAAATGAAGCTGCAGAGATGACCGTACACACCGTGCTTGGTCGCTCTGCGATCTCCTGTCCCTGAACGCCCCATTCCCTCTCTGATACCTACAACTGGTTGTGTCACTACTACGACCGGCACGCTATGAACAGTTGGTGATCGTTCCCTCTGGCTGGATGAATTTTACGTGTGATCCGTGCACTACTGCAGCTGGGGGCTCTCCACAGTGCCACGCAACTTCATAAATTCTTCAGTCTCACAGAGAAAAGAAAGAAGAAATCAGGTCGAAAGGAAATTTGCTTTATTGCTATTTATTATTGAATGTTAATACAACAGTACTGCTAAAGGAAAATACAAAAAACCCCAATTCAATTCATATAGTTCATCGAATGAATAAATTTCAATACATTGGATATAGAATAATAGTATCTGATATTGTTGATATTAGCTTTTAGGCTTGTTGGATCACATTGCGTGTAGTAAATAAATGTATTTGTATGTTATCCTCCCATTACTTTGCACAATAAAATAGAAACGGCCCAAATAGCATTTTCATTGAGGCAAAAGTAGTAAATGAACAACAGGTGCTATCTTGCACTTTCGAAAGTCGTCATTCTGCGTGCACACCGTTAGTAGATCAGCTTACGTGTTAATTTGCTTGTGATATCAAGTTTGCACACGTTTTTACTCACGCAGACCTTTAGGAAATCTGGCCCTCAGAGTCTAAGGAGCCAGATATATCCCTCAGAAGTTGGTGGAGACAAACGCAGAACTAAAAGAAGAGTGAGAATTGAACTTATAGGTATGGCTGGCCGATGAGTCCAAAAATGTTATCACAATAAAAAAATCACATCATTTGATATGTATAATTATCAGGATAAATGTCAAAATTATAAAGGCAGATTTTTCCTCCTTAGTGAAAGTTAAAGAAACCAGGTGGTTAATTGTGTGGTTAAACTTTTGATGCCAAACAGTGGATCACTTAACAAATCTAAGGCAGAACATTCAAAACAATTATGATAAAATCTTTGTCAAAAAATATGATTGGTAAATATTTTTCAAGTCCCTTTTCCTCAGCAAAATATATTGAACATCTGTTATATTGTTATTGAGGAAAATTATATTGCGATAATTATCATTATTGATTTATTGCCCAGCCCTAGGTTCCACCAGCTATATGTAAGTTAGGGTGTAAAGTCGATATTAGAGGTTTAATAACTAAGAGTTAGTCTGGAACTAAACTGGTTACACCACAATTGCTTGGGTCAGAACATGAGTAGTTTGGCCACTTGGCTTGGTTATGACGTCCAATCACCGAAGACAGATTTCCAAACATACTGGCTACTCTGCCTACCTACTGACGCCCCCGGCTCTCTCCTCCAGAGATCCCCACAAATTTTTCACTCAAGTTGAATATTTTCAGTAGATTTCTACCACCTTGCGAAATGCTGTCTGTTGGACTGCTTTCGTTTTCCAGTTTAAAATATTTCCACACAGACATTTTAGCCGCGTCCTACCACAAATTGCTCTCCGTTTATGACACTTGTGTGACAGCTAAAGCAAAGCAGTTTAAAAAATGCCTTGATCGGCCCGTGTTTGTTTGATTCTGCTCACGTGGTGATGTTACTACCTCTGGGTGTTAGTGGACTGCTTGGAGCTTTTTGTTGACGAGGAAGAAGAAATAAAAAGACTATCCTACTGTTTATACTGCAGCAATTTGAACGGTCCATCCATGTTTTGTCTACAGCCTTTTGTTGCCACTGGAGAAGGAAGAAGTCGAGTTAGCAACTCCAACAGGCAGGGTCAGTTCAGTATATGTTGTTTTATTAATAATAAAACCACAACACAAAAGTCATAATTACAAGATTATTGGATGCTAAGTCATAATTTCACAGACAATATGGTCAAAAATGACAGTTGGTGTTGAACAGAAAAGGTTTCCTTAGAAGGCGGATCTATCTAGAGAAATGTTCAGACGGAGGAACCACATGTTTGGGAACAAAACCTTCTCATGTTAATATAAAAAGAAGTTTTCCAGTGACTGTATTTCTGTCAAAAGGTAACACACGTTTCAGCAATAAAGCCGTAAAGAAACCGATGAAAACCAAAAGTGTAGCACAGTTTGAAAGAGCTGTTGCCTCTACATGCACTGCTGGTGTGCTCTGTATACATCACCGTGCTGCTCACATGTATCAGCAATAATAATCCAATAATTTAATAAATAACATTCACAGGGGCCATTCTGCAGCCTTACGGTTGCTTGATGATTTAAGATAATAGTTTGTTGATCCCCAGAGGAGAGATTCGGGTGTGACAGCAGCACAAAGACAGAAATAAGGACAGATAACTTACAAAATAAACAATCAGAATAGATTAAAAATTGACTATACAATATTTTAATCTTTTTAATTTGTATTATTTGAATTGTCGGATTTTATTTTCCTCAGTCCAGAAGTGTTTTAATCCTTTTTCAACCACGTAAAGAACTTTGTAACTTTGTTTTTAAAAGTTCTGTATAAATAAAGACTATTATTCTTATTGGTGTCTTAATATTATTACAGTGCCCACAACTAAATATAGTTTTGTTTTGTTTCCTTTATTTTCTTTATTCACTTTCATGTAGCCTGAAGTCTGGAAAGCCCTGAAGTTCCTGTCCAGTAGGTGGCGGTATGCGTCCATAGAAGAAGAAGAAACAGCAGGTGTACTTCCGGTGGCTAACATGCTAATTTTTCCTTTCGTTACCGTGAGATGCAGCCGGAGTGCAGCAGCAGAGCCTGCATGTGAGGATAAACGTGTTTAAGTGGACTCTGTTTAAACTTTCGGGATGTTTCACCTCAGACTCATCTGTTAGCCAAGAATGCTAAAGGAAGTTAGCTTGTTAGCAGGAAGTAGCCGGAGCCGGAGCTCGGCCTCACAGTCGGAGCAGCTTCCATAGAGACCAAACTGTATTTTTCACGGAGCCCAAATGTCCAAATGTCCAGATAGAGCTGTCTGAATAGACTCTGTGCTGTTCCCTTTATCTGAACATGTTTAACATCTGAATTATCTCCCGGTGTCCCACGAAGCTAATGCAGTTAGCTTAGCTTGCTAGCTGGAAACAGTCTGGAGGAAAAGCTGCTGTGAATTAGTAAAAATGTCTAAAGTGGAGAACGAGGAGGAACTTTGTGGACAACGCAAACTACTGGACGCTGTTTTCAAGCCTGGAGCAGGTTTGTACACTTTACTGCTTATTCTCACTGTAAACTGCCTTTACTGCAGTAAAAGTACTAATACCACTCTGTGAAAATACTCCACTGCGAGTAAAAGTCCTGCATTCAAACCTTCCTTCAGTAAAAGTATGTATTATTGGATACAGACACATAAATCTGTGTTATGCTTGTCTCCAAAGAAACGTCTGTATACCCACCAGGGACATAGAAATTAAGCTTTACTGGGGCTCAGGCCCCCCCATCCCCCAAAACCTTTTTTAGAAAGTCTATGAAATTTGTTAATGTGCTTTACCAGCTTCTCTTGTATCGCCCATTTTTATTGGCACTGCTGCGTCAGAAAGGGCTTTGACTGCAGCATGCGCACACACACGTTAGGGCTGCATGATAATGGCCAAAGTGATGATCACGATTATTTTGATCTACATTCCCAGATAGCAGACCAACACTGAATCAACGTTGCATCAACGAAACTATCATTGAATCAGTGTTGCAGTTTGTTGATTGTTAATCAGGTTTGCACCCTGAAATAGAATAAAATAAAGTAGAAAATAGATAAAAATGGTCATAAAAGCGATGTAAGTTAAGCCTAAATTCAATCGTTGATTTACGTTAAATCATCATTGAAACAACATCAGCCCTGCTTTATCTACAGCAGGATTCTGTGCAACTTGCCAGCAAATCATGTCAGTTGACTCCTGTCAATCAGAGACCACGTGGGGTTGCAGTTAAAATGGTCTTGAACCACAAAGTCACACTCAAAGTAAATAAAACATCCTTGAATCAGACATTAATTCACATGTAGTTTTATTCATTTACACCACCACATCCTGTTTGAACAGGAAATAACATCACATTCAGAAATTTCAGAGGATCTCAATATGACATTTCACTATGACTTAATACAACATATAAAGCAGTGTTTCCAACACATACTGTAGGCTTTACTCGGGCAGGCCGCCCAGGTAGATTAACAGCCGTCCAAGTAAATTTTGTGACCCATTTTAAAATCATTTCTGATTGCAGTGCTGTGCATATTCGCTCCGCACATCCTCTCACTCGTCTCTCTCTCACGCAAACATGGACAACAGACCCGTCTTTGAATTGAATGGTTGGTATCATAAACACAGCTGCACAAATCTGTCCAACACAACGCTGTCAATGTCGAAGACCCATCTTCAAAACAGTTATTAGCAAGCATGTAAGGAGGCTAGCTAATAAGGATCTATGTTAACTTTGGAAAACAGTTAACAAAGTTGGCAGGCTGTATAACTGGTAGTAAATAGGTGCGAGATAGACCTACTGGCTGATTTTCGCCGACTTGATAGGGAAATATAAACAGCGCCGTCAAGTCAGACACAATCTACCTCCAGTAGACTGCTTGAGTTTACTTTGAGCTTAGAACAATAAGACCTTGCTCTCACGAGGTCTAGTGACGTTTTGCAGTGCAGGTGTTGTGCCGAATTCTGCATGCCTGCCATGAATTGCATCCACCTCGCGGGAGGTAACGCTCTTTTATACTGAGAAAAGAGAAAGAACATTTGTTTTGCCAAATTATACATTCACTTCTTAAGGTCCTTTTAGGACACTTTGCTGCTCACATTGTTTGAACGCGGTAATAGTAAATTCTCACAGTTGAATGAAATTTTAAAATGTCAATTAAGCTGAATTACAAGAGGAGAATGCTAGAGTAAGGTTACTCCAGCCAGGAAGCAACAAAAGGAGAAATTTTCCTCCAAGCCTGTCTGCACTGGCTTTTTAACATTAACGTTAAAGGAAACACTGACTGTTTTTTCACAAGTCTGACTGGCTTATATGTCTGTGGGGGGCAGGTATTTGAGGCATTTCAAGGTTTGATTGACACATTTTGGGTCAATCCTTGGGGAGAAATAAAAAAAAAAACAGTCAGCAGACGAGAGCCTTTATTTAAGGGCTACAGTGTAATCCAACACCGCTTACATTCAGATTGGTCAAAGTGCCTCTGTAAATGTGTCTATCCTTCAAAAAGTCAATACATAAATCAATCAATCAATAAAGCCAATCCCGATCAGTTAACAAATGTCTTGATTGGCCCCGACTGGATCGTTAATATTATAATATATATATTATATATCGGAACATCCCTAGTTTGAATGGATTCCAAATACATTGTTCTAAATGTGCATAATAATCCACACATTTAAGAAAGCAGTGGTGTTAGTGGTTTAAAGGTTAACAGGAAGTTACAATTTTCTAAAAAGTGTTTGTATTTGTATTTCATTATTCTCTGCAGAAGTCCAACTGCTGTTGGTGAGTAAAGAAGAGGTTCCCCCTGAGCAGCAGGAGTGGAGCCTCAGGCTGGACCAGGAGGACCCACCAGAGCCTCCACACATTAAAGAGGAACAGGAGGAGTTCTGGACCAGTCAGGAGGGAGAGCAGCTTCGAGGGCTGGAGGAGGCTGATATCACCAAGTTCACATTCACTCCTGTCCCTGTGAAGAGTGAAGAAGACGATGAAGAGAAACCTCAGTCCTCACAGCTTCATCAAAGACTAACTGAACAGATGGAAACAAAAGCTGATGGAGAGGACTGTGGAGGACCAGAACCAGCCAGGAACTCAGATCCAGATAGACATTTACAACCTGAGACTGATGACACGTCCCACTCTGAACCTGAAACTGATGACAGTTGTGATTGGGAGGAGACCAGGAAACCTCAGTCAGGTTCAAACCCTCTGCGAAACAATAAAGTACCTGTAAGTGATCAGGAATGTAATACTGGAAAAACATCAAGTTGGTCCTCTGAATGTGTTGCAAGCTCTGGCCACAAAGGACATCTGCAGGAATACAGTGGTCCCCGAACAGCAGAGAAACCATTCAGTGTCTCAGTTAGCAAAAAAAGACTTTCAAGTGAGAGGAAATTCCATAGGAATTCTCACATTAAAGAAACTATTCAGTTGTTCTGTCTGTGGAAAAAGATTCAAACAACAATCATATTTGACCAGACACTTAAAAGTGCATACAAAAGACAATACTTTTCTCAGTTTGTAAAAAATATTTTCCACTGAGAAAAGCTGTCATGAGGCACATAAAAAGACACTCAAGTGTGAAACACTTCAGTTGTTCAGTTTGTGGTAAAAAATTAATAGAAAACTGAGTAAGTCAGTTCAGAACTGTGACACATCTAAAAATAATTCATGCCACATAGTCATTCAAAGTCTTTTTTTGTCTTCGTGGGCTGCACGATATGAGAAAAATGTGCGATAACTTTGTTCAGTATTGCGGTGTCAAAATAAATCTAGAGCATCAAAGTCATTATATAAACAAATGAATCAATCTCATAAAATAAATGATATTCCTGGTATCAAAATGAGTGAAGTTAACAAGGAAATCAGGGACTCATCAGTCCTTCCTCGAGTCCTCCTTCCCTCTTTGTTGTAATCAGCCGCTTATTCCACCACAGTATCTATATCCCAGAACTAGGAACCTTTTGATGAATTCAGTGTTTCTATTGCAGGGACCAGGGTCTAAATTAAGTTCCAGTGTCTTTATTCTACCCCCCAAAGGTATTTATTTTAGTCCCCATAAAGTTATGTTCCTCCTACCCTCAGGCGGACACAGACGTGAGTGCTGCCAGCTCATGTGCTGCTCCGTCACCTGGAAATGCTTTAATGACCTTCCAGACTGTTGCAATTTTATGTTTGTTGATGACTTGATGACTGTATCCAGTTATTAAATTTGGAACAAACTTTAGTTGTGTCTCTCTTATACTCCCACCCAAAACATGCTATTTGTAGTAGTCAAGCATGTAGTTTTTGATTAAAGGCTATTCCAATCAAATCTGATATTCATATGTACATTTTTCTCATGGATAGTGGTACCAAATAATGAGGCCTGTCTATCGCTTTGTACGGCGTATAGCCTACATTAGAGTAATAACAAACATCAGCTGGTTAATTTGCCTAATCTTCAAAGGTCTTTCAGGGTGTCCGCGGGGTCTTAAAAAGTCTTAAAAGGTGATGAATCAATTTTGCGAAAATTAAGGCCATTAAAAAGTATTAAAGTCTTAATCGACACTTAACAAGGTATTAAATGTTGAAGATATTTTTTTCAATGTGAAAATCCTGTTTGCTAAAAGTGTAGGTGAACGTATTTATTTATAATGCATAGCCAAAAGACAGGCAGTGAGTAGCGACTGTGTGATTCGTTTCTGTAACGTTAGGCGCAGGGATCTACCAAGCGCCTATTTCACTCTTAAACGCTCCAAAAAACTGATCCGTGAAAACTGGAAAATGATTTACGAGTACAACCAACCGTAATCTCCCACCCCGCTGGACCCGCAATGTTAATCGTCCAAAACATAGTCGGAGTGGCGATAAGAAGTAGTAGTTAGCTGGCTATTTAGCTAAAGCTCTGCTTTTTATTGAAACAAATTCAACTTTTCATAAAGCCTACGCTCTCGTCAGTGTCACTTTTTGTGAACAAAACACAGCCTGGATGGAGCGGGATTAAAAAACAAGCTTGATGTGCTGCAACAAACTTTATAAATGTTGAACTCATAGTTCTGCATAAACAGTTCTGATTATTGACGAGTTCGTAGCCCTAAATCAAGGCTGGAGACTATCATGTAGCCTGGAGCATTTTTCTTGCACAAAGTTAATGAATAAAAAAACAACCCCAAACTGAAGCAGCTGTAATTTGAATTAATATTATACTAGTGGTAAGTTATACTATTATACGAAATTATATTGACTATAGTAACATAATGAATATATCAAACTTACAGTTTACTATTAAATTATCAACATACTTTCAACTTAATGTTATACTAATACAGTCATTTAGACCAGTTCCTCTTCCAGGTTGTGCCTGTGCTGCACTGCCTAACCTACTTATTTATTCATCACTCAGTTTATTCTCTTCATCTTTGTTCCCTCCTGGCCTATTTGAATTTTGTTGTATTGATCAAGTGGTCGATGAAAGTTATCACACACATCATTGCAGGCAAGCTCACATTATCTAGTTTAAACCAACTAAAACACAAAATTACAGTGTGGTTCACATGATTTTCTGTAATGCTCCGTACATAAACGTCATAGTTTATGTAAGACAGTTGCGTTTCGCAGGAAATCTGACCAGTTCTTCACATAGACAACTGTTGGCCCATACAGGCTGTTATAGGCATCTGAGAAAGTTGGTGAATGCCTCAATTTTTAGGTGGCGTTACTACCTGGTGACATATAGGCAATAAATATGTTATAAATATACTTAAATTCCTTTTAAAACCTCAAAAATGTCCCTTTTAAAGGTGTGTGGCTGATTTAATCGGTTACAGCTCAAAGTGGTGCAGCAGTCTTAAAATATGTTGAAAAAGTCTTGAAAAGGTCTTAAAAAGGTTTTGAATTTTACTTCAGGATTCCTGTATAAACCCTGTCTTTAGACAGCTGTGGGAACACACAACAGTGGGCGGAAGGAACCTTTTAGTTCCCTAGATCCTGGGACTAAAAGTCCATTGTACTTTTGGTGGCAACGCAGCGATTCACTGCTTGTGGGTAATATGGGGAAGGGGCTGTTTTTTCAAATTTTAAGGTTCGTGGCAAACTAAGATGAACAGTTAGATTACTGACAGACAGACACTTTTGGCCATTAGCCAAGCTAGCATACTGCGCTTGTGTAAAACATAGAGGATGAGAGATAATGGACAGAGTAGAACAGGGCAGTAAGGTTGGGCAATGTCAATTTTGCAGAGAAACACAGAGTTATCTACTACGAAGGGCTGGACGATTTCACCTAAAATCAAAATCACAAGTAATTGAACTTTTAACTTCGATTAATTTGTTTTTGAATGTTGTTTTTTGTTGCTGTTTTTTTGCCCTCATATGTCACCGACAATGTTTGTACTGTAAAAATGCTCAGCTATTAAAGTTGGGTTTATTTACTCACAGATTTCACAAATCCATTAGGCTATCTAAATGTTAATTAATAAGGTAATATTGACATGCACATTACAGACATGGTTCCTCTGTATTCGGCGCTGCTGAATTATGACCGCTGCTACTAAAATTTCACTCGATTATTTAATATCAAAGCGGAACAAAAGATTTTCACCCGCACACAGTGTGAGCACGGTAAATCACGCTTTGCTAGCTTCCTCTCCTCATTCATCAAAGTACAGGTGCTGTTATAAGAGCAGCGGAGTTAGATCTTTTAACTGCAGTGCAGTGTGTTTGCATAGAGAGAGAGTGGTCTAGCAAATGACAGAGAGAGAGCGAGTAATAAGTTGTCAGTCTGGCAGTAAATGTACAGTGTAGGTCACGGTGTGTCCGTTAATACTAGTTTCGATTACTTTTCAATTAATTGTCCAGCCCTACTACTACGTTTATGTCTGTGTCTTTAAGCAGTATGCCTTTTCAGATCCCCTCCTGACAGGATGTTGAAATCAACAAAATCACTGCTCATATTAATGGTGATGATAATATGGTGGCATTTCAAGGGTAAGCATATGTTTTCGACATGTTATAGTTCCAGAGGAATTACTTAACAGAATTATGTAACTTGATGCAAAAAAAGTCTGATATGGGTAAAATATTATGTATTTCTTTTCCACTGATACGATAATTTCATCACATTTTGGTAAGTTATAAAAAGTTTTAATACTTTGATGGAGGGGTTCATGTATACTGCTGTGGCTGTAACTGTGCTAATATCGCTATTTAGCTGTTCACAGGCATAAATACTCCTGTCTGTAGTGTGATTGTTCAGCTTAGTTTGCCTTGTAGCTTAAAATTTGGCTCATTATTACCTGCAGTGAATCACAGCAGAGAGGGGAGGAGGACAGAAGGATGCCAAATTGCAATAGAACATTAAAAAACATCCAAACTTTCGAGGGCATGTTTGTTTGGCTCTATGCCTGCACGGTCTCTGCGTAGCTCTATCCAGGTGCAGCAATATGATGCCCAGAGTGAGACAACAGCAGCTACGCATGTTAAAGCATTATTTGATTTTTATCGGCTAAATTATTGGTCAGAATTTAATTTTACGATGTGATAACGAAAATATGCTCAGTATTGGCCAATAATTTATCAAATTGATAATTATTGTACATCCCTATCAAATAGTTTCCTAAAAACATTTTCTACCAAACGGTTGGGTTGGCACTTCATGGTAAAGGTTGTGAGGCTACTAATTTAATACAAATTGACTATTTGCTGTGAAATTAAACATGTCTTTTTATTCATTGTTGTTAACATGATACATTTAATGTGTTTCCATTATATATACCTATATATGCTGGAATGACTTGATAAATATATTTATAATGATAAAAACATGCATTAACAAAGTAATGCTGAGATAATAAATGAACAACTTTAATGGAATAAAAAACTTAAGAACTAATGAATATCTTGACAAAATGGACATGTGTTGGTAGTAACATTACTATTATTATGACACTACATGGTTTGTAAGTGTGATTTTTCCTTTCTGTTTTACAAATAATAGATGGACACCAAAACATTTTATGGTGCAAGGCCACGGAATTTTCTGGCCCTTATACCAGAAAATCCTCAAGACTCTGACGTTGATCTGAGTGATGATGGCGACAACCAAATAGAGGAACCTGATTATCAGCCCACACAAGCAGGAGATGAGGACAGTTCTTTTGAATCCATGGATGAGGAGGAGGTTGCCTCATCTTCTAAACAACCGAAGAGTAAGAAGAGGAGAAAAGGAAAAAACAACCTAAGAGCAGTTTCCTTGGCAGAGCTAGAGGACACTGCTGACCCTAAATCACCCTCAGGCCTAAACAGAGGCACTCAGAGAATGTGGAAGTTTGAAGACATTGAGGCATTCCAGTTTCCTGATTCAAGATTTGAACTCCCTGATGACGTAAAGACACCCTTCCAGTACTTCAAAACACTCTTCACTGACAAGATGATTCAACATATTGCTGAACATACCAATCTGTACTCTGCACAGGAGTTGGGCGATCCAATCAAAACTACCCCAGAAGAGATTGAAGATTTCCTGGCAGTACTACTTTTCATGGGTGTTTTCAACTTCCCAGCCATGGATGACTACTGGCACCACCAGTCACGTTTCAGTGTGATAGCTGATATCATGTCAAGTAAGAGATTCAAGCTGTTACGCCGGTTCATTCATTTTACTGACAATCAGCAGGACAATGACAGTCCAGACCGGTTTCAGAAAATCCGCCCCCTTTTTGAGATGCTTCGTGAGCAGTGTCTCCTGATCCCATCCACTTACAAGCACAGTGTGGGTGAAGTCATGGTGGCATATAAATGCACAAGGGCTGGTACTCTCGGCCAATACATTGCCAACAAGCCAGACAAGTGGGGCTTTAAATTGTTCTGCCGGGCCAGTCCATCTGGCATCATTCATGACCTACTGCTCTATCAAGGGGCATCCACATTTTTTAATGTGGCCCTCAGTGAGGAGGAGCAGGTGCTGCCTCTAGGGGCCAAACTGGTGACAACCCTCAGCAAAACAATAACACAGCCACGGCTTTCAGTTATCTTCTGTGACAGCTACTTCACCAGTTTCGACTTGCTCCACAACCTGCATGCAAACCTGGGTGTCAGGTGCATTGGCACTGTCCAACCAAACGGCATGGGTGGAGCTACCATGATGACAGACAAACAGCTGATGAAGGAAGGACGTGGAGCTCTTGACTACAGGTCTGCTGAAGGAGTGATCGCAGTGAAATGGTTTGACAACAAATGTGTCAGCCTTCTTAGCAATGCCTGTGGGATCATGCCTCTTTCAACTGTCAAACGGTGGAGCAAAGATTCCCGCACAAAGATTTCCGTCCCGTGCCCATCACTCGTTACTGCCTACAATCAGCATATGGGAGGCACTGATCTTTCTGACATGCTGGTACACCTGTACAAGACCCCAGTCAAGTCGAGGAGATGGTACATTCCCCTGTTCGGATACATCCTTGACCTGTGCATCTCAAATTCCTGGCTGGTTTACAAGAGGGACTGTGGCCTACTGAACGAGAAACCAATGCCCCTCAAAAGGTTCCGTCTGGCAGTCGCCCACAGTTTGGTGCAAGTCAACAAACCACCATCCAAAGTTGGCCGACCGTCACCTTCCTCTCCACCACTGATGTCATCTCAAAGGAAACACACTACCACAAAACCCTCACAACCACAACCAGATGTGCGTTACGATAACTGCGGACATTTCCCACTTCACTGTGACAAGCGAGGGCGGTGCAACTTATGTCCAAAGGGGGTGTCGAGATGGAAGTGTCAGAAATGCAATGTTTTCCTGTGTTTGAATGCCAACCAGAATTGCTTCGCAGCATACCACCAGAAATAAAGTAGAGCTTATGCCAGAAACGTTTGTGTTGTTGTACACAGATGAGCAATCTGCCATTATGTAACACACTGATCCTTTATCTCAGTAGTTATCTAGGCCTGTCTGAAGGCTGAGCGTGCATGTACTTGTTCTTCTGAAATACTCAAAGAACAGAAATATTTACTTGATTTAGTGTTTGCCATGTTGGTAATATTCAACAATCAATGAAGTTACCGTGTAGTGCATACTGTTTGTATGAACTCCCCTATAAACTCTAGCTACAATAGCTTATTAGGAATGAAGTGCTAAATTTGCCTTCTCTGCTGCTGACTGTCATAAAGAAGTTAGAATTTTATGTTTTCTAAAATTTGTTGGTATTAAAATTTATTTTGATAACCTGATAATGAAGAGCCATCTCAACCGCTTCACAGAGCACTGTATCAAAAAAACTAGCCTATTGGGTCTGTTTAACTTTTTTTTTTATTGATTATTCTATTGATGACCTAATGAAAAAAAAAATTCCATCAGTTTTTTCAAGGGTTTTAACATGTTTTATTTGTTTTTAGAAATATTTTTCAAAGCTCAATATGAGATGAAAATTAGTCTACAATGTTATTTAATGATTTATTTTCTGTTTACTTGTGATGTGAATCCATTGTGAACTTTTTGTAAACCATTAGAAGTTTGTAATAAAAATGTGTAGTGCTTTAATAAAGTGTGTTGATTTATCCCTCGAAAAACTAAAGGGTTGTGGACCAATAAGTCATTTATAGATCATCTGTACCATTGATTGTGAATGATCCACCTGCAAATCATCATTAGGCAGTAAGTAAAGTAAAATACTTTTTTTTTTTTTTTTTTATTTTGAGCACAGTACTCAAATCAGAAAGGCAGAAGAAAAGTTGGGTTTGGCTTCATCCACACTACTAGCATTGTACTATAGCATTATTGTATTATTTTATACTTGGACATTTTTTGATTTCCTTACTTTTTACATATTTATATTTATGTTCATGTGTACTGTAAGCATTAATTTATACCAAGGCAAATTCCTCGGATGTGAAAATGTACCTGGCAATTCATAGTTTTCAGTCACTTGACATGCGCGGTGACCTGGAGGGCAAAACAACAGACCAACATAGCGGCTCACACTGCGACTCCCCCGTTGAGACGCCGTAAAAGGGATCACCTCCAACTCAGGAAAAAGAAAGATATGAACACAAACTGCAAGTGTTGGGCACTTCAGATCCATGTTACAGCATTCGCTGCCTCATTTCTACCCTTAAAAACTGCCAAGTCCCTGCCGCCGCCGACTGCAGTATGTTTACGTTTACCTTGTAGGGAATCCCTCACCTAACAAAGCCCAGGCTTGTCTCTTCCTCGATTAGTGTATCCGAAAGCACAACTACCATCCTGCATTTTGGGAACGCAAAAGTAACAAACTCAAAATAATACTGTGTCACTTGCTTCCTGGTTGACAGGCAGCAGAAAATAACCGGGTTTTTTTGCCCTCCAAGGGAACGTTTTCCTGGGAATGTGGAGTCACCTGAAAACTACTCTATGTTTTCGTTTTAAAACACAGGCTTTCACATTTGACTTCCTTATTGGGTCTTGTGAGTCATGCGTTTAAATGAAATGGTCAAATTTAAATTATAACTAAATAAGATGTCTACAGGTAATCACATTTGTAAATCAATGACTATTGAATGAATGAAAAATGAAAATAAACTGTCTGGTACTACTGGTATTTAGAATACCACTTAGGCCTAAGTAAATTCCCCCCATGCAGCTTTGATGTGTCTAAAAGCTAACATTACAGTAACTTTTGTTCAACAGGAGAAATGGAAGAAGAGAAGACTTGTTAAAATCATGGCTTTTCACTGGTTGTTGACATAATTGTAGTTCTTTTACAGTAACAAGAGGTGTGAGTGCAAAGATTTTAGAAGCAATGCATATCCTGGGGGTTAAGCCTCCCCTGTCTTTCAATCCCAGTGACGTCCCTGGATATTCCCACAATCGACAGTTTCTAATAGAATGGACTCTCCAATGCAAAGCTTCAATATTATAAAAGAGGAGAAAGTGGACAGAGAGGAGTTCTAACATCCGTTACTTGGTTCAGGAATATCTGAAGAAGAGCTGCTATCATTAACTCACTGCAGGAAATCTAGAAGAAAAAGACAAATGGCACAGATTATTACAAACTTCAAAGGTCTGTCAGAAGGAGAAGTAATGGAGGTAAATGTAGGAAGGAAGATGTTATTGTTTTTAAGACACACAACACTACTACTACTTTACAGCATGAAAAAGACAGAGTCATAAATGTGAGATTGTAAGGAATATGTTGAACTTGTAGTACTGATGGGCTGTAGGAAGTTCAGTGTAGAAGGACAAAGACTGAAGGACAGGGTGGTAGATATGTAAAGGGAGTGGAGCGTCAAAGGGCTGATGTTACACACTCCGGTCCAGCAGGTGGCAGCACGCACCAATAACGTTGCTTTGTAGTCCGCCCAGAAAACCAAACACCAAAGAATATTTCCGGTGGCTAAAATGTTAATTTTCCCGTAACCATAAGATAAAGCAGCAGAGCCTGCATGTGAGGATAAACGTGTTTAAGTGGACTCTGTTTAAACTTTCGGGATGTTTCACCTCAGACTCATCTCCTGTTAGCCAAGAATGCTAAAGGAAGTTAGCTTGTCAGCAGGAAGTAGCCGGAGCCGGAGCTCGGCCTCACAGTGTGTATTTTATCAGAGTGAGCTGCGTGTCTGTAACGGAGTGTGTCTGGAGGAAAAGCTGCTGTAAACATGTCTAAAGTCCAAACGCTGAGAGCTTTTGTCCAGCAGCGACTAAGTGCGGCTGCTGAAGAGATATTTGAGCTGTTTGAAAGAACGATAGCAGAGTACGAGGAGGAACTTTGTGGACAACGCAAACTACTGGACGCTGTTTTCAAGCCTGAAGTCCGGTTACACAGAGCAGGTTTGTGCACTTTACTGCTTATTCTCGCTGGAAACTGCCTTTACTGCAGTAAAAGTATGTGAGTATTATCAGCAACATGTACTTACAGTATGACAGTAAAAGTACTCACAGTGCAGTAAAATGTTCCTGTCAGAGTTTCTCTGTTATATCTGATAAATATTCCTGCTGCATTAATGTGGATGCTGCATTTCACTGTTGGCGATGTTTAAGGTTAACATCAATAAATAATGTATCACGTGCTACAAAGAAATAGCACTGAGCATGTGATGATAATAACATTTCTATAAGTTTGTGTAAATCTTAGCAACGTAGATTTGGTGGCGTGGGGTCCAGATTTCACATCATTTTCGACCATTATTATTACCATATCTGTAAAAAGCTCGATCAGATAGATGCTATGAACAGTGATTTCATATTCATGGCACAGCACCAAGCCGCCTTTTGCCTCACCACCTTTATAATGTCAAAACCCTGTGTATGTGCTCCTCCATGGTCACCACCCTCCAGGACTTTTTTCTCTCTGCCTGATCTCGAGAAAGTCATCCATGCTTTTATTTCATCTAGGTTAGATTATTATAATTCATTGTGTTCAGGGCTAAGCAACATATATTAACATATATTAATTAACTAAACATCAAACGATATCAGTATGAACCGAATTGTCTAATTGTAATTTTATATCTATTTTGTAATTATGTCAGTATATCACGTAATACCGATACTGTCCAGTCCTAGTCAGCCCTAGTATTCTGTACCATTGCTTGCATATGCGCTTGCTTGTATCCTTCGCCGGCATCCAATCACAAGTGATGAATACTTGCCAATCACAGCATGGCAGGGCTCTCTGAAACTCTGGCAAGAAAAAACAATTCGATCCAACCAGAGCAAAGGAGATGAGAAGACGGCGCTGTGAGTGAGAGGAGGCTCTGTGGGCGCTGTCTGGGAGAAGAGAACCAGTATCGATGCTGTGAAAATTGAGTATTAAAACCATTTAAAATATTCAAAATCAACGATAATTTGACAGCGCTAACAATGTACATGATTGACAGCATAAAACCTGGACTATATGCCACAATATGGCCTCTTCATATTTTTAACTGTAGATGTTTATCTGAATTCAGGACTAGTGGGTTCACATGTGCATGTAACATGAGCATGGAGTCGCTGCTGCCTGGATCACAAACATTTTATGGTATATGGCCAATTTTGTTTGAATGACTTACAAATATGTTGTACAAAATATGCATCATTTCTACACACTTTTAAGAAAGCAGTGGTGTCAGTGGTTTAAAGGTTAACTGGAATTTTTCTAAAACGTGTGCATTTATTTCATTATTCTCCACAGACGTCCAGCTGCTGGTGAGTAAAGAACAGGTTCCCCCTGAGCAGCAGGAGAGGAGCCTCAGTCTGGACCAGGAGGACCCAGCAGAGCTCCCACAAATTAAAAAGGAGTGGAGCCTCAGTCTGGACCAGGAGGACCCACCAGAGCTCCCACAAATTAAAAAGGAGTGGCGCCTCAGTCTGGACCAGGAGGACCCACCAGAGCTCCCACAAATTAAAAAGGAGTGGAGCCTCAGTCTGGATCAGGAGGACCCACCAGAGCCTCCACACATTAAAAAGGAAAAGGAGGGAGAGCAGCTTCGAGGGCTGGAGGAGGCTGATATCACCAAGTTCCTATTCACTCCTGTCCCTGTGAAGAGTGAAGAAGACAATGAAGAGAAACCTCAGTCCTCACAACTTCATCAAAGTGTAACTGAACAGATGGAAACACAAGCTGATGGAGTGGACTGTGGAGGACCAGAACCAGCCAGGAACTCGGATTCAGATAGACATTTACAACCTGAGACTGATGACACGTCCCACTCTGAACCTGAAACTGATGACAGTTGTGATTGGGAGGAGACCAGGGAACCTCAGTCAGGTTCAAACCCTCTGCGAAACAATAAAGTACCTGTAAGTGATCAGGAATGTAATACTGGAAAAACACCAAGTAGCTCTTCGGAATGTGCTACAAGCTCTGGCCACAAAGAACATCTGCAGGAACACAACGAACTCCGAACAGCAGAGAAACCATTTAGATGTTTAGATTGTGGTAAAAGATACTCGGGGAGGAAGTCCTTAAGGAATCATATGAGACTTCATTTAGAAGGAAAACGTTTCAGCTGCTCAGTTTGTACAAAAACCTTTCAATCAAGCAGTGAGGTTGTGATGCACATGAGAATCCACACAGGGGAGAAACCCTTCAGTTGTTCCATTTGCAGTAAGAGCTACTTCAGGAATAAGTCATTAAGGGAACATATGAGACTTCATTCAGAACAAGGTTTCAGCTGCTCAGTTTGTAAAAGAATTTTCAGTGACAGAAGCTCTTTGTCTAGACACACAGTAATTCACACAGGGGAAAAACCCTTCAGTTGTTCACTTTGTGGTAAAGGGTTCTCACGAGGCCAAACACTGACCCAACACTTAAGAGTACACACAGGAGAAAAACCTTTCCCATGCTCAGTTTGTAAAAAAAGTTTCAGTCACAGGACTACTTTGTCCTCACACATGAGAATTCACACAGGGGAGAAACCATACAGTTGTTCTGTTTGTGATAAAAGATTCACTCAGCACACTCAAATGAAAAATCACAGGTGTGCTGGTGAGAGCAGTGGAAGTAAATGAAGCTGCAGAAATTTGTGTTGAGCTGGTTCCCTCCAGCAGGATTGAAGTACTGAAGGCAAGACTTGGCTCAACACTGATCAGTTCAGAACTGTGAGACAGACGTAGTAGTGCTTTACAGCAGTCTGGGACTGTTCTGTTTGGTATTACATGTATTCATTGAATTAAAGTATGTTTTACAATTAGAACTTATCTCTATTATATTTCTAAATGAAAACACCAAGCAAATATGAGGAGGTCAGCAGTGTGCCGTTGAACCTGATGAAAATGCATGCATGGGGATTTAAAAAGCCATCATCAATGGAGCTCTGGGCCGGTATTTATCAAGCTTCTCAAGTGCCATTTTAGTCTTAAGTGCTAAGAATTCATGAAATTTTCTCCTACTAAACTTGAGAATAAAAGCAAGTTATCAAATTTCTTAAAGCTGAGAATCACTCTCACTCTCCCAGTTATTTAAGACAGCTCAAGGTCTCTCCAAGTGGTTAGGTGCCAGTAGGGGCTTGTGATGGCGCTGTGGAGACAGAGACATGCATCTGAATTATTTGATGACGCACAGTTAATAAGACTGGGTTGGACAGCGCAGGCATAAACGTTGTCAGTGAGTTGGTGCTGATGATGATTTTGGCTCGTCACAACCATCAAATCGCCAAATAGACGTGGAAACAATTACAGCACTTTTGGCTACAGCTCCACACGTTGTCACACGTTTCATCAACTTCCCAACAACACCCAGGAGACAGAAGCAAACACAGTTCATGCAAATAACCGGCTTTACGGGAGTAGTAGGTGCTCATGCAAACATAAACTTTTTTGTCTTTCATTTATTAATGTCTAGGCCTATATCATAATTTATTCTCTTAATTGTTATACATGTAAGTAAGTAAGTAATTCTGAGAAGCTTGATAAATACGGGCCCTGATAGTACAATTCACCATGGCAACATGGCGTCTTATTTACATTGCTCATCTTGCTCATTTCGCATTTAATAAAATGCTCTTAAAACACATTAACACTGTTTTTTCAGCCAATATTCAGAAAGTCACTTGTCTCCAACATGACAGGAATATTCCATCAGTGTGACTAATCACTAGGGCTGTCCCCGACTAAGGATTTACATAGTGCAATCAGAATTGTCAAGTCCTGCCTATAGTCGACTGATAGTCGAATCATGTAAGTGTTTTTGTTAGTGGCGATTTACGTGCATTACTGCTGCCGACAACTGCGTGCACGTCGCGGTTCCCCGCGGGTCTATTTCAAGTAGCCGGCTATTTAAAAACGATAAAATATTCTTTGTGTGGTTCATCAACAGTGATAAATTATCCAAAGTCCTGCGAGGTTCGGACAATTCGGCACAACATCAGTGAAGCTGGAGCTCCGTCTCTTCAGCAAGCATTCCTCCACTGCCACTGCACACTACGCCTACACGTGCACACTCACGCACTTCAAAAACATTTACGGAAAGTTTGATTCTTTTTACATGTTTATTTACAGCATGAAACGTTGAAATGTGTATTGTAACAGGCTGTATATTAACTTATTTGGTGAAAACTGGTAGTTCTATGTAAACTCTGACGTTGAGCACCCCCATATCGCCAAAATGGCGTGATCCTTGTTTCGCTGCGAAGCTTTGACTGTAAGATTGACAGTCGAATCAGGCTCCGCCCATCGAAGCATTGCATCTTCCACTATTCAGGGTCAGTCCTGCTAATCGCAATAAGACTAATGATTGTTGATTGATTAGTTACAGCTTTATAGATTAGTTTGATTTAAACAGTGATTACTGCAGTAATGTAGGCCACTGTATTTGTTGCAAATCTGGCTGCTTCCTTAACATCCACAGAGTCACAGTGTTATAAAATATAAATCAATTAGTGTTGCCTATCAATTTTATTGTGTATGTGTGTGAAGGAAATTAGACTGCCTCATTATTCAAATAACATTGAAGCCAACTTAAAGATGTAGGTTCTCCCATCTGATCTTTTGAATTCAAAATATTGTCCAAGTAACAAGTTTTTTTGTTGTTGTTTTTGTGTGTTATTTTTTCAAACCAGTGTCCTGTACTGCAAACCGAGGTAACTGGCTTATCCAGGTAACTTCAGGAGTAACTTTGTGACGTCGGGTGTAACTTTCCAATTAACTTGTTCTATGAAAGGTGTTACCCGAGGTCTGCTGCCATGGCAATTTACGCTGCATCTCTAAACTGCTCTGAGCAGGTTATTTACGTGGTTAACTAGAAGTAACCCATATATTAATTTACACAATAGTATTACATTTATATAACGATCCCTGCAGCCTCAGTGATTTAGGGAGAAGACCTTAATTAGGCTAATTAACGTTAATGTACGTTAAACAATAATTGAATTGTTTTAAATGTTTGCCCATATTTTATGTGACTATTTTACTTGTTCATAGCCACTCGGCTATAAAATAGGGGGTTAATAATCCTAGAAAAAAATCCTAGATGTAAATGGTAAGTTTGCAAGAATGAAATTCCCTGAGATTTAAGTAAAAAAATAAAGATCACTCTGTAGTTTTCTTCTGAATAGATACAATTCACGGCTAAGTCTCTAAAGTCCCAGTGTGGTGATAATACGGTGATTGTAGCCTGAAATCTCAAGTATTTCCTCATTGCTAAATCCGATTAAGAAGTTATAATATACTTAATAATATTTTCCGCTCTTTGCGTAAACAAGGCAGAGGTGTAAATGTATGTTATACTGCAGCCTTGCAGGGCTGGCTGGGCCCCTCATCTGGGCTGGCCTCGGGTTTGCGGGGCCCAGGGGCCGCTGGCTGTGCTTGCACTCAAGGAAGGGGGCTGCTGCGCCCCCCCGTTCTCGCTCTGTGACTGTAGTGGGCCCCCTGGCACGGCTCTCTGCTGTCGACGGGGAATGTGGTCTCGGATCCTTTGCACTTTGGGAAGGTTGCAGGGTCCTCTTGCTGCCTGCCGCCGCGGCCGATGCAGCACAGTTGCTGCGTTCCACTCTCACGAACACCTACATCCTGTGACAGGCTGAAACAAACGCACACAAACAAATTTAGGTTGTACATTGTTATCAACAGGTAGTTGAATTATTCTTTATGCATGTCAACAGGTCATTTATTTAAAGTAATTTATTATTATTTCCCTCTTGTGGCTGTGCTGTGTTGTTTAGTTGGTTGTCTCTTGTTGGGATAGGAGCCATACTGGCCCAGGATGCTGGATGGACGCTGCATCCCACATGTCCCAACTTTTTATGTGAATTTGAAAACCATATTGTTATGACAATCTTCTTACTGCTGTTAAGTTCTACCAGAGGCTAATTCACAAAATGCACTGCATAATTATTTCCATTATGTAAGTGGCATAAAATGGTTTTAAAATAACAGTGATATAGTTTATCACAACTATTTCTGGGACAATATATCGTGAACACAAACATTTCATAAACATTTCTTTTGATCACAATACATTTATTTTAGTGCAGTACACATTCACGGCTTTGTTTTGAACAAACATATAACTTGACATTATATTTAATCTAATTTCATTAACTGCAGGTATGTGGTGTTTTTCTCATTTATTGGGTGTGTCAGAGGTGTTACCCAATCAGCAGCCACATTTAAAAGACCGTGAAGTCCAGTGGCTGGCGTACGCAACAGGATGTTCAAGGCACCACCATTTCCATTTAAATAAATACTTTGCTACATTTTGTTAGGGCTAAAGTTGGCTTCAAACTGAAAATAACTCTACATTAACTTGATTTCACAGGGGAATCAAACGCGGTTTCCTGTGTGAACGTCCTGCGTTTGACACAGCCAATAGAGGTCGTTAAAAACGCAAACAAAATGTAACGTTTCCTCTGAGGAAATGGAAATGCACACCAGAGCAACATGTTGCTGCATTTAGTTTTCATTTTAAAATTTTCTTTAAGTTAATGTTTTGCTGCTTTTAGGGACTCTGCTCTTGCTGCAGGGTCAGAATTAACATGCTATCCATGGCGAGCAGTTTTTCTTTACTTCACCACAGTCCAGTCCCCAGAGGATCCTGGTAGAGCGAGAGGAAGACCTTCAGAAAGGTAAATTTACTTTTTAGTCTTCAGCCACAGAAGCTGCTGGAGAAACAGCTCTCAGCAATCAATAGATCAGCAGAGCAATGTTCTCTCAGCTCACTTTAAAGCTATATTTTAAAGAGGTTCTTCTCTCACATACACACTAATCCTGCTCTGTCCTTCATCATTATAGAACATGAGTTTTGGATTTGGTGAAAAGGTAAAGTGGAATCAGAGGTCCTGATGATGAGATGCAAGAACAGTATGAGTTCAAGTGCAAGAGTTCTGAGTAAAAGGTCCCACATGGAAAGAACCTATATGAGGATATATGCTGCATATATACAGCATATATGCACATATATGATAATATATATGCTGCTTATATGCGTATATATGCAGCATATAGGCAAAATTGAGGTGCATATACAGGCCATATAGGTCTCCAGTATTGCTTCTTTATATCCACATATAAGCCCTATATGTGGATGCAAGATATGTCTCCTATATAGCTATTATTATCAGGCTGCTCGAAAAAGTCCATTAAGACTCTTCAGCTGATCCAGAATGCTGCAGCACGTGTTCTGACAGGAACCAGGAAAAGAGATCACATTTCTCCTGTTTTAGCTTCTTTGCATTGGCTTCCAGTAAAATCCAGAATAGAATTTAAAATCATTCTTCTTACCTACAAAGCTCTTAATGGTCAGGCACCATCTTATCTTAAAGAGCTCATAGTACCTTACTACCCCACCAGAGCACTGCGCTCCCAGAATGCAGGGTTACTTGTGGTTCCTAGAGTCTCCAAAAGTAGACTAGGAGCCAGAGCGTTCAGCTATCAAGCTCCTCTCCTGTGGAACCAGGTTCCAGTTTGGGTTCAGGAGG
>NC_060150.1:758285-769039 GCF_021292245.1 Micropterus dolomieu
ATCTCCCACATCAAGACATCACGAAGCCTCCACATCATGTGCCACATCCCAGTCTTCTGCTGGATCACTGCTACAGTTCTGGAGGAGGTGTTGAAGACCAGAGAGGGAGGAGAGCTGCCCAAGACCCTGACTGAGATGTACATCCACTTCCTGGTGGTTCAGACAAAAGTGAAGAACGTCAAGTATGATGGAGGCTCTGAGACAGATCCACACTGGAGTCCAGAGAGCAGGAAGATGATTGAGTCTCTGGGAAAACTGGCTTTTGAGCAGCTGCAGAAAGGCAACCTGATCTTCTATGAATCAGACCTGACAGAGTGTGGCATCGATATCAGAGCAGCCTCAGTGTACTCAGGAGTGTTCACACAGATCTTTAAAGAGGAGAGAGGGCTGTACCAGGACAAGGTGTTCTGCTTCGTCCATCTGAGTGTTCAGGAGTTTCTGGCTGCTCTTCATGTCCATCTGACCTTCATCAACTCTGGTGTCGATCTGCTTACAGAAAAACAAACAACCTGGTGGTCCAAAGTGTTCAGAGGCAAATCAAAACATCTCTACCAGAGTGCTGTGGACAAGACCTTACAGAGTCCAAATGGACACCTGGACTTGTTCCTCCGTTTCCTCCTGGGACTTTCACTGCAGACCAATCAGAATCTCCTACGAGGCCTGCAGACACAGACAGGAGGTGGGTCAAAAACCAATCAGGTGACAGTCAAATACATTAAGCAGAAGATTGAAAAGACTCCATCTGCAGAGAAAAGCATCACTCTGTTCCACTGTCTGAATGAACTGAATGATCGTTCTCTAGTGGATCAGATCCAACAGTCCCTGCATTCAGGAAGACTCTCCAGCGATAAACTCTCTCCTGCTCAGTGGTCAGTTCTGGGCTTCATCTTACTGTCATCAGAAAAAGATCTGGATGTGTTTGACCTGAAGAAATACTCTGCTTCAGAGGAGGTTCTTCTGAGGCTGCTGCCCGTGGTCAAAGCCTCCAAGAAAGCGCTGTAAATGGGATTTATTCATCTATACATACTCTGCTAAATTTAAACAAGAGAAAAAAATCAATGTGTTATTACTTGTTTCCTTCTTGTTGTCTCTCCAGACTGAGTGGCTGTAACCTGTCAGAGAGAAGCTGTGAAGCTCTATCCTCAGTTCTCACCTCCCAGTACTCTAGTCTGAGAGAGCTGGACCTGAGTAACAACAACCTGCAGGATTCAGGAGTGAAGCTGCTGTCTGCTGGACTGGGTAGTCCACACTGTACACTGGAAACCCTAAGGTCAATATTTATTAACCCTTTCAATTGTCGACCATTCAAAATCTTAAGTTTTCTTATTATTATTTAAGTCTAATATTTATTTTATGAATGCACGCAGCACTATTTTGAAAGTACATGTATTTATTCTTAATGTTTTTACATTAATGCTAAATTTAAAGAGATTAGCATTGTCATTGTGAGCACTCTGGTGTTACCATTTAACTAGTACAGTCTCAGAGAGCTGCTGGCATGGCTGTGGACTCTTTATTGTAGACTCAACATTCAACAGTGACATTGTTACTGTTATCTCCCTGAGTCAGTTATTGTATTATTTATTTATTTGATAACAATTTCCTCCAGACCATCACAACTGGACCCTCAGATGATTGGCCATGTGTTGGTTTCTGTGTTTGCAGGCTGTCAGGCTGTCTGATCACAGAGGAAGGCTGTGTTTCTCTGGCCTCAGCTCTGAGCTCCAACCCCTCCCATCTGAGAGAGCTGGACCTGAGCTACAATCATCCAGGGGACTCAGGAGTGATGCTGCTGTCTGCTGGACTGGAGGATCCAGAATGGAGACTGGGCACTCTCAGGTATGAAGAAGCCTGCTGCAGCCACAGACAGTCAGTCTAATAGAGGAGGTCTTTTTGGCTAATGGTGGGTTTGAATGTTGTATGAAGAGTCACACATGTCATATAAAAAGAAGATCTTTGTGCAGGAGGTCTCCCAGGAGAACATCTCCTGGAACAAACATGATAATTGCATATTGGTAATAAATGATGCATTTCAGACAGATCTCTGCATAATAAAGGAACTGTCTATCAGTCTGAAAAAAACTTTTTTGTCCTCTTACCTGGAATCAACTGATTACCACTGGCACCACTGTTGCTCTTACTTTCCACATCTTTTCTAGCTCCTCTTTCAGCCCTTGGTATTTCTCAAGCTTCTCGTGTTCCTTCTTCTTGATGTTGCTGGCGCTTGGGATTTTTACAAATCAGAAACTGCATTACTAAGGGTCAGTTTGTAAACGCAGTGGTGGAATTCTTAGAAGCACCTGCATAACACGCAGGGCAGCTAGATTCTAAAAGACCTTTAACGGACTACAATGAGATATTTGTAAAAATCTCAGAACCATCTGTCAGAAAGACCTAAACTGTGAAATAACTGAAGGCGTTTGGTTGAATATCCTATCGAATACGGGGAAGTATATGAAGGACGTTAGAGGGAAGTTCATTCAATACAAGTTAATACAAAGGTTTAACTTTACTCCTTCTAAACTATATCCAGTAGGATCGGCATACTGTCCAGTGACTTATGCTGTAAATGCCAGACAGAGACAGGAACATTTTTACATGCACTCTGGAGATGTATGTTAGTTAACCCATTTTGAGAAAGTTATACAGCACATTGGAAAATGATTACATATGACAATACCCAAATCACAGAGGCATTGCTTATTCAGGGATAAATCAGAGGTGCCAAAAATATTGAAATATGACTTTACTGTGATAATGGTAGGGGCAATAACGACCACACGACATTGTACTATAACTATGCTATCTGTTCTGTGCATTAATGTTTATTGTCTACTATACCTTGTTCCCTCACTACACTGACTATATGAAGTGGTGGGTGGGTGTGTGTGTGTGTGTGTGTGTGTGTGTGTGTGTGTGTGTGTACTCAGTATGAGATCGTATATTCCCACAAGCGCATACACACCACTTCAGACAGTGTCATGAATTCAGTCTTGTGTAGTCCAGGGATACTACTATTTTGATTGCTAATGTGTGGTTATTTCATTTTACAAAAATATTTGAAGAAGAAACAATTGCATATATTAATATTTTATAGAAAAAAAGATTTCAGTAGTTCCATGTCATGTGGGGTGACTAAAAACCAAAGCTGAATTGTAGCACTGCTGTGGACAAATGAGACAAACCTATTTTGCATGTATTTGAGTTTGTCTAAGTTTTATATATATATATATATATATATACGTTTTTTTAACTTTGCATTTATTTTCAATAGCAGCAGAGTCAAACAGTGTCCACGTACCAATAGTAACTAATCTCACTCCTCACACACAGTGCAAGAGGAGAGGGAAAAGGGTAAACAGCAAAGCAAACCACTGTGTATTGTGAATACGTGTGTGAGAGGAATGTAATGTCCATGTTTGATGCTGCTCTGACCCCCCTCCTCCTTTCAGGGTGGAGCCTGCTGGAGTCCGATGGTTGAGACCAGGTCTGAGGAAGTGTAAGTGTGTTTTTCATTTGATTCATGAAAACATTCAACCATCTTCAGACTGTGACATCACTCATTCAAAGTGCCAATCAATGAACAGATGATAGATCAATAACTGCAGCTGGATTGTGTCTCGTTCTCTCATCAGATTCCTGTGAACTCACAATCGACACAAACACAGTACACAGAGGGATCACACTGTCTGACAACAACAGGAAGGCGACACGTGTGAGAGAGGTTCAGTCATATCCTGATCATCCAGAAAGGTTTGACTACTGGCCTCAGCTTCTGTGTAGAGATGGTCTGACTGGTCGCTGTTACTGGGAGGTCGAGTGGACAGGACCTGCTGATATATCAGTGAGTTACAGAGGAATCGGAAGGAGAGGAGACAGTAAAGACTGTTTATTTGGAGGGAATAAGTCCTGGAGTCTGAGCTGCTATATTGGTGATGTTTACTGTGCCTGGCATAATAACCAAAAAACATCCATCTCCTCCTCCTTCTCCATCTCCACCTTTATTTCTCACCTCCTCTCCTCCTCCTCCTTCTCCTCTGGTAGAGTAGCAGTGTATGTGGACTGTCCTGCAGGCACTCTGTCCTTCTACAGAGTCTCCTCTGACACACTGATCCACCTCCACACCTTCAACACCACATTCACCGAACCTCTTTATCCTGGCTTTGGGTTCTGGTTAGGACCCGATAATTATTTCTTTGTATCCTCGCTTGTTTCCTCAGTGTCTCTGTGTTCTGTGCAGGAGGGAGAGTCTCCTCCTGGTAGAGAACAGATCAGCTGAGTCTGTACAGGATCACAGAAATCTTTCAGCTTCTTGTAATAAATCCATCAATGAACTTTGTACAAAGTGATTCAAAGTGATTGAACAGATTCCTCATTTCCATGTAAACTTCTTCCACTTCCAGTCCTTTAAAGATGGAAGCTCTGATCATTAAATGGTGGAAATGCCGTTGACTTGGACCTTCTGTCATGTGTTGATTTGAATTCTGGCTCTTGTTCCAATAAAAGCAGAATGTTACTGTGAGTGTGTTTGTTGTCTTTCTCAGCTCAGGACTACTGACACCATTCAGCTGGAAGATACAGTATATGGCCAAATGTTTGTGGACGCCGTTGTCTATAAAGAAATGCTTTTCAGTGTGTACTTTTACTGAAAGTTACTGTAAAAATATGTGACACATTTTCAGTCTCAACTCATTCAGAGCTGATTCCTGGCTGTTTGGAGACAGCTTTGAAACAGGAAGAAAACCTGTGTTGGGACATAAAATGTAACCTGGGACTCATTTTGGGGGAAAACTGTCTTTTTTTTTTTTTTTTATTAAAAGAAATGTTTCAACACAATAAAAACTAAAGTTCGGGGGACTTTGAGTCATGACGACAGTATTTTAAACTCCTGGCTGCTGCTCTTTCAATGAAACAATACTGAAAGAAGTCTTTTATGATATTATTGACGTAGTTCAAACCAGAACAACTGACCTCTGGGTAAAATGTTAGAAATGTCTAGCTAGCAGTTAGCCACTCTGTGGGGCTGGATTCTTGACTTTTAAACTAACAAGACAAAAAGAGTGAGAGGAAATGAATTTAGTCTGACCGAGTTTGCTCCTCCACCGGCTCCCCTCAAGGACGGGAGCTCTGGCCCATATTATTGATCCTCTACACAAACATGTGTCCGAGCAGGTGTGAGAATAGGAGGATTTTAAAGTCCTGTCTTCAGTTCAACATGTAAAAGCAAAGATCATTGATTGAAGTCCTGGCCACACACATGCAGTCACATCCATGAAGGCTCAGATAGGGAAATGTGTGGCAGCTCCCAAATATCTGGGGACAGTTATTGATCCAAACTGAACTCTGAAGCAAACAAAAAGGGACTCCAGCATTTGTTTCCTTTGAGGAAACTGTCCTATTTCCACTCTGACTAAAGCAGCAGCACCTTATTCTATCATGGGATCTTCTTCTTTGGTGTCAGGGTTTGGAAAGCTGTCTTTAAAGACTCTCTAAATCAAATAGTTTAATGGTCTAGTGGGCTGGTTGGTGAGTCCCCGGCGTCCCTGTACACCAGACAGTTCCACGGATCATCAGCTGGCTTTGAAATGACGGCTGCCGCCCTTTGCACAGTGAATTTCAGCCTCTTCTTCTGGACGGAGGTTTATAGTCCTGAGGTGGAGAACAAAGCCGGATCAAAGCAGTTTTGTTCCAGCAGCTTCGCTCATATGAACAAGTCGTAGCAACATCGCACTGATGCTATAGAAGCTCTATATTTTTATTCTAGTGTTTTGAATGTTTCTCTGTTAAAGTCCTGATTATTGGACCACTGGAGGGCAGTAAACACTGTGATTATTTCTCAGTCAGTTTAGAAAGAAGCTCAGTGTTTGTAGCACTTTAATAATCTCTGTGTTCACATATAGAGCGTGCTCATCAGCCTGACGAACATTAGTGCTAAAATAATGCAGTGAATGTGGAATAATGTCAGTGTAAACATCAGGATTATTGTCAGTGCTGCAGTTACTGACAGTGACCAATGGAGGGCAGTGATCATGCTAGTTTCTGTGGGAGTCCACTTCCATCCAGATGAATGTTTGTGTTGAACACATCACTGTTGGTATCAGCGTGGCTAACAGCACTCATCAATACAATTCTAATAACAAGATTGATTCTTCATTGAATCCCTTTATTTGAAATCTGCTCTCAGGGTGCAGCTGGCTTTCTCTTGACGCTGCTAGAGACGACCTTTGGTTTCCATCCATAGAATATTGATCAGGAGCTTTTAAAGCTGATTGATTGGTTGATTGAGGTCAGTATTGATGGTGAAACCTTCTCTGAACAGAAGCTTGAAGACACGTTGATGCTTCTTAATAACGTCTAGAGAAACAGTCAGAGAGACGTTTCCACTACAACGGCCAATAAAGTTGGATTATTGTGTTGTTTTGTCCAATCAGGAGAAAATCTTCAACATTTCCTCTTGCGACAGCAGCAGAAGTGAATTTTCATAGCTTTAACAGAATATATCCATGTAAGCAGCTCTTTAAGCTGACTAAGTTTAATATTGAAATAAATATGGGAACATTTTGGAAAGATGATGCTAAATCACTTCATTTAACAACAACTGTATTTCTGGCTGCGATCTAAAACCTAAAGGAAGATTGATTTGAATCAAATATTGAACATCTTGATGAGCAGCAGCTGATAATTGGCAGTTATTTTCTAAATCAGCATTTCTTCTCAGCCTGCTGCTGATCACTGATCAGTAAATTCAATCTCCACATTGAATTATTTCGTGTTTTTCCAGAAGCCCAAAATCAAAGAATAAAGTAATTTTTTCCTTTTAATGGACACTTGGAACATGTTTTCTACTTCCAGTGAATATAATCCAGCTCATCTTATTTCTGTTATTACTGTATATATGTTATGTTGACACCTTATTTTGAAAACATATAGCATGAGCTGCTCTCTAAGGCTGCTTTCACACTGAAGGCTTTAATGCTCACTTCCCATTCATTCTAATCCACTGTTCCACTGAATGTTGGGACTTTTCTTTCTAATCTGTCTGTTTAGCTATCAGCGCTTTCATGCATGGCAACATCAGGGTGTTGTGCAGAGTGCGCTCCCTGGTGGATGGAGGCCTCAGAGCACATCCGGCTCCAAACCGGTGACCTCAAGAGGAAAACACCGAGCCAAACAGAGGAGGTGAGAATCCAGTCAGCAGAGCAGATCTCTGAAGTTAAGGAAGGCCACAGCAGCAAGTATCATCCAGAGTTTGGGATGGATTTCCTGTCTAATCAGCCAATTGCAATATAGAAAACAGAAAGCGTAATGTGTAAATGAACTGGATGTCACCAAAGACACAAACATGTTGCTGTGTCAAAGTGGCGGGCAGTGCCCCGTCATCACAAACCAAAGAAGCAACATTTAGCTTTGAGTTGTGTCAGCAGATCTAAAAGGACAAAAGTCAATTCTGTTATGGGATTGTGTGGTGTGGGGACAGAGAGGACCCAAATGCAATGTTCAGAGGGAAGGAGGTTTATTGAGGGAGAAAGGGGTAGAGGGACTGGAGTGGAGGAAGAGGTGGATGTCGGGAAAGCACAGGCACGGGGAACCAAGGAGACAGGGGGCCAGGGAGCCGGGGAACACGGGGCCGAGGAAGCGAGGAGAGGCGGGGGAACAGGGAGGACGCCGTGAGGGAAGTCCGAGGAGGAGAGGGCCGGTGGACGAGCCCAGCTGACTGAACGGAGGACGAGGGTGAGTGTACCTGGGTGGGAAACAGACAGAGAGACAGGGTTAGGGATGGCGGCGACAAGGCACAGGGAAAATGTGAAAAAACAAGAAACACGAAAGCCTGAACACAGAGGTGGCACCGGGTATGGAGCAACGACGATCAAGCGAGGATGGGAGAGAGAGAGAGAGAGAGAGAGAGAGAGAGAGAGAGAGAGAGAGAGAGCACACAGGGGAGAAAAAACACAGGGAGGCAGGCAGGGAACAGAAAACCAAGGAAAAGGAAGAATAACTGATAAAAAGGAGAAAAAACCAGGACACTCACCGTCAGCCGGGCTGCCACCACAACAAATTCTGCCCTTTTCTGCTTTTCAATCTCACACAGGCAAAACTGCGGACAGGCAGCAGAGATCTAACTTTAGTTTAGAGCGGCTGTTTGGCCCCCAGGCCTCGCAGCAGGAGCCCAACAATATCCACATGGATATAAGAAGCTTCAGTCAGCATGAAGAAATCCCAGCCGTCTTTAAAATCCACATCACATGAATATTTTTCCAGCAGAGCAGGAAACTGATGGTGACTTTGTCACTTTCAGGTCTTCAGAGATCTCCCTGCCGGTTCAGTCCGCATCGGACGGCTCCGACGGCTGCCGCTTTGCTTCTGGCCAGACAGGAAGTGGAAAGACTTCCACCATGGAGGGAGTTTGATGTGAGTAGAGGTGTCGTCCCCAGAGCAGCAGCAGAGAAACTGTCTAAGGTCTAGTGTGTAATATTTCTGAGGATCTATTGACAGAAATGCAATATAAGATCCATAACTATGTTTTCAGTGGTGGGTGAAGACCTTACACAATGAACCATTATGTTTTTATTACCTGAGAATGAGACATTTACATCTACATAACTGCAGGCACCCCCTGCTGTGGAGGTTGCTGTATTTTGTCATCATGTTTCTACCGTAGCCCTCAACGGACAAACAGCGCTACAGAGGTGTTTCGTCATTACAGCGTTCTTCTTCTGCTTGTGTAATTCCGGTAGTGTAGACGCTCGTCACTACATTGAATAGGTACAAAGAAGAACAAGAGTCTTCGAGCAGTCTTCTGGTTTATTAGAAGAGAAGTGACATTTGGACAAAATGAAGAGCCGACAGCCTGTGGATCTTTATACCATGAAGCCAGACGGAGTCGGGACAGCTGACGGCAGAAATCATGGATGTTGTGGATTTTCCTAGATGGAAGGCTATAATGTGGGACAGATGTTTTCAAAATGGTGCTGTTTTCTGCTGGACAGGTAATTAACTTTGTTTGTCAGACTTAAGCGATGCAAATGAAAACTGTTGTTTGATAGCTTTAGCTAAAAGCTGGCCAACATCACAGAGAGCCGTGACATGTTTCCCCTTTCAGTGGTGTGAAATATGGATTAATTTCATGGCGCCTTATTCTCCAGCCTGTGGGTTGGCTTTGCCAGTTACATTAGTGAGACAATAAGCTGATCAGTAACGTTAATTGGCAGTAAAACCATAACGTTAGCTTAGAGCATGGAAGCATCAGCCAGCTAAACTTTTACTGTCCTGGTAGAAAAACAATTATTGTTAGTTGGATTGGTTTATTCTCCAGCGCTGTGCTTTGGCTTGCAGTGTTATGTTAGTTGGATTAATTTCATGTAGTGACTCTCTCTCTCAAGCTCTCTGTTTTGGCTTTGTCTGTTACGTTCGTGAGAATCAGCTGATCACTAATTGGCAATAAAACAGCAGCTTCCAGCATTAAAGCTCAGATCAGCCAGCCAAACCTTTACTGCGCTGGTAGAAAAAATATGTAGTTGGATTGTAACTTCATGTAGTTCTTCTCCAACCTCTGTTATGGCTTTGTTACGTGGACAGAAATGTGCCGTTACCTTCCTGAGACAAACAGATGATGAATATTATTAGTAATGAAACGGTAACAGCAGGGAAGCTCAGATCAGCAGCTAAACTCCACATTTTACTGCCCTGGTGGGAAAAAAATTCGCAAACCCTCACCACTAGATGTCACTAGAACTTACACACTGTACCTTTAGGAGCGTTTGGCTTCATGCGGCGCTGTGCAGTGCTGACTTAACGTGATGCATGCTGGACTTAAAATAAGGCATGCTGGTTAGAAATCGTGTCCAACTTTAGCCGGCGCTGCAAAACGTCACCATGTCACATGACATTAAAAGTCCGCAGTTGCTTTTTTCAGGATGCGCAAAGTTGGAACCACACTTTTGGCTAGTCTCGTGGTATTTTTCTTTGCAATTGCTGCAGCAATCAGCTGATCTCAGCTCACAGTAAGCTCACGCAGGTAGAATGCGTCCGACTTTACGCCGGGAATCCACTGACTCCGGCTACGGGACGTTACGGCTGTGCCACGGTTTTGATGCGTCCATAGTCCAGCATAGCCAAGTCCACTGGAAGCGTGTCAGAAGCGTTTCAGCAGCAGAGCGTGCAGCCTGCCCTACGTTATTGACTTGTTAGGGCCCGAGCACGACCGTGCGAGGTCCCTATTGAATCTGCTCGGATTATATATATTTTTTTTTTAGGGCCCGAGCACGACCGTGCGAGGTCCCTATTGAATTTGCTCGGATTTTTTTTTTTTTTTTTTTTTTTTTTTCTGCAAAGTAGGCCCAAATGACATGGCCTAAACATACTCGAAAACTCACCAAAATTTGCAAACATGTCAGAACCGGTGAAAAATTTCGTATTCTACAAGTTTCGCACATGGGCGTTGCAAAATGACTCGCTAGCGCCACCTAGAAAATTGGAAAAAATTAGCCCCTCGTTCACGTTCAACCTACATCTACGAAATTTTCTGGGGACATGTATCATGTCAAGACGCACAAAAAAGCCTCAAGAACCCATAGCCTAAAGTCAACAGGAAGTCGGCCATTTTGAAGTTTATGGCCATTTTTGGATGATTTACACACTTCGTACTTTAACGAACTCCTCCTAGGGATTTAGTCGGATCGACGTCAAATTTCTGCTGTGCCTTCTAAAGGCATTGACGATGAAAAGTTGTGCTATTTGCGCGTTTTCGTCAATGG
>NC_060150.1:769139-783643 GCF_021292245.1 Micropterus dolomieu
ACAGTTGTAAAGAAAGAACATCTTTTTCTTCTGTTCTCTACTTGTTATAGTTACACAGTATTAGGGGTGTGGGCTGTATTAAAAGTATCCACTGTTCTCCCATGCTCTAACACACAGTAACGATGAAATGTGTGCTGTTCTCACATTCTTCCTCTGTATGTACACATAAACAACAAGGCAGGGAAATATAAAAGGAATTTATTTTATTGTGTGGGTACATTATTGTTCAGTGTACATGTTCACATCTGAAACAAACTTTACGTGCTTGATAACTCTCCCACCCCGCAGACATCTACACGTCAATACCGATTTATATTCATAGCGGCAAGTGCTATGTAGCTCCACATAGGGGACACAGGAAGTGACATATAGCACCTTCATGCGGCGTCGGAACCGCGTAGGAAATTCACAGCCGCACCGGCAGAGCTCCAGAATATGCGACTCGGCCGGCTCACACGCGGACGCGCTACAAGTGCGAGGGCCCGCCCAACGCTGCTTGCAGCTTTAATTATTAATTTGTCATTTTCGTGCTTCTACCACCTTCTTCACAGCTCTGTGCGACCCCATTTCGTTCCATAAACTTCAGGCTGCATTTCCCACAAGAAGCATTTCAGAATCAGAGCGTTTTGCCTGCCTGATTTTGCTGACATGTTTAGATTTTGTTGATTTGGTAATCAGTGTTTGCATTTTGTGCTTCTACTATGATCAAGTAGGCTACGTAGTTAAATGATTTCCTTTTGTGTCAGTTTTAATCGTGTTTATTGTTTTTATGATCAGGAGTCTCAGTGTGTTTTATTTTGAAAATTGACCGGATCCTCTATGCCGTTCTGTGTCTGACTTCCTGACTGGTTCGATCTTCTCTGTGCTGCTTGACGCGGCTAGTGGCAAAAATAGACCTGCTACCTATTCTTTGCGGAGCGGAGAGCCGCTTCTGCGATGCTTCAGGGACGCACTGCAGCTGGTGGACTCAAACTTTGACTATAATGGCCGCGATTACCTCCAGCAGCCGTAACGCGCCGTTTTTATACCCCAGCCCTGCTGTCACCTGCAGCTCACGTTAGTAGTGATGGCAAGTTCGACTCTTTTGACAGACAGACTCGTTCATTCAAATCTCGTTCATTAAAATGAACTAATCTTTTTTTTTTTTTGGAATTTTGTTCATTTCGTTCTCAAACACAGAAGACTGCCTGGCTTGCTTTATTTGACAAAGTATAATGCACAAATTCACCTCTTGATTACTGTATATCATCATTATATAAACCCCCCTGGGCCCACAACCATATTCAAACCATGTAAAAATACACAGTAATATTTTGTCAATATGTAATCACCACTACTTCGGCTTCCATTTTCACAATCTTTCCCGAGTATACAACCAGACCAGCCATATAAAGGCTTATGTATATAATTACTATCATTATCTCTGAAGTGCTCAATCATATAGGAGCCTAACGTCCCTATCCATGAGTAAAATATTAATATCAGATTTGCAGTAAATATATAGAAGTAATAAGCTTGATACACTATATGAATAAACACACTCTTCTTAAAATTCAACCAATTTAATAATAATCTGGATCGAGCCACCAAGTTCTTAAAGGACTCCAGCACAGAGAGAGGAACAGAGAAATATTAACACATTATATAAATAATAAAAAAATAAACGCAGCAGTTTGGCAGGTCTGGACGCAGAATGGGCCACATCAGGTCCTGATTCTGCAGACAGAAAGAAACACACATGAGCAAATCGCTCTCAAACACTGCAGATTGTTCAGTCAGGAGCTGTGAAACAACAGCACGGCTCTATTGGGAAATAAAAAGGAAACGTTCTGTTGCGTTCTCTCGCGGACCCGGATCAGCTGTTAGATGAAGCTAACATTGCTATGTGGCTGTTTTTTAATGTTTTAATGACCAGGTCTGTTTGTTTTGGAGAGGAGACGACCTCTGAGGTAATTCGGGTCCAGGTAGAACCCTGTCAGGGCTCTGAAGTGGACCCAGAACAACTCTCATCAGCTGTTAGCTGTAAACACTAGCAGGACTAAAGTTACGGTGCGTCTGTGTTATACTGTAACTATAACTTAGCACAACATCTCTACGCTGTAATAATGTTGTGCTTTATAAAATGTCACGTCATTAACAAAATAGCTATATAATGTCAGTCCAGTGACTGTTACCTGACAGCCGACCTGCCTCTCATTCTCCAGCGCTGGCAGTCACTCAGCCTGCAGAATGAACGAAAGACTGAGGACCCATGTGAGCGCTGAACGAGTAGCAGTCACATGACAAATGAACGACTCAAACTGACCCACAGTTGAGAGTAGTGAACTAATCAATTCTGTTTCCTGTGCTGCCTGCTTACCACTGCCCTGTAGCCGAGCTGTCACATGACAAATGAACGACTCAAACAGACCCACAGTTGAGAGTAGTGAACTAATCAATTCTGTTTCCTGTTCTGCCTGCTTACCACTGCCCTGTAGCCGAGCTGTCACATGACAAATGAACGACTCAAACAGACCCACAGTTGAGAGTCCTGAACTAATCAATTCTGTTTCCTGTTCTGCCTGCTTACCACTGCCCTGTAGCCGAGCTGTCACATGACAAATGAACGACTCAAACAGACCCACAGTTGAGAGTCCTGAACTAATCAATTCTGTTTCCTGTGCTGACGGAGCCCATGCAGCTACCGTGTGATGAGTGAACGTAAGAGTCCAAGATCCTTCACGCATGCGTGAAAATGAACGAATCACTCACTGAGACAAGCCGTTCCTCCCGAGTCATACACACGATTAGGTCTTATGAACAAAACGTTCTTTGAACGACACAACACTACACGTTAGACTATGAAGTTGGCAAAAGTCCGCTGCCGTCATCTCGAATGCACCGTTTAACATCCACAATACAATATAAAGTTGTATATAAAGTCCTAATGGTACACACTCCGGTCCAGCATGTGGCAGCATGGACCTTTAACGTTGCCCGGTAGCCTGCCCACAAAACCAAACAAGAAGAAGAAGAACAACTCCCGGTGGCTAACCTACTTGAATGGTGTTTGATACTAGGTTGAAAAGGGTCGGCCACATTGAGAAAGTTATAGTTAAATGTAAAAAGGTATTAAATGTGATGAGGTGTTCGGCAGGAGTGGACTGGGGGGCGAGTAGGAAAGCACTGAAGGGGATATATGATGCACTGATTATATCAGTAATAGATTATGGTTGCATAGCATACAGAGATGCAGCTAGAACCACATTGGCCAAGTTGGATGTTGTACAAACACAAGCGCTGATAATATGCACTGGAGCGTTTCATACGTCACCAGCAGTGGCAATGCAGGTAGAAATGGGTGAGATGCCTCTACAGTTAAGAAGGGAACAGCTGGCAGCCAACTACTGGGCAATCCTCCAAGGACAGGGGAGGTCTCACCCCACAAGAGCAGTTATGCAGGTATGCTGGGAGCATGAAAGGGTTAAAAATTGCAGTTTTGGATGGGTGGGAGAAGAAATGGGACTTGAGGGAAAGGAATTTTGCCCAACAGTTCCGCTGCCAGTCAGACCACCTTGGCTCCTTTTGCAGACTTAGAGATTTTAAATAGCCACTCAAGGAGTAGAGTGGGGGTGGATGGATGCCAGTTATCCCAGGTTGCATGTCGAAGTGTCCTTGGGCAAGATACTGAACCCCGAATTGCCCCTGGCGGCTGTTGTGTAAAAGTGCTTTGAGTGGTCGAAAAGACTAGAAAGGCGCTATACACATACACATACGGAGCAATGACAAGTACTGACAAGACAAGACTATATAGTGACATATTCACTGATGGACCCTGGGAGAGACTCTCTGAGTCCATTCACCGTGGAGTTGGTGGCTGTTTGGTTGGCATTGCAGCAAAAGTTGTCATATGCTCAGACTCTAGTACAGTTCTGAAGAGTATGCAATCATTTAAGTCACAAGCAAGACAGGACATAGTATATGAAGTACTGGAACTTTACTCACAGATTTTTCAGATGTGGGTAAGGGTGAAGTTTACATGGGTTCCAGCACATGTGGGGTAAAGGGTAATGAAACTTTAGATAGATTGGCAAAACAAGCCAGTAAACGGGAAGCTGTTGAAATAGCAATTTCAATAAGTAAAGCAGAAGCACAAATCAGGTCAAAAATTAATAAAAAGTGGCAGGTACACTGGGATGCAGGGGAGAAAGGGAGACATTTATTAAACATTCAACAAAAGGTTGGGACAGAGAGGATCACTGAAAGGAAACGAAGGGAGGAAATCATCTTCACTAGGTTAAGAATTGGACACTGTGGGTTAAATAAGTACTTACATAGTATGGGTAAGCACATATCAGGTAGGTGTAAATTTGGTGATAATATTGAATCTGTGGAACATGTGATTTTTGAGTGTCAGAAATATGAGAGGGAAAGGGCAAAGATGAGAAATGGTATAAGAAGGTTGGGGGGGCAAGGGAATTCACTTAGGGAAGTGCTGGAGAAATTAAATGATATGAGTACACTGTTATTTCAATTCTTAAAGGAAACAAGACTGGCAGAAAGGATATAGGTTACATTTTTTGTTTGTTTGTTTGTTTGTTTCAGTTTTGTTTTGATGATTTATTTATTAATCGCCAGCCCACTCCAGTACAGTAGGTGGCAGTAATGCACCAATAATGTTGGATGCCAGCCGCCATTTAACAACAAAGAAGAAGAAGAAGAAGAAGAAGGCAGCTAATCTATTAACTTTTTCTGTTGCACTTGAGCGTTCGTTACCGTGAGATCCAGCCGGAGTTCAGCAGCAGAGCCTGTATGTGAGGATAAACGTGTTTAAGGGGACTTTGTGTAAACTTTCGGGATGTTTCACCTCAGACTAGTGATGGCGAGATGAAGCTTCATGAAGCATTGAAGCTTTCCATCCAATTGGTTCATTCATTGGCCGACAATAGATGTAAAACAGGCAAGGTGATTATAAGCTTTGAATTAATAATGAATGATGTTTGTGATGCCAATACATGACTGATTAACTTATTAATAAAGTGTCTTTATGATATGATGACATGGTGAAAAGGAAAGTGGAAACAAGGGAGAGGGTTATGATGACTTGGTTTGTGACTTTATATAATAAAGACAACATTTTATTCATCTTTCTTTAAAAATAACTTTACCACAGTGCTGGGCTTCAGGCAGTTGATTTTTGTTTTTGGGAATTTGCACCTGCTGTAGAAAATTATTATTAGGAGTAAGAGTTCAATTTTTACCAAAACCACAAAATGTCAACACATTCTTACTTAACTAAAATTTTCTTCTTTTCATCACAATTTAGTTATTTGATCAAAGCAGTTCTGACATACGTTGATAAACTTTGTGTTCAATTTAAAGTTCAAAAGTCCACAAAATGTTGAGGAGGGTCCATTGCATTTTGCTGCTCCTTTTGAATCGCACGCCAAATCTGCGAACCATCTCTGAATCGGTCACGTGGTACGGTCGGCTCGCGAGGCTTCAAACGTCACCACATACGTCACCAACGCAAGCCTCGATACACGTTTCACAAAAATAATCCTATTACTCGACACGCGCTTCGAAGCCTCGATACAGAGGGACACATCACTACCTCAGACTCATCTCCTGTTAGCCAAGAATGCTAAAGGAAGTTAGCTTGTTAGCAGGAAGTAGCCGGAGCCGGAGCTCGGCCTCACAGTCGGAGCAGCTTCCATAGAGACCAAACTGTATTTTTCACGGAGCCCAATGTCCAAATGTCCAGATAGAGCTGTCTGAATAGAGCGCTGAGCACTCTTAAAGCCTCCATAATGCCAGAGTAGCGTATTGCTCGTTATTAATAGAGGGAAATTGTCAGGATGCGGTGTGGTGAATAGGTTGTTGGACCCAAATGCAGGACGCAAGGCAGAAGAGGTACAGTTCAAAGGGTTTATTGTAGCAAAACAAAAGGCGAGCACACCTAATGACAGAGTGGCTGAGAGTCTTCCAGAGAATAAACAATCCAAATTAAACATATAATGCAAACGGGCACAGATCCAAGACAGACAGCCAGGGCAGAGACGAGACGAGACGAGACGAGACTGGCACAGAACTTCACATGACAGAGCGTCTACACGCAACAATGACCAGACAGGGAATGAACAGAAACACCAGACTTTTATACACAGGGACTAACGAGCAGGGTGGGAGCAACACAGACATGAGGCTAACGAGGCACAGGCAGGGGAAAACAGACAGACATGCAGAGGGATCACTGGGGTAACAGACATGACAAAGGTTACTAAACACTAGACAACAGACAAGACAGACCCCCAAAACCCAACAGACCAAAATAACAGATAATAACTAAACACAAAAGTACAAAACACGGCATGGCAGACAGGCAGAGTGTGACAGAAATGAGAACAGCCCCAGGTTTCTCTTCAATACTGAGTCACAGCTCTATTGAGCCTTGGATTCCTTCAGCCCTCAGTAGTAACGACTTCATGAACTATTAGAGACATAATTCATCATACCCTGCCCCAAACTCAGAAAATTAGAAACAACCTGTAAATCTTGATATGTTTAGACTGCTTTGCTGCCATCGATCTTCATCAACTAACTTGATTTCTTCCTCCAGCATAAACCGTAAACCTGCCTCGTAGACCCCATCCCAAAAAGGCTGCTTAAAGACGTTTTACCAGTAGGCAGCGTTCAGACTGCAGGCCAAAGTGACCACGTGAAAAGTCGCACGGAATCTGATCTTTTCCCGTTTGAGCCACTTTCAGATGTGGTCCAAATGAGATACCTCAGTTTGGACAGTTGGAATTAATTGATTTTATGTTTTTAACAGAGGCTGGACACTAATACTGGGAATGTGATCTGAGTCCTCATTCAGTGTTTCTTATACAGGGGTTTATTTGTGGCAGATATCACAATATCAGCATTGACTGCCACATGTTGATTTTCTTTTTTACTGTTTAAAATTGTATTTCTTTGCAGAGAGGTGCTCAGAACATCAATTTGCTCAGCCCCTCCTCGGCTCGCTCCCAGATGGACCAGTCTGAGCTGGGCTGTGGAGGTTAGCAAGCTGTGCATATAGTCAGTACTGAATGCTTGTGCACGTGGATAATGTTAATGTAACTTCTTCCACTTTGACGCTATATGTTTGCTCTCTCAATCCACAGAAAAATATGTTCAAAGACTCAAAAGGGCTCGTCCTAAGGAGGAGCAAAGACAGTCTGGCCCAGAGGTATTAGCAAAACAGCGTACCTATAAACTTCCAGAAACACTAGGGAAAGCAGAACAGTGTGACCAGTATGATTAACTATCCAAATAATTTGTTTTGAATATTTCCAGGCTTCAACCAGCGCTGCTGTGGCAGCTGAAGCAGGAAGAGAGGGCCAGGAAGGGATAGCTGTAGCTAATGAAGAGAGAGATGTAGGAGAGGAGGAGGACAACAGCCAACATGTTGCAGTGGGAGAGCAGCTAGGGCAGAAGCAACAGGTGAGACTGAAGCAGGGCAGGTAAACCACTCTCAGGAAAAGAAGCCTCATTTCTTTTCTTCACTGTATTTATTTTGTTATTTGTGTGACACAAGGTGAAGGAATTTATCTGCGGTATAAATATTTGTTTTTCACAAAGTACTTGGCACATTGTGGTCAGTTAAACATTTTTTTTTATCTGATTCTGCCCCAGCTTTAAATCACGTTGATGATCTAACTTATAACTTCAGTTGTAACATTTCAAATGTAATTGATGCCATTGCTCCTGCTGAAGTTAAATCACTCGCTAGAAAGCAAAAACACCATGGAGAAACTTGAACAAGTTGTTTACCACAAATTAAATCCAAATCTAAGGGGGCTTTCATACCAAACTTGCTTAATTCAGGCTTTCGGAATCCTTCCCCTGACCTCTGTGTTTCAGTGTTTCTATTTTCTGCTCTCGGCGTTTTGGATTACCTGTGTTGCATTTTGGTTTCGTTTCTCATTTGGCTTTTTATGGATTCAGCCACTCAGTATGTAAGTGTGCTCACTTTTTGTTTGCTACATAAATCACCTTTTGAACCGTACCTCCTCTGTCTTTATTTTTTTCACGTCACTTTGAGTCAGTTTGAGTCAGTCTGACAGCCTGAATACACCCTCCAAATGTACAATACAGAACAAGCAGAGAAGAGTATTTTATCCTGTGAAGCCTGATGCTGAAGAGTTAAACAAATTCTGCTCTAGGTTGGATATCCGTTATTGTCATGATCATTCTAATTTCAGAAATGGGCTGTAAGATTCAAATTGATGAGGTGAGGTGTGTTTAAATCTCTTGGTCGTATTAAAAAGAAGAAAAGCCCTGGTCTTCATGGTGGCTTCGTGGTCAGTCCTGCTTGGAACAACACAAAGTTCCTAGCAGACCCGGTGCTAGACACAAATTCAAAGACGGGCATTAAATTTTTTCAGAGGGGGCATTGAGATCAACCTCAATGCAACCTTAACTATTAATTAAATCTACAAAAAAATGAAGAATAATTATTATAGGCTGCCACTCTATTGACATAATAGAGGAGCTGACAGTTAAAGTATCCGTTCTATTGCCTACTTAAGCAGTCTAAACACACGTTTTATTTATTGTTCGTTATTATGGCCTATAGATTTTGATTTATCTTTTCTTATATTTTGTTTTTTTTAAATGGCAGGGACTTTAGAATAGTACACAATATAACCAAAAGGTAGTCAAAGTCACCTCCAACAAAATAAAATAGAACTAGGTTTAATCAAAGTGCTATTTGCCGTTGCATCTCCATACTAGACTAACTATGTTTTCACCATGCTCGGACAAGGACTAAAGCCTGCATTAAATAAAATAGGTTTAGGCCTACTCACCATTAGTAGAGCGGTAGGCGACGTTGTGCTCATCCCTGAACCTTTTGGTTAGATCCTTTTCAAATGCCAACTTAATTAAATTGACCACGCGTCGATGAAGCATCCTAAGGCGATGCTCGGTGAGGATGTTCTTTAATGTGGAAAAAGAGTTCTCACAGAGTGCCATGCTTACGCCAAAGGTCAAAGCATGTTTAAACGCCGTCATCACACTTGGCATTGCTTTGTAGCAAACCTAAATTTTGTTATTCAACTTAAGAAATTTATGAGATTTGATACCCAATTATGAATTTTAATATTCATAAAATCAAAATTTCCTCGTTAAGGGCACCACCGGAGTTGTTATAATCCTAGAGTCTCCAGACCTCTAGGTAGTTTTAATAATTATACAATTATTACTAGTGATCAGTTAGTTAATAATCACTCAATTATCTTAAATCAGTCAGTCAGTCTCATTTCTAAAGGGTCAATTCTCTTGGCAGGAACTAGAAATAGGCAACACACACAGCTCTTGATTATATTACAGTGAATTTATTCTCTAACTAAGGTGATAAAAGATGGTTGGATACAGGGAACATAAATATTTGCTGAACAATGAGAAATGGAGTTCGATTGTGGGAAGCATTTGACTCATACGGCAGATGAAAACTAATGAAAGTAAACTAATGCTATGAGTTTAGGAGTTAGAGGGGACATCCCTGACCCCAGAACGTGTGTTAAGTCTTACTGCTTTTGGCCTGTTGCTGGTCCCACTAGCTGCCCGGTCCTGGCTTTTTGCTAGGGATTCTCCGAGGTTCTCCGTGTCTGATTGAAAACGCCTCCTCCGTCTGGCAATTCGGCTGTTTTCAGGTTTCCTTCGTTGTAGCTGGCGAGACCACGTGGCTTGGTCTGACCTCGGTGAAGTTGGCTCGACAAAAAAGGCTTAAAATGGAACTTGGTCGTTCCTGAATTAGTCCAGTGTAACTTAACGGACTGATAACTTTAACAAACAAAAGAAATAAAGAAAATAAAACAAACTGAAGGCAGATCGATGTCTCGGCACTTCAGGTGTGTAGCTTCAGGCGAACAAAAGGCCTGTTTGTTTCGCTGGCCGAGTCTGAGGGCGTTGCCTGGCGAGGCACGCTGCGCGTCCAGAGGGCCGAGCGCGAGGTCGCGTGTCGCTCTTTTGTTGTCTGGGGCGTGGTTCCCCAGGGGGCGTCTCAGGTTTCCCAACGGACTGCCTTTCTAAACTTAATGTCTAAAAGAAATCTATTTGCACATATTATAATCAAACATTTTCCACAATCGAACCTCAATGGTCGAACGGTTGTACTGTTCTAGGCATTTGGTAACAGGAAACAATTGTCACATTATTGGTCAGGATATTTATACATTTAACGGCATTTCCGACAAGGGCATGTAATACTTATTTCGTCCACTTGGGGGAGCTCAGGTTACATGAGGAAAGCTTGGATTAAATCAAAGATCGTCTCTCCTTAGGAACCGGGGAATATTGTTGATTCATCCTTAAATTCAAGCTGGCGATTAAGAGTATAGTAAAACATTTCTTTGTCATCATTTCTAAAGGAATTTTGTAGGAAAGTATTATGAACAAGCATTGATTACATTAGATGAAGGAGCGTCTTGCTGAAAATAAAAACACTACAAGTAACCTTCTTTTCAGCACTAATATCAACAACAGATAGCAACAACAGTTAACATAACTACTCAAATAGAGGCAAACGTAATCAGGTAACTAAAGATTTAATTAAACTTAATTAAATGCTTTGAGTCTTTGGAGACTGCAGTCCTTGGTCATCCAAAGTTCAGTGTCTGGACCATGTCACACTTGGGTGAGACAGGGGTTTTAAAACAGTGGTAATAAAACAAAGAATAAGGTCAGTTGCCACGGAAACATGTGTGGGGGGCCAGTTTTGATAGGCTGTTCAGGGAGATGCCAATGGCTGGTTCGTGTCCCTTTGTCAGTTTAACAGTCAGGCCCTGCGTTATGAGCTTCGGAATCAAAAAGGAGCCAGTTTTATGGTCGGGATAGCACTTAGAGAAAGCAACTTTGACCCCTCCCCATCTTCTCTGGGGAGGAGAAAGGAATTTAGAGTTGCTCCAAATTTATTCAGTATAAAATGCACAAATCCACACCGTTGTTCACTACAGCTTCAAGAGGTTTTTCAAAGTGTTGTAGAAGTTTTTTCATTGTCCATTTACCACTGTTGGCTGGAGATGAGTCCTTCATTTGCATGCTTAGGAACTGGTGAGCCACTGTGTATTCAGATTCCACAATTGGTGTATTAGTAAGGTCCAGCAAAGGTTTCACTTTTGACACATCTAAAAAATCTGAATCCTCTGGGTCCAGAGACCTGAGCGCATCCATCAGCATACAGTTGCGCTCCCCAAAGCGCTCCTTCATTTCCCCGCAAACTGCATCGATAGAACTGAAATACATCCTGCGTAGCTCGGTTTCGTTGCTGGGATCTTTGTGTACAATACACTCCTCGAGTGTGCGTCGTCTCTTATTGGCACAGGCTCTGCTGTTGCATCCTTGCAGCGCTTCAAGAGTGTAACAAATTAGTTCTCAGAGCGGAGATTTTCAATACACTTACATACGGAATTGACAAGTTGTACACCTGTTAAAAGATCCATGTCTTCTCGCTGTAGCATCATATTAGGGGGGGTTGAGATATGATAAGATTTTGTGCACCATCTCGGCAATGAACCTAAAGCTGGGTTCAGACATGGCCCGTAGTAAACCAGCTGCTTCAACTCGCACATCTGCTCCATAGGCTGTGGTGCTGTCGATTTCTCGGAGCAGTGTGGCTAGGTCATCAAATGATCTCAGAATAACAGAGACCGTGCCCAAATGACCAGTCCAACGTTGCTCTAGGAGGCGTTTCAATGTCTCTCCTTTTGTAGAGAATGGCAACGGTAGGTTTTCTGCAGAATTTGTAGAGCATGTTGCAGCTGGTAAAAAAGTCTACCAAAGCTTGCTCTGTTGCCGAAGCAGCAATTGGTGGTTGAAACAATGGACATATGGTATGTTTCGGTGCAGCTTTTGTTGGAGACGTTTTTGCACCCCTCCATGTTTACCTGACACCAGAGAGGCGCCATTATACACCTACTGATGATTTTCCCAGAACTCAGTCCTGCTTTTGTTAATTCTTCAATGATCGTGTCAGTCAGTGTTTCTGTGTCACCCTGGTCAGCGGTGGCGATTGTCAGAAGACGTTCAGTTGGCTCACACAGTTCATTCACAAAACGCACAACTATTGAAATATTCTCTCTTCCTGTCGGGTCTCGAGTTCCATCTACTTTTATTGTATAAAACGACTGGCCAGCCTCTTTCACAATGTGCTCCGTGACCAAAGTACTATAATGTCTATCAAACAGTTTTGAATGTCATGGCTAGTATACCTAGCATTGTGTGGGATAGACTGCGCTATCTTGGCCAACATGGCATCTTTCCGCAAAGTATACTCAAAGAAGGACAAAAATAATCCACATCCACCTTCAGTCATACTAGCAAAGGCATCATGGTAATCTCTAAAATGTAGCTGAACTCAACCACATCAATTATTGATGACAAGTAGTATCTATTGCGTTCCAAATGTTCTGCATTGATTAAAGTTGGGATTTCTTTACCTGTCTGAATCCTTTTCTCCTTGTCCCGCCACATAGCTTCACAACTCAGGTGTTCTTTTGACGCTGAATGTTTACTAAGTCCTTTCCCAGTTTCCGGTGCATGCTTCCAGTCACAAAATCCACTAATCGTAAATGTGGTGTCTGTGGGAGAGGTGGGAGCTCGAAACATTCTGCAAGGGTAGCAGAATGCAGCATCTGCATGAATAGAATATTCCAGCCGGTATCTGCTTCCATACCAGGAGCTGCTGAACGATCTGTTTTTGCCTGAGAAAAAAACGTGCAGGAAAGTTTTTCAGGATTACTTGGTTGGTGTAGCCAGCAACGACCCTTGCTTGAAGAGGTTATGGCCTTGGCACGTAACGTTAGACCTACTAGCATCGCTGGAATGGCGAGCCTCAGCGCTGTCGGCAGTTGGATCAACCTCTTGCGAACTGCTACATCCTTGGCTGTCACTTGATGTTACCTCACAGCTCTCTCCAGCCAGCCTTGGTGGTTTGATTAAAGAAACGCTGTATATCCATATTCACATCATGGCTCACTCAGTATAGTTGTTTATAAATCACTAACAGTTAACTCTACTGTAACGTTACTGTAACGTTACTGTAATGTTAATTTAGCGCTACTATGCTTAGCACATAACCCGGAAATGATCGGTGTGTGCCGCGCTTGCCTTCGACAACCAGTCAAATCTTTATATTATTTTAAAACTCAGACAAAATACTTTTTTTCAACAGTCATGAATATACAAAATAATAACTTTGATAGCAGTAGCCTATTGATTAAAAAGATAAAATATATATATATATATATATATATATATATATCATGTAACCACCTGTGGTCAGGTGGTCGGTGGGATGTGCAGTTGGTGGTGACAGAGACAGGCTCGTCCAGTTCATGTGTTCAATGAGAAAAAAAGTTGTAGTCAACCCTGATGATCATGTAACATAATAAAGTAACATAATAAACAGGCGAATGAAAAACCCCAAGTAGAAAATGTGTGATTCTGCTCACATGCTTGATGTTCAGTAAAGCTGCTACCTTTGGTTCTGCTGCATTGATTTGAACACTCCATCAGAAGTCCGACAGTGATATAGTCAAACCTTTTTAAGAAACAGACTAAATAGTACAAAGTGTTAAGCGACTGGTGGGTACCATCATCATGAGGGTCTGTAAAGCTTCACAAAGGACAGAGTGAAACTCAAAATTTTTATTTATGCCACAAACACATTTATTTTCTGGCGAGCAGTTAGGGGTTTAGGGCCTGGCTCAAGGGCACCTTCGGCAATACACCATGCTGGACTTGAACCGGCGACCCACACCACCAATCAAGCCAAGTTCCCAGGGACTGAACTAGTGCCGCCCACTTCCACCACTTCCAACCTGTCTTATTGTTATTGTTAGGCAAAGTATTTATTAGTAAGAGTAATAAGATCCTATCAGATATAACAGTGTACAATTGTTTGCATTAATATTAAATATATTTAGCTAAGATTATGCTTTTACTTTTACTTCACTGGTGGTAATTCTATATAAGTAAAGGATCTGGGTTTTTCTACCATTGTTAATTCTTCACAGAGATATGGGCCTGTAAATAAAAGGCTGGTCACTTTTATTTTGAAAGACAGCCAAGAAGTCTTACCGGAAGCAGATGTACTTCCGGTGGCTAACATGCTAACTTTTCCTTCACGTTACCGTGAGATGCAGCCGGAGTTCAGCAGCAGAGCCTGCATGTGAGGATAAACGTGTTTAAGTGGACTCTGTTTAAACTTTCGGGATGTTTCACCTCAGACTCATCTCCTGTTAGCCAAGAATGCTAAAGGAAGTTAGCTTGTTAGCAGGAAGTAGCCGGAGCCGGAGCTCGGCCTCACAGTCGGAGCAGCTTCCATAGAGACCAAACTGTATTTTTCACGGAGCCCAAATGTCCAAATGTCCAGATAGAGCTGTCTGAATAGACTCTGTGCTGTTCCCTTTATCTGAACATGTTTAACATCTGAATTATCTCCCGGTGTCCTACGAAGCTAATGCAGTTAGCTTAGCTTG
>NC_060150.1:783743-802861 GCF_021292245.1 Micropterus dolomieu
CCGAACGTGAGTTATCAACACAGCGCGTGAGCTGTAACGGAGTGTGTCTGGAGGAAAAGCTGCTGTAAACATGTCTAAAGTCCAAACGCTGAGAGCTTTTGTCCAGCAGCGACTAAGTGCGGCTGCTGAAGAGATATTTGAGCTGTTTGAAAGAACGATAGCAGAGTACGAGGAGGAACTTTGTGGACAACGCAAACTACTGGACGCTGTTTTCAAGCCTGAAGTCCGGTTACACAGAGCAGGTTTGTGCACTTTACTGCTTATTCTCACTGTAAACTGCCTTTACTGCAGTAAAAGTACTAATACCACTCTGTGAAAATACTCCACTGCGAGTAAAAGTCCTGCATTCAAATCCTGATATGGGAATTATTTTCGTACTGATCATTATTCAAATATAGAAAATCCAGTTAATACTAGTTTATGCTGTAATAAAGGTTTATTCTGAACACTGTTCAGTTGCTCTTGAAAATTTGCTCCACTTTCATCTACAGTAGTGAAATTATGAAACCATCAGAAATAATTATCTGATGATATAATAATTTATTTTAGGGCCTACTTTGGTGTAAATGTCATTATATTTACGCACTTTTAATTAAGTAAAGAAACCATTAAAACAAATAAAATTACTACCATTTTAACTCCAGAGCTGAGTACAAATGGTTTAGTTACATTGATTATTATTCCCATCGTACCATATTCAGTGAAACATTTAACCCTAAGAATATATAAGATGTACCTTAAGCATCGTGATCGCAGGGCTCTACGCTAACCTTTTTCCCAAGGAGAACACAAAGACATTTAGGAGCACAGTGAAAAATGTTCCAAGTAACACAGAGTTTAACAAACTGTTTATTTTATACATATTTATACTACGTGTGTGCTCGTTCTCCTTGTGTTCAACTATGGTGTGAAACCATTGGAGGACTTGAAGTGAAGACCCTGGTATCTGTACACCTCGGCCTTAATATTTTGTTAAAGCTTTTTAAAATATGAAACAAATGTTTTGAAAATTTGAGACATTGAAAAAAGCTTTTAAAATACTGATCAGTCATCACAAAAACTTTTGAACCAGAGACGGATTCACGATCCACCACCAGCAACCACACAAGCCACAGCTAATGTAAAAATACAACTGAACAGAACTACAGTAAGTTTAGTAAAACAGAACGAGGGGAACGTGTTGCTCTCAGGAGGATAGAAGGAGCTCATACTGGCTTCATCTTTCCACTGCAGAGGCTCCTTCGCACAGCGTGGAGGAGAAACTAGTTTTAATGGGTGTAATATTATAATAGTATAGATAAAAAGTTCAATTTCAATCTAATAGCATACTGTTAGTATGTTAATATATAAATGATTTATTTTTACTATATGTAGGCTATTGCCCTTTTTATGTAATAGTAAACTATACAGCTCACCACTGGTATAAAATTAATTCCTGTTGGACAAAACAGCAGTTTCATGTTTTCAGTCATTAAATACTTGTGCAAAAAAATGGCCAACTTAATTTGTTAATGCTGCTGTCTCATCAACAATCAGAAATTAACTATTCATGCAGGAAGAGGTCAACATTTGAAAGTTTACTGTAGGATGCCATTTTTATGTCCCGCCCCATCCAGGCTGTGATTGGTCAGTTGACGTGAAGCGAAATTAACGAGCAAATCGATTTTATGAAAAGTTGAACATGTTTCAACAAAAGGTACCTGATGAAGCTAAATATCCAGCTAGCCAAACCCAAAACCTCCTTATCTTCTCCTGCTGTCTTCTGTCTCGCCGCTCCAGCTGCTGCATCTCGGTCTTTTGTAACGAGCTGCTCAATCGGACACCGAGCGACACGCCCACCAGGATCTTTCTCAGTGCTCCTGTGGCTAGCTGGCTTTTTTTTCTTACCAGAGTTTCAACAACTCTCATTTGACTGACACCAGCTTAGCGTCGGGGTGTTTTGAACAATTAGCGGCGCGGTGGGCAGGGTGGGGGGGGATTATTGTAGTTACTCGCACATTGTGCTCGTGAATAATTTTTCCCAGTTCGCATCTATCGATTTTTAGGGGCATATTCGAGCCAAATAGTCGCACTGTAGAGCCCAGCAGTAGTCTATTGGTGTAAATCTGAAAATGTTTATTCTCTTTTCAAAGACAAAAAATAATTGTAACTCATTTATTTGCTCAACCCCTCAGCCTGTTTTTATTTTCTATTTAACTCTTCTAACCCTGATTGGACACTGCACTGTAACTTTTACTGTGCTGTTTTACCCTGTTTTTTGTTGTTGTGTTGTTTTTTTAATCCTGTTTTTATTTTTTATTACACCCTTTTCAAAATTAGATTTTCATGTTTTTATGTTTAGCACTTTGAATTGTCTTGTGGTTGAAATGTGCTGCACAAATAAACTTGCCTTGCCTCGATCCTGATTTCTGTTGATCTGGTTGTATGAACATAGCCTCTCTATGAATTTAAACTTTATACCTGACCTGTCTTCTGCGCAGAGCCGCTGTCAGTGCGCCATGGTTTAAATATCTGCTAAAGAGTCATGGTTCAGTAATTACTATTCCAGAAATAATCCCATTACGCCAGTCACCTTAATTACAATAAGTTTTTATTTTGTTCCAGGTCTAAATCGGCTACAGTTCATCATGTTAAATAATTAATAAGTTGACGGCTACAGAGACATTAATTTGGGTGATTGAACCGGTATTGGTTCTTAAATTCAACAGTATTGGACTTGGGCATCGGTCGTCCAGGGGTCTATTCAACAGAACAATTCTGGAGAGGGTGTTGACAATCTGATGTTATTTAAGATTGCTACAGAGGTAGCACAGATGAGCAGTTATTCTTATAGAGGTTGTAGACTAAGACATCAGCCCCTGATCCAATCACGTGTGACTTCACTATAATCTGTCTATAATGAGCAGCTCTGATTTGTCCGTGGTAACTCAGTATCTTTATTTCATGTACTCTACAGATATTAATACTTTGGTAATCCTGATTAACCTACAACAGCATTAAAATCAACAGCTTTTCTCTGAATGAAACTTTCTTCTCTTACTCATGTGTCCTGTACTATACAGCTGTTTCTGTTATGACAACAAACTGAAAGATACAGGGTGTCTGGGAATCAGAATTCTGTTTTGCCTCAATGACGTTTCTGTATCCAGTACAAGCTGACATGAGGGAGACCCCAGAGCTGTTTAAATAAAATTATTTAACAGTTCTGGGAGAACTTATACAATGAAATATAGCTCTACTTATTAAACGGGACCTAACACAGCCTGGCAATAGCTGTGTATTAATGTTACAACGCTAATGTTAGCTGCCGATCAAGTTAAGCTAACGGAAGCTAACGGTAGCTAACTTAAGCTACTCGGACAAACTACATAGTGCCCCGGATATAAATGAGGTCCGCTTGGGGTCTTTATTAAATATTTCTGCTTTTATTTCATATTTACTTTGGCTTAAGCACCCATGTTTGCTTAACATTTGCACAACATTTGCTTACATTAATTCACCGAAAACTAGTATCCATAAACACTACGGCATGCAGCCAATCATAATCTGCCACCTCATCATACAAACGTACAGCCAATCACGTTATGTGACGTTACCAGCAGGCGCAGGCCCCTCGAGCAGAACTGGTACCTACACCGCTACCCAGTAATCAGCTGTACTTCAGTTCATAGTACTATTATTTAAAATAAAATTCATAAAGTTTATTTTAAAACTGCATTATGTCATGTTATCTTGGATCAGTTCTCATATCTACAGAAAACAAATGAAAAGGAAAATATTTTTTTATCTAATGCGATTCTGAACTTTGGTCAGACTCTAGTATCCAGTCGTGGAAAGTACATTTACTCCTAAACTGTACTTGACATCAGGACGGCTACTTTATACTTCCTTTCCACCTCAAAAATGTGTGAAGTTTTTACATTTATGTCATAATTTTGCAGATTCAGGTAATCAATACAGATCATAGTCAGCAAATACCTGATTAGGTATTATTACAGATAAAGATAAAACTTTAATGATCCTCTGGGGGAAGACACTGGAGAATTGCACAAGCTCTGCCTTTACCATCTGTAAGAGTAAAGTGACGAACATATAAATGTCTCAGTAATCCTAATCAAATCATAAGACACGGTATACGGACCAGTCTGCATAATGAGTACTTTAGGTATGTTTACATGCTAGTGTTTTGGTACCTTTTTTACCTGAAGTTTTAAATGCAATACTTCAACTTGTAATAAAGTAGTTTTCCCTTTCATATTATTTTTACTTCAACTAAGAATCTGAGAACTTTTATCTCTGTTTTCCAATAATTGTGTATTTCTTATCAGAGTCAATCAATCAGTGGGATCAATGCAACGTCTTGATGTTGAGGCAGACTCTAAGATATCAGAATTAAACAGATTGGTCACAGATTGGTTTGAGTTTGTTAAACAGCTGCAGAGTCCAAAGTGGCACTGTCCAAGCCGAGACGGTTTTGAGGACAGGTACCAAATTTCAAACAACCATTAGTTAAGACACATGTGGATTCTGGTGCTCGGTTCGTACCTTGCTGCATATTTCAGCTCCTGATTAAACTGCAGTGAGCATGTTACAGTCCATCAAAGTGTATCTGGCCGGACCTGCCATGCCGCCCTAACGTCAGGTCATTTGTCACGCAGTACGTCGACAAAACATGAAGAAGAGAGTCCTTCTGTTTCCAGTTCTGGACCATGGCGGACCGCAGCAAACGCTCCAAATTTTAAATAAAATTTGTAGTGGCAGTCAGTTCCTTCAAGGATGGCAGCTCTGTCCTGGTTATGCACTGAGCAGTTATTCCCACCCTCTGTAAAGCCTTATGGCTGAGGGCAGTGCAACTGCCATACCAGGCGTTAATGCAGCCAGTCAGGATGGTGTTGCACCTGCAGAAAGGTTCAGAGTATCCTGGAGTCCATTTTGAGCTGCTTCATCCTGTGGAGGAAGAAGAGCCGTTGTCTGGCTGTCTTTGTGAGGGTGTCAGTGTGGTGAGTCCAGGTCAGGTTCTTGCTGATGTGGACCCAGAGGAACCTAAAGCAGCTGGATGTCTCCACCGTAGTCCCGTGTATTCTGATGTGTCCTACCTGTTCTTCCTGTTTTCCACTATCAGATGCCTTGTTTTGTATTTTGAGCTTTACAGTAAAGACATTGAACCTGTTAAAATGGTCTTTTATTATAATCAGAGCTTATTAGTTCCAGATATGTTGTACAAAATTTGCATAATTTTTCCACTCATTTAGGAAAGTAGTGGTGTCTGTGGTTTAAATGTTAACAGGAAGTTACAGTTTTCCAATACGTGTTTGTATATTGTTTTTCTCCACAGGCAAGCTGAAAGCAGTGGTTCCTCTTGAGCAGCAGGAGTGGAGCCCCAGTCTGGACCAGGAGGACCCACCAGAGACTCCACACAATAAGGAGGGGTGCAGTCCGAGTCTGGACCAGGAGGACCCACAAGAGCACATACATATTAACGAGGAGTGGAGCCCCAGTCTGAACCAGGAGGACCCACCAGAGCCCCCACACATTAAAGAGGAACAGGAGGAACTCTGGACCTGTCAGGAGGGAGAGCAGCTTCGAGGGCTGGAAGAGGCTGATATCACCAGGTTCACATTCACTCGTGTTGTGAAGAGCGAAGAAGATGATGAAGAAGAGAAACCTCAGTCCTCACAGCTTCATCAAAGACTCACTGATCAAATGGAAACAGAAGCTGATGGAGAGGACTGTGGAGGACCAGAACCAGCCAGGAACTCAGATCTATATAGACCTTCACGACCAGCTACTCAGGAAAAGACGTCTCACCCCTCTGAACCTGAGACTGATAACAGTTGTGATTTGGAAGAAACCAGGGAACCTCAGTCAGGTTCCAACCTTCTGAAATATAACAGTAGATGTAACACTGGTGAGAAACTGTTTAGCTGCTCTGAGTGTGGTAAACCATTTCGCTATAACTCAAAGCTAAAGAGACACATGAGAATTCATACAGGAGAGAAACCTTTCAGTTGTTCTGTATGTGGTAGACGATTTGCACAAAGTTCAAATTTGACCTCACACTTGAGAGTTCATACAGGAGAAAAACCTTTCACATGCTCAGTTTGTAAAGCAAGTTTCAGTCTCAGACGCAATTTGTCCACCCACATGAGAATACATACTGTGGAGAAACCGTTCATTAGTTCAGTATGTGGTAAAACATTTGCACAAAAGGTATATCTGAGACAACACTTGGGTGTCCACACAGAGGGAAAACCCTTCAGTTATTTTGTCTGTGGTACAAGATCCACTCAAAGCTCAACTTTGACCTCACACTTAAGAGTTCATACAGGAGACAAACCGTTCAGCTGCTCAGTCTGTAAAGCAAGTTTCAGTCGCAGAAGTAATTTGTCCACACACATGAGAATGCATACTGGGGAGAAGCCCTTTTGTTGTTCAGTATGTGGTAAAGCATTTACACGAAGTGCAACTCTGAGAGAACACTTGACTGTCCACATGGGAGAGAAACCCTTTAGTTGCAGCAATTGCGATAAACGATTCTCTCTGCGCCGTTATTTCAAAAAGCACAAGTGTGCTGGTGAGAGCAGCAGACGTAAATGAAGCACGGGTTCAGATTTTTCAAGCCTGTAATTTGGAAGAAGCAAGTAAGTAGATGGCGATAACTTGCTGTTAACAAAGAGGTTTCTCTGCAGCTCCTTCTAGTCTGTCAAGTTTTCTTTTCATCAAATCTTCCAGTGAATAAAGAACATTTTTACTTGTTTCAGGTGTTGTCTAAAATCAAGTGTTATTTTTCTTGATTTCTCTTCATTTATGATGTGAATCTAGAAAGAGGACAGACTGATGCTGATTGATGTCTGAGTTTCTCATTCTTTTTAACCATCACTCAGTATTTTGAATGCCAGATATTGAGTCTATATAGTGACTGTGCTGCTGTAAACTTTACTGCTGTTGTGGAAGCAGCGTTGTGTTAAACTTTGAAAAATGAAATTCTAATCGTGAATTTAAAAACAACCAGGCAGCTAATATGCACTTTTAAATATTTATTTTTCACATATCGTCATCCCAATATTGCAGATTCTCCTCACATCATGCAGGCCTATTATGGATTGATAAGACATTTATAGATCTGTAGCATTTATTGTAAATCATCATTATGACGGAAGTGAAGTTAAATATTTGCCAATATTTTGGAGCCTACAACAAGCAGTTTCTGGCTGTTTCGTGTTTCTCTAGGTCGTAGTCCACCATGATCATTTTCATAAACTCATCTAATTGTATCTGTAGTGACATAATAAATAGGTGAATGAAAAAACTTGTGTAGCAAACGTTTGTGTGACTGCTATGAGCTTTTGTTGATGAGGGAGAAGAAATCAAAGGACAATAACTCCGGTGCGGTTGCATCAATTTGAATGTCCCATTGGGAGTCTTACAGTGTTATAGTAGTAGCCTACTCTCCTCCTCACATAGTCTTTGCACCGTTTATTGTCTTTGTGAAGAAACTAATGAGGCTTCAAACAGCTGGAGGCCCCCTCTCCCATACTGTCTCCACATCAGTCCACATAAGTTAAGTTCCCGGGGCCCGAAACTAGACCAAAGTCTAGTAAGGCAAGGTCTTGTAAAGCTGACTTCACTTTTTGAAAATGAATTAAAGTCAATGTCAGGATCTGCAGAGGATCTGCACCCACCTGCATTTCGCAGCTCCCTACAATATTAATGTTTACTAGTTCATAAAGCTGGGTTTAAAACCCCAGGATCTAACACATTATCAGCATACAACAATTACTTTTTTTGAAAAACAGCCTTGACATACTAACCTCACTAAGTTACCATTGCTTAATAAAATATTTTGCTGTTATTTTTCATAAATGTTGCAAAATCAGTGCTTTATTTTTCACTCAAAACATTCACACAGAATTCACATGACTGCTCATTTGTACCTAGTGGAGACCGCAGGCTGTCTAAGGCTGTGCACTTTGTTCCCCATGCTGAACTTCCTGATACTGACTGCAGACCTACTTATCCAGCATATTTGTCGCTCCAATGGTATCCCTCAGGATATTGTGTCAGACGGAGGTCCGTAGCTTTTGTCATAAGTCTGGAAGGCTTTCTGCTAGGCGGCTGGGGCGACAGTCAACCTCTCATAAGGGTATCATCCTCAAACCAACAGGCAGACGGAGCAGGCCAACCAGGATTTGGAGTCAGCTTACCAGTGCATTTCAGCGCATCACTCCTCCTGGAATGGCCAAATGTCTTGGGTAGAATATGCCAACAACTACCTCTCCTGTGCGGCCACAGGTTTTAAACCATTTATGTTCATGGGATACCAACGTCCTCTCTTTCCAGACCAAGACCATGTAAATGTTGAATTTCACCACCTTACTAAGTGACAACAAAAGTAAACTGACAGAGACCTCTAAATTCAATCACAAAACACACAGCAATGTTAACAATAAAGTTAGTAGGTCATAATTACGTGAAGACATGACGACATATACTGAGTGCACATTTACTGGTTAAATAAACATTTCTGTGGAAAAGGGGCTATTTGTTGCAAAGGTTAGTCAGTTACAAATTATTTCTCTACAAACGAGTCATATACTGTTGTACATTAAAGCCCCTGCATTACTCTCTTCAAACTGACATTGGGTTCATCATTACAAACGCACTCAGCGCTGCCAAGCTTTGTTCAAAGCCACAACATTTATTTTAGAGCCTAATACAGATCCCAGGTTTCAGAACATAACAAATATTGTTCACTGTTCAGTTTGTTCAAAATATGTAGTTTAATTAAATTTCCATTATGTTGTTATACTGAGAACATTAAATACATTCTTCCAATTTTATAGATTATCTTCACTTGCGTGACATAATTGGAAGGCTTGCTGTGTATAATACACACTGGAGTGTATAGAGAGAAGACAGATCTGAGACATTTCCTCAGAATTGTGAGAGGAGCTGTGCCATGTTTCAGTCTTACACAATATCACAGACAGACAACTCCTAATAGTGTTCACAGTATAAATAGTACAGAGGTAAGTGATCCTTTGGACCAAATAAACTACATCATGACATTTCTTATGTCTGTGTTTTTAATTAAACATACCTCAAAACTGTTTTACCTGAACTCCAGCAGCGTGTCTACACCCCTACCAGGGGAAGTAATATCTGAATCAATTTAAGAAATAACATATGCATATTGCGACCTGTCCAGGGTGTACCCCGCCTTTCGCCCAATGTAAGCTGGGATTAGCTCCAGCCCGCTGCGACCCTGTACAAAGAATAAGCGGTTGAGGATGGATGGATGGATGGATGGAAGGATGGATGGATGGATCTTCAGATCAAACGGAGCATCTGGATATTTGGGAAAGAAAATGGCTCACTCATTGGCTACTTCCATACACATTTTATGTAATTTACTTTTTGTCATATATCAATTATTATTATTAAATAATAGTTACAATAATAATTATTACTTTATTTAATAGAAATCTTGATGTCATGTATACCCTTATCCCCAACAGTATGTTGAGAGAGTTGTTGTTTACTGTTATCAATCGTCATTCTAGATTTGTGTGTGTGTTTTTATTGCAGTTGTTTTGTTGCAGCAACAAACCTCCAAGTTACTACAGAGACATATCCCTCTGCCTGGCTCAGCAAGGAAACAGTCTGTGGAAACATAAAGGGAATTTTGTTGAAAAGAGACTAACTTCGAAAGAGCCCAATAATATGACTTCTTTATTTAGTCCTGATGCTACACAATCCGGTCCAGCAGGTGGCAGCATGCACCTTTAATGTTGCTCCGTAGTCTGCTCACAAAACCAAACAAGAAGAAGAAGAAGAAGAGCTGTACTTCCGGTGGCTAACATGCTAACTTTCCCCGTTACATTACTACAAGGTCCACTCGAGTGCAGCAGCAGAGCCTGCATGTGAGGATAAACGTGTTTAAGTGGACTCTGTTTAAACTTTCGGGATGTTTCACCTCAGACTCATCTCCTGTTAGCCAAGAATGCTAAAGGAAGTTAGCTTGTCAGCAGGAAATAGCCGGAGCCGGAGCTCGGCCTCACAGTCGGAGCAGCTTCCATAGAGACCAAACTGTATTTTTCACGGAGCCCAAATGTCCAAATGTCCAGATAGAGCTGTCTGAATAGACTCTGTGCTGTTCCCTTTATCTGAACATGTTTAACATCTGAATTATCTCCCGGTGTCCTACGAAGCTAATGCAGTTAGCTTAGCTTGCTAGCTGGAAACAGTCTGGAGGAAAAGCTGCTGTGAATTAGTAAAAATGTCTAAAGTGGAGAACGAGGAGGAACTTTGTGGACAACGCAAACTACTGGACGCTGTTTTCAAGCCTGAAGCAGGTTTGTACACTTTACTGCTTATTCTCACTGTAAACTGCCTTTACTGCAGTAAAAGTACTAATACCACTCTGTGAAAATACTATTGGTGAGACTTCAGCCAAAGTGAGTTCCAGCAGATGATAAAGACTTCTGGTTAAATAACATTCAGTTAGTTGCATTTAGATTCCAAAAACAGTGCACAAAAGAAATCCTATATTTTATCTAGATTTACCAGTGTGACAGTTTAAGTGGTAGCTAAATTAACTGGTCTTCAGGATCCTTTGACTGCAAACCAGGAAATACGTTCCAATAACTTTGTTAATTTTACTTAATGTATCGTCACGTAGATAAGCATCTTATCCTGCCTGTTGATTCACAGGGATCCTGCACATTAATTCAAAGCGAGAACTGGACATGATCAGGTAGGTGACTGCGTCGATGCCTGTCAAAACGCTACAAACGTCAATAAATCATCCAGATGTTCATGTTGTTGGTCTGATTTGTGCCACAGTCGGTTTTAATGTGTTTGTAGTTATATACATAAGTGAAACAGTCTGAGGTGTTTATCGCTCAGCTGGAATGCAGAGTGGAGATCGCTGTCAGCTGATAAGCATCACACCATCACCACATTTATATTCCACACTCTCTGCTATCAACAACATTATACTACCAGTCTTACATTTGTTAATTATCTGACGTCAAGGTGATCTGAGAACAGTTTATACTGTCATACAACCTGTAAGTGAAACAGTCTGGATGTTTACAATCCGCCCGAACTCAGCGTGGAGTATGTGGCAACGGTACTGTATGCTCAAATGAACTACAACGGCTGTATCTACCGTCGCTCATGTCTCATATCACTCACTCATTTGGCAGACAGACTCAGAAGTTGGAAGCAGGGGTGTAGAAACTTAAATCAGCTGGGAATATTGTATACCATGGAAGGTATGGTCTGTGTGGGTGTGTGAGTAGGGTGAACAGTGATGAATGCATGTAAAATGTGAGTGAACAGAGTTTCAGAATAACTGGCTGGTTTTGCTACCTGTCACCATTTAGACCCACCAAAATCAAACACTAACTGTGAGGTTGAGTAGGGCCACTGCCGACACCGAACTCCCCTCTGATACATAAACTCAGTGGGCAGTTTCACTCTCTTTTTATCACTGGGTATGCATTTGCTCAATCTGCAACAACATGGCACTTTGAAGATGTCCCATGAACCCAAATCGCTCCTTCACATGTGCCTTACCATCAGTTGCTATTTGTTGGTAGTTTTCAGATTAGGCAGTCTGTTCTGTGAAGAGGCCACTTGGAGGGATCATGCGCATTCTTGGCACAGAGTGGGAAATGATCCATTACACAACCTCTGTATGGTTTCAGCGAAGGCTTTTAGTGCAGTGATTCAGTGACTCTACCAATATTTGACAATTAAAAACCAACTCCAAACCAAAGTGAAAATCGGTGTGACGAGACTAGATCCTATTTTAACACGTTTTTTAAGAAATCCTAAATGCCGAATCATATGAAAATTTTGAGCATTTAAAACTTAATTTCCTGCATTCTGTTTAATTTTTCGGAATCAATTTATGGTGGAAATGGTTTTATTTATGTCAAGGGGCACACAAAATTCAGGTGACAATTCGATAATCTAAAACTACAACAGAATATAATTCAGTGCAGTCTGTCATTCTGTGTTGCTCTCAGATATGTTTCAACTTTTATATCAACAACCCGCACACACCAGCTGTCTCTTGATTTAAGTTAAAATGTTTCAACATTAGTCACAATGTAAAGACAGATAAGCGGTATGAAAACCTTACAGCAAGAAGAAATTTATTTTTTTATAAAACGTGTATGCATTTCATTCTCTACAGATGTCCAGCTGCTGTTGGTAAGAACAGAAGAGGTTCCCCCTGAGCAGCAGGAGTGGAGCCCCACTCTGGACCAGGAGGACCCACCAGAGCCCCAACACATTAAAGAGGAACAGGAGGAACTCTGGACCAGTCGGGAGGGAGAGCAGCTTCAAGGACTGGAGGAGGCTGATATCACCAAGTTCACATTCACTCCAGTTCTTGTGAAGAGTGAAGAAGACGATGAAGAGACACCTCAGTCCTCACAGCTTCATCAAAGACTAACTGAACAGGAGAAAACAGAATCTGATGGAGAGGACTGTGGAGGACTAGAACCAGCCAGGAACTCTGAAGTAGATGGACATCTACAACAGGCCACTGACAAGACTTCACACTCTGAACCTGAGACTGATGACAGTTGTGATTGGGAGGAGACCAGGGAACCTGGCCAGGTGAAGTCATGTTCAGACCCTCTGCAAAATAACGGTGGATGTACCACTGGTGAGAAATCATTTAGCTGCTCTGAGTGTGGTAAATTATTCAGCCAAAACTCAAATCTGAAGAGACATATGAGAATTCACACAGGAGAGAAAGCATATAGTTGTTCATTTTGTGGTAAAGGATTTATACGAAGTTCAAATTTGACCACACACCTAATAGTTCATACAGGAGAAAAACCTTTCAGCTGCTCAGTTTGTAAAACAAGTTTTGGTGACAGAAGCTCTTTGTCCAGACACAAGAGAATCCACACAGGGGAGAAACCATTTATTTGCTCTATCTGTGGTAAAAGATTTGCAGAAAGCTCTAATTTGACCTCACACTTAAGAGTTCATACAGGAGAAAAACCTTTCAGCTGCTCAATTTGTAAAACAAGTTTCCGTGACAGAAGCTCTTTGTCCACACACATGAGAATACATACTGGGGAGAAACCATTTAGTTGTTCAGATTGTGGTAGAAGATTTGCGAGAAATACACTTTTGAGACAACACTCAACTGTCCACACAGGGGAGAAACGCTTACATTGTTTTGTTTGTGGTAAAAGATTTGCTGAAAGCTCAAATTTGACCTCACACTTGAGAGTTCATACAGGAGAAAAACCTTTCAGCTGCTCAGTTTGTAAAGCAAGTTTCAGTCAAAGAAGTGCTTTGTCCAGACACGTGAGAATCCACACGGGCGAGAAACCATTTAGTTGCAGTGTTTGTAATAAAAAATTCCCTCGGCTCGATTACCTCAAATCACACAACTGTGCTGTTGAGAGCAGGGAAAGTAAATAAAGCTGCAGAGAAGCCTTGTGATCATTTTAATTAAGGTTTTATTAGTGTCACAATATTTGGTTGTTTTCAGGGTGCGTTTTGGTATTACTTATTCATTGATTTAAAATGGATTAAAATTGTCTTAGTGCTGTACAGGTGACGTAAAATACTGTGTTCAACGTTTTTTAAAATATAGTTTATAAATGAAATGACTTGACTTACCTCCCAACAACAGTTTATTTCTAATTGAATTGGCTTGAGCTCCTTATGTGTAAAACCTGAACAGTTGATTCTGAAACTGCTCATACTGTAATAATATATCTTCATTTGTATAGCGTGTTTCAGTACCAAAAAAATGCTTTACAGCAACCAATGTCAAACATAGACACACGGTATCGCACACAGTGTGGTGTGCAACGAATCACGTAGTGGTTTGGATAAAGTAAATAAAACATAAATCAGTCAATAAACAAATAACGGAGGAATACATTACACAGCACACATTGAAAGCTGTTTTGCATAAATGAGTCTTCAGAAGTGAGATGGAACCAGGAGCAGACTCTGATCTCCTCTGGTAGACTGATCCAGAGTGGAGGGGCCCTGATAGCCGAGGCCCTGTCTCCTTTGATTTTTAACCTAGACCTTGGAATAGTTGGCAATGTCCTACCAGAGGATAAAAGCTCAAAGATTTGAAAGTGCTGGCCCATGTCTGGCCTTAAAAGTAAAAAAGTCAATCCTTAAAGATTGAAGATGAAATTTTTACACAAGGTAAACGTCAAGCTGCAGCATTTTGGTGGTGAATTGATTTAGGTATACTAAATTATAATTTATTATTTAGAAAACCTGATAGATACAAGTTACATGATCCAACTGTAAATAATCATTATGCAGAAAGTAAAGTACTTGCAAATTTTTTGGAATCTAAAACAAGCAGTTTCTGGCATTTTCATGTTTTTCTAATGAAGAGAAAAAGGTCGTCGTCCACCCTGATGATTATGTTCATCTAATTTTATCTATAGTGACATAATAAATGGGTGAATAAAAAAATAATGTAGGATCATGTGGATCTAATAACCAGTGTCCAAAATAATGACATGCCAACAATAAACGGATGGCAAAAGAAAGAGCAAAAGCTCTGAGAAAGTCCAGTTATGAGAGAAATATGACCCCTGGGAAGGTTCCTGTCTTTTTATTAGACTGAACAAACGCTTACATGTTCACGTTTCATAATGCAGATAGTCACAGCATAGTATGACAAAATATAGCACTGTTTTTCAAATTATAATTCACACTGTTTAGTTGCTCTCAGCTGTCTGTGAGTCTTCTTAGTATACTGAATTGTTGGTCCCATATCTCGATGTGTGCTATTTCTAAAGCTCACTTCTGCTCATATAATACACATAGAAATCTATACTTTAATGTGTTTATTCTCCTACAAGCACTGCAGTAATACATCTTTTGACTGGTACAATGACGTTTACTCTGATGTCCACTGGATGGCAGCAATATCTCAATGAACTACATGCAAAAACAGGGAAAACCAACTGTTCCACTTTTTATGAACTTTTCTGCTGATGTTTGTTGTTTATTAGTTTATGTGCGAGGAACAGTTTCAGAAACTTCAGGACTTAATAAGAGACACTATTAACCACTTTTAAACGTGACTTATTAAGACTAATAGTTCAATAAAATGCAGAAAGACAATTATTTTAGACTGTAATGTTTTAAAGGATTTATTCAGGGCTGGATTCACAGTTATTAAAAGAAGTTTAATAGATAGGACAGTGGCAAGAAACGAGGGAGAGCAGTTGGGTGACAGGTTGGATTCAAACAGGGTCGCTGCAGCAAGGGCTCAGCCTTGTACATGGGCTACCAGGTGAGCTAAACCTCGCCCCTGCCTTCAGCGTCTTTGTAAAAGACAATTGCAGTGAATGCAACAGAAGATTAGATGTGGAGTTCTAGGTACTTTTAAGTTCCTCTCAAAATGTGTCCAGTTCACCACCTGAAGACAAAAGAATAGAAGGGTTAATGTCTAAAACATAGATTCTGATTTTTCTTATGTGAAATTTTCTGATACCAGTGTTTCCTCAGATGATGCTATCTCACTGCACACTGCTTTAATTCACCTTGAAAAGAAAAATACCTATGTCAAAATGAAGTTTATTGATTGTAGCTGTAATTTTAATACAGCTGTTCCATCCAAACTGCTGTTAAAACTCAGAGGTCTTGGTTCTGTAATTGGCTATTTGACTTCCTGACAGGCTGAGTAGGTAAAACATACTTGTCTGAATTACTCCTTACTCCTTTTCACTCACAACTGTGTCGCCAAATATAACAACAGCGTCATAAAATTTGCATATGACACCATATTGATTGGACTAACAGTGATGAGAGGGCCTCTGAGGGAAGCGGACGTTCTATCCATATGGTACATCCTTCTAAATGTCAATAAGACAAAGAAAATCATTGTTGACTTCAGGAGGATCAGGAAATCACACCAACTGCATCCTCAAGAAGGTGCAGCAGAGATTGTACTTTCTGAGGCACCTTTTTAGTATGAGTACCAAGGCTCTTGTGAACAACTATTGCTGCACCACAGATAGTATTCTGACAGGCTGCATCACTGTGTTGTTTGGCGACCTGACTGCTCAGGACCACAGACAGCAGGAAAAAGGATTGTCAGAGAACTATCACAACTCCACGATATTCACTCCATCTGCTGCAAAAACAAAGCCCTAAACATCTTTAAGGACACCAGCCTCCCTGCTCATGCTCTTTTGTTCACTCGTCCCATCCAATAAACGTTACCAGAGCATCAGATCACAGAAAAACCGACTCAGTAACTGCTTCTTTTCGCAGGCAGTCAGGTTGCTAAATAGCTGACGCACCACACACGTTTTGTAAAACATGAATTGCTATTGTGTAATGTTATTGTATGTTGTATTAAATATTGTGTGTTGTATATTGGTCACTTCACACTTTGTAAATATTTAATGTTATTGGGTATGTATATAGTGTCAGAGCCAGAGTTCAAACATTTCATTGTATTCTTAAACACATGATAATAAAAAGTTGAACCATGAACCTATTACATTACACTTCAGGTCATTTTAGCAGTGGAACCTCGTCTTAAATTCGAACTTTGGCCCAAACACACACAGAATATTTCTGGATGTTCCAGTGCATTTTTTAGATGCGGAGCCTCTCTATGTCTCTCACAGGATACCATTCGCTCTAAAAGATTGGTGTAGACTGAACTCTGCATGGCTCCTCTGCCTCGTGTTGGGTTGGACAGCTTCCTTTACATCAAGGGAGTGATATGCTAATTACATAATAATACCATACTCTTTGTAATATTATTTACAGAGACCCAACAATTCCCACCATGAGCAAGCACTACAGGTAGAAACCTCAAGCAGAACCTAAACTGAGGATGGGCGGCTACGAATGGTCTCTGACATCCTCGCAGCCATCGACATCAACAACAACGAAGACGCATCATCCATCATTCCATTCATGTGGAAAGAAACTGGTACTCCTTTACCCACTAATATCTTCTTTGCGCAGGTTCCCTGTCATTCCATCTCCATTATTGACTCTCGTTCTCCGCAAGAGGGGAAATTCAGAAGTTACAGCAGCGCAAAGACAGAAATAAGTACAATTAAAATGAAGAAATTTACAGAATAAATGGTTATTAGTATTTAAAATTAAAGTAGTATATAAAATTAAAATAAGAATAAAATGGAAACTATACAAGAAACATTTTACTTAAATAACCTTAAACATCTCTTATTAATGCTTCCACCACTCTATTATATTTCCACCCAGCTTATCTGTTTTATTACCATCCTTGTTCTTGTCTTTATTATCGACTATTTTATTCATTTTTATTTGTATTATTTTAATTGTCTGATTTTATTTACCTCAGTGCAGAAATGTTTTAATCCTGTTTCAACCATGTAAAGAACTTTGTAATTTTGTTTTGAAAAGGGCTGTATAAATAAAGTTTATTATTATTATTTTATTTTGTGTTGTACTTAAACTAATACTGCAATACCTACTCAAGCAAAGGGGATGTAAAAGTAATATGATACAGTCAGATATGTATCAACATAACAGTGGACACCAGATTATTATATAGTGTGACTATGTAATTATACTTGTTGAGTTGTCTGTATTAATATGTATATTTATAACATTATTCTTTTGTACTCTTTACATTGTGGTATTTTCTATATTTACTTCAGTAAAGGATCTGGATTCTTATACCGTCCTTAATACTTAACAGAGATGAGCCTGTAAAATAAGGTTTGATAACTTTTATTTTGGAAATCATCAAATTTTAAGCAAGTGTACTTCCGGCGGTTAACATTACTAAGGTAGCGCGTCCGTTACCATGGTTATACACGCGCAGTTCAGCAGCAGAGCCTGCATGTGAGGATCAACGTGTTTAAGTGGACTCTGTTTAAACTTTCGGGATGTTTCACCTCAGACTCATCTCCTGTTAGCCAAGAATGCTAAAGGAAGTTAGCTTGTTAGCAGGAAGTAGCCGGAGCCGGAGCTCGGCCTCACAGTGTGTATTTTATCAGAGTGAGCTGCGTGTCTGTAACGGAGTGTGTCTGGAGGAAAAGCTGCTGTAAACATGTCTAAAGTCCAAACGCTGAGAGCTTTTGTCCAGCAGCGACTAAGTGCGGCTGCTGAAGAGATATTTGAGCTGTTTGAAAGAACGATAGCAGAGTACGAGGAGGAACTTTGTGGACAACGCAAACTACTGGACGCTGTTTTCAAGCCTGAAGTCCGGTTACACAGAGCAGGTTTGTGCACTTTACTGCTTATTCTCGCTATAAACAGCAAATCGAAAATTTGCTCAAACATTTCTAGATTTGAGAAGCTCCACAAGCACCGGCTTGGTTAGCTAGCGAGCCCTCTGGTCCCACAGTCACTCAGACCACTGCAGCCAACACAGCAGACAACTCCAGCAAAAATGGCAAAGGAAAGGCCCAAAACTGTAAGATTTTAATGTTTGTACCGCTGTTATTCTGTCATTACACTGTGGGTAATGTTGTAACATTTTAAATTAAACCAAGAGACATCTGGGTCATGAAGAGAGTTCATGAAACCTAGAATCACTTTGGGAAAAAATATTACATAAACAATATGAAAGGGACTGTCGCTGCTTTATTATAATAATAATGATAATATAATAATCTTTATTTGTAGAGCACTTTTCAAAAACATTGAAAAGACTAAAATACACGTTTAAGATAAATATAAAATTAGTAAAATACAATAAAATTAAAGGGATAAAATAAAGTCAAATAAGATCGGGAAAAGCTCTCCTATAAAAGTATGTTTTAAGAAGGGACTTAAAAGAGTTCACTGACTCAGCCGACCTGATTTCCTCGGGCAGGCTGTTCCAGAGCCTCGGGGCCCTGACAGCAAACGCTCTGTCCCCTTTAGTTTTCAGTCGAGACTCTGGAACAGACAACAGACCTCTGCCCGAGGATCTCAAGGTACGTGCTGGTGTGTACGGGACTAAAAGGTCAGAAATATAACAAGGCGAGAGGCCATGAAGAGCTTTAAAAGTGATCAATAGAATTTTAAAGTCAATTCTAAAACATACTAGGAGCCAGTGTAATGAAGCTAAAATAGGAGTAATGTGGTCATATTTCTTTGTTCTG
>NC_060150.1:802961-808810 GCF_021292245.1 Micropterus dolomieu
CTTGCCACAGTTCTGTCTCTGAGCTCTTCAGGCAGTTCCTTTGACCTCATGATTCTCATTTGCTCTGACATGCACTGTGAGCTGTAAGGTCTTATATAGACAGGTGTGTGGCTTTCCTAATCAAGTCCAATCAGTATAATCAAACACAGCTGGACTCAAATGAAGGTGTAGAACCATCTCAAGGATGATCAGAAGAAATAGACAGCACCTGAGTTAAATATGAGTGTCACGGCAAAGGGTCTGAATACTTATGACCATGTGATATTTCAGTTTTTCTTTTTTAATAAATTTGCAAAAATTTCTACATTTCTGTTTTTTTCTGTCAAGATGGGGTGCTGAGTGTACATTACTGAGAAATGAACTTTTTTGATTTTTGGAAAATGGCTGCAATGAAACAGAGTGAAAAATTTAAAGGGGTCTGAATACTTTCCGTACCCACTGTATAAGGCTGTCTGCAGACCACAGGATTTACACCACCCTCCGACCTGCAGGGATGTTGTACGGGTTTATCTGTCCTGTATTGGAATAAACTCTTTTGCACCGATCTCTGATCATCTCTGTGAAACCTTTGTATTCTGATTGTTGTCTATTTTTGTTGATTTGTAAAAATGTTTGTCAAAGTTCACACTTTCTTATCTGTCCCAAGTCTTGAATTTGACACTCATCTTCAAACCTTTCAGCACATTCAAAATCTCTCCCACATATCTGTGTTCTCTGACATGTCCAGAAAAAGTTGCAATATTATGAGACTAATGTCTTCATTTAATGAGAATCCATAATGTATTTAAAAAAGTCTTCCTGCCCTGTACTCTGCTGTTTATTACATCATAGCTCTGCTGATGTGTTAGTATCCCCTTCAGACCATATGACAGACACAGAACTGGATGAGACAAGGAGGTGGAAACCGAAACAAAGTGAATTCACTTGTGATCAGGCAGAAATCTCACCACAAATCCACACTAGGGTTGGGCGATGTCTACAAAATTTCCATCAGATGATGTCTGCAATGACACATTGGGATGGATGATGTCATCGGGTGCGCGGGCAGTCGTGAGCAGTTGTCTTATGTGCACATGTTCTCGCACAAACTTCACTCAAAAAAAAATTGGTAGACTATTAACTTGCGTTACAAGTCACGGTCGCGGTGGATATTTTACGCACGGACCAGGTAAAGCAGTTTCAGTTGTTTGATAGGCTGCGTCATTAATAAGCCGACGTGTGGCTCACCTGCTGCTCTGATAATATGGGAAGAGTACATATTATAACGGATTGCGGGTGGAAATATACGGGAAAAAGATGATTTCTCAGTCTTTTGGACAACTTTATAAAACATATTGCTGATGGAGAAAATGGAGCAGATGGTGGGAGAGAGACGGAGAGGCGGGGCAAGTCGGGCTGTTTACCTTAGATATAGGTGTGTGAGTGTGTCAGATTGTGGGGAGAAGAGAATTCCGAGGCAGGAGCAATGCATACTTTAACAATAATAAGAATGTTTGTGGTCATTAAAAGCTGCTTTCACAGAGTGGTATAATGTGAAAATTTGAGATTTTTTTCTGCTGGAGGGGCAGGGGGTTTACAATCACGATGCCAGCTCAACGTCGTGATGTCTGTCAGTCATCGCCGATAGACGATGCCATCGTCCCAACCCTACAACTCCACACATTACCTTCAGTACCTCTGATAAAGTGCAGCTCACAATCCCAAACAGAGCAAGTTTGCGCCTCACTTTTTAGATGTTTATATTGCAAAACTCTATCAGATATGTTACCACTTCCAGTGTTTCCCACAGAAAGACAGTGTAACTGTGGCGGGGGGGGGGTGCGTGCATCGATATTGACTACCAGCTATGTACAGCGTGCTAGCCTCGAAAATCCAGCTACAGTCTAACGTTAACTTAGCTCTCCTTATTAGCTAGGGTCCTTGCATGCTTGCTGATGCCTTTTTTTTAAGCTGGGTCTCCGACATTGACTGCGCTGTGTTGGACAGATTTGTGCAGTGGTGTTCCATGAGGGAGAGAGAGGGGTACGGGTGAGAGAGAGAGAGGGACGAGCAAGAGGAAGTGCTGCGCCAATGCGCTACGGCGCTCTGCAATCAAATACGATTTTAAATGGGCTTAGTAAAAAAATCACATTGAAAATCAATATGTGGCAATCAGCATTGTTGTTGTGGCGGGCCGCCACAAATAAATGAACGTATGGGGGAAAAACTGCCTTTGACTCAAAGCAGAAGAGGGAGGGGTTTGCTTCATTACTATCATGGCGTACATCTGTGTCACATCAGCTGGGTGGGTCACACCCCAAATTTACAGCTGTTTACAGAAACTGATGTAGTTACAATGTGTGTATGTATTTCATTATTCTCCACAGACGTCCAATTGGTGTTGGTGAGTCAAGAAGAGGTTCCCCCTGAGCAGCAGGACTGGAGCCCCAGTCTGGACCAGGAGGACCTACCAAAGCCCCCACATATTAAAGAGGAGTGGAGCCCCAGTCTGGACCAGGAGGACCCACCAGAACCCTCACACATTAAAGAGGAACAGGAGGAACTCTGGACCAGTCAGGAGGGAGAGCAGCTTCGAGGGATGGAGGAGGCTGATATCACCAAGTTCACATTCACTCCTGTCCCTGTGAAGAGTGATGAAGATGAAGAGAAACCTCAGTCCTCACAGCTTCATCAAAGACTAACTGAACAGATGAAAACAGAAGCTGATGGAGAGGACTGTGGAGGACCAGAACCAGCCAGGAACTCTGATACAGATAGACATTTACAACCAGATCCTGATGACAAGACGTCAGACTCCTCTGAACCTGAGACTGATGACAGTTGTGATTGGGAGGAGACCAGGGAACCTCAGTCAGGTGCAACCCCCCTGCAAAATAACAGTGGATGTAACAGTGGTGGGAAATCATTTAGCTGCTCAGAGTGTGGTAGACGCTTCAGCCAAAATGCAAGTTTGAAGAGACACAATAGAATCCACACAGGAGAGAAACCCTACAGTTGTTCTGTCTGTGTCATGGGATTCGCACGAAAGGGATATCTCCAAGAACACATGAAAGTCCATACAGGTGAGAAACCTTTCAGTTGTTCCATCTGTGGTAAAGGATTTGCACAAAAGACACAGCTTACTCGGCACACTATTGTCCATACAGGGAAGAGACCCTTCAGCTGTTCTGTTTGTGGTAAAAGTTTCGCACTAAGCTCAGGTTTGACCACACACTTAAGAGTTCATACAGGTGAAAAACCTTTCTCGTGCTCAATTTGTAAAGCAAGATTCAGGAGCAGTAGCAATTTGTCCGCACATGCAAGAGTCCACACAAGGAAGAAGCAATTAAGCTGTTCAGTTTGTGGTAAAGTCTTTCCACGAAAGGTTAATCTGACAAACCACATGGCACTCCACACAGGGAAGAAACGATACAGCTGTAGAGTATGTGGCAGAGGATTCACTTGGCTTTATCAACTCCAACACCATCGGAGTGGAGGTCATCAGTGCACACAGCTTCATCAAAGACAAACTGAAGAGAACCGAGATGCAGAGCATTTCAAAATGGAAACTGAAGGAGAGGACTGTGGAGGACCAGAGATGGCCAGGAACTCTGATCCAGATTTCCTTTTACAACCACATACTGATGGCAAGACTGAAGACTCTTCTCAACCTGTGACTGGTGACAAGGAGCATCAGTCAGGTTCAAACCCTATGAAAAACAATGAGGCCCCTGTTAGACTTATTTTAGAAGGAAAATGTTTCAGCTGCTCCGTTTGTAAAAAAACGTTTAAACAGAGACGAGATTGTGTGAAACACTTGAGAATTCACACAGGGGAGAAGCCCTACAGTTGCTCTGCCTGTGGTAAAAGATTTACACAAAGCTCAAGTTTGAAAACACACTTGAGAATTCATACAGGAGAAAAACCTTTCACATGCTCAATTTGTCAAAAAACTTTCCCACGGAGAGATACTGTTGTGAGGCACATGAGAGTCCACAAAAGGGAGAAATGTTTAAGTTGTTCAGTTTGTGGTAAAGCATTTCCTAAAAGCAGAAGTTTGACCCAACACTTGAAAGTTCATACAGGAGAAAAACCTTTCAGCTGTTCAGTTAGTAAAAAAGGTTCTCAAGGGAGAAGAGATGTTGTGAAGCACATGACAATCCACACACTGTCTGTGGTAAAAGATTTACAAAAAGCTCAGCTCTGACCACACACTCAAGAATTCATACAGGAGAAAAACCTTTCACATGTTGAGTTTGTAACATTTCAGTCAAAGAAGCAATTTGTCCACACACATGAGATTGCATACTGCTGGAGAAGTTAGTGTTTGTGAGAAAAACATGTGCTGGTCCACGTGTCCTGGTAAGAATCTCCCTCTTTCCTTGAGATCCATGTCACCTTTTCGCATATTTAGGTTATCTATATTTCAATATCTTAACAACGTGTGTGCATATTACTGATGCTGGACTCAACAGTATTACTTGTAATTGCAATTTGCTTCATGTAATCGTCTAATTGATTTCTTGTTTGATACTTTTTCTCATTGAATCACAAATGTATTATGGGTCCTGATTGTGTGAGTAAATTAGATGTACTTATTGTGCTAGCTATAACATGTCTGAACCATGATGTGTCTTCGCTCTGGGGTGAGGGTGTAAGCTGCCTAGTAACTCAGGGTGTCCGCGGGGTCTTAAAAAGTCTTAAAAGGTAATAAATAAATATAGCAACAATCGCCATTTAACAAGGTATTACATTTTGCATATATTTTTGTCAGTGTAAAAATCCTGTTTGTCCAAAGAGTTTGTTTGCTAAAAGTGTAGGTGAACGTATTTATATATAATGCATAGCCAAAAATACTAGACAGGCAGTGCATAGCCACTGTGTGATCGTTTCTGTAACGTTAGGCGCAGGGATCTACGGTGCCCCTATTTCAGTCTTGCCCCAAAAAATAGATCCATGCGAACAGAAAAATGATTTACGAGTACAACCGACCGTAATCTCCCACACGGACCCTCAATGCTAATCGTCCAAATGTGGCCACTTGAACAGCCCCGTTCCTCAAAAACAAGGGCGAGATGAGCCACCAGCAGCTGAATTGGTAAGATAGAAGACAACAAGGAAAATTCAAGGTGCATGTGGGTTTGGTTAACGTTAGCTGGCTATAAATCGGTGCCTTTTATTGAAATACGTTCAACTTGTCATAAAGCCAATGCTATTGTCAGTGTCACTTTTTGTGAACAGATCAATCACAGCCTGAATGAAGTTTGATGTGTTGCAACAAATAAATGTTGAACTGTTCTGCATAAACGGGTATGATTATTGATGAGTTAGCCTGCCTAAAATCAAGGTTGTAGCCTAGAACATTTTTCTTTCACAAAGTTTATGAATAAACTGCACCACCTACACTACTTTCGTTATTCTCTTCATCTTTATAATAATATAATAATCTTTATTTGTAGAGCACTTTTCAAAAACAAATGCTTTAACAAATGTAAAGACAATAATACCCAAAAGACAATAATACAAAAACAATACAAGATAAAAGCAAGAAAACATTGAAAAGACTAAAATACACGTTTAAGATAAATATAAAATTAGTAAAATAGAATAAAATAAAGTCAAATAAGATCGGGAAAGGCTCTCCTATAAAAGTATGTTTTAAGAAGGGACTTAAAAGAGTTCACTGACTCAGCCGACCTGATTTCCTCGGGCAGGCTGTTCCAGAGCCTCGGGGCCCTGACAGCAAACGCTCTGTCCCTTTTAGTTTTCAGTCGAGACTCTGGAACAGACAACAGACCTCTGCCCGAGGATCTCAAGGTACGTGCTGGTGCGTATGGGACTAAAAGGTCAGAAATATAACATGGCGAGAG
>NC_060150.1:808910-811243 GCF_021292245.1 Micropterus dolomieu
AGTATGTTTTAAGAAGGGACTTAAAAGAGTTCACTGACTCAGCCGACCTGATTTCCTCGGGCAGGCTGTTCCAGAGCCTCGGGGCCCTGACAGCAAACGCTCTGTCCCTTTTAGTTTTCAGTCGAGACTCTGGAACAGACAACAGACCTCTGCCCGAGGATCTCAAGGTACGTGCTGGTGCGTATGGGACTAAAAGGTCAGAAATATAACATGGCGAGAGGCCATGAAGAGCTTTAAAAGTGATCAATAGAATTTTAAAGTCAATTCTAAAACATACTGGGAGCCAGTGTAATGAAGCTAAAATAGGAGTAATGTGGTCATATTTCTTTGTTCTGGTTAAAAGCCTGGCAGCTGAGTTCTGGAGTCAATCAGTAGATTTTTGGGTCATCTTTGATCCCTCCTGGCCTACTGGAATTTTGTTGTGAAAGTTATCACACATATTATTGCAGGCAAGCTCACATTATCTAGTTTAAACCAACTAAAACAGAAAATTAATTGCTGTTATGTTGCGTACATAAACGTCATAGCCTTTGTAAGACAGTGGCTTTTCGCAGGAAATCTGACCAGTCCTTCACATAGAAAACTCTTGGCCCATACAGCCTGTTGTAGGCAACTGAGAAAGTTGGTGAATGCCTCAATTATTAGGTGGCGTTACAACCTGATGACATACAGGCAATAAATGTTATAAATATATATAAATTCCTTTTAAAAACTACTAAAAATGTTCCTTTTAAAGGTGTGTGGCTGATTTAATTGGTTACAGCTCAAAGTGGTGCGGCAGTCTTAAAATATGTTGAAAAAGTCTTGGAAAAAGGTCTTAAAAGGTATTGATTTTCACTTCAGGATTCCTGTGCATATACCCTGTCAACAGTTTTGAGCGTTTTGTTTTGTTATTTAGTTTTTGTTGTTTTTTTTGTTTAGTTTTTTTGTTTTTCTGTTGTATGTATGTGTGTGTGCCTTTGGACCCTCTTGAAAACAAGATGCTGCATCTCAAGGGGCTATGTTGGGTCAGATGTACGACCAGGCTGGCCAGTTAACCCTGGTCCCCACCTTCACTAACTTAATAAAACTTTGTCAAAAAATACTTATATTGAATATTGGCCAATATCCAATATTGTGCATCCCTACAATGGACATAATGTGCAGTTTACATCTTAATGATATTACACATAAAAGAATAGTCCATAAAATACACAATAAACAATTAACATACAATAACACTATGAAGATAATTACAAATTTACTCCATGTGATGCCACAACAAGCCTCCCTGGCTTTGTCGGCCGCCATGATGTTGGAGTTAACCGTTAACGTCTTTAAAATCCTCATTTCCTGACACTATCAACGTGCATTCTTCTGGGGAAAATACAGAGCATGCGCCGTTGCGAAAAAAAATCCCGTTTTATGCAAACGCGCACCAACCCCCAATTAAGTTAACACCGACTCAACTAACCAACATCTTATTCACCATCATAGTACTGTTTAGCTCCAGTGTAGGCAGTCAGCTTTATAAACTTTGTCAAAAAATACTCCATTAACTTTCTACTATAGTCAATAAGTTTGCAGTCAAAAACTCCTCTGGAGACGGTCAAGAGTCGGTGCTAAAGAGTTCATTCCAAAACAGGACAGATAAACCCGTCCAACATCCCAGCAGGTCGGAGGATGAAGTCCATCCTGTGGTCTGCAGTCTTATATATAGTATCTCTTCTGGGCTGGTTTGCCCTCCTCTCCTCATGATGAACTTCTTTTCTTCTGTTCCCCAGCTGTCAGTTATTACTGCATTGTTGACTTTCTGCATCCTTATACTACTGGATGAGAAGTTCATCATTTATATTTCAACTTCAGTCTCACCGTGTTTTTTAAAGGTTACGCATGCTTAATTTGACATATAATTATATTTAATTTTATATTTAAACAATTAATATAAGAATAACATAAGTAAAGTAGCATTTTTCATTAATGGTTGGTTTCTTACAGCATTCTTGATGTTATGCTGGCTGCTTTCTGCTTTCTGCTTTTCATCTGTCTGTTGTGTTTTTACCAAGCATCTGACAGTTTTTTGGTCATCCTCTGTCGTGTTTTTGCAAAGCATGAATTCCTTCAGCAAGTTCACTCAAAGCTCACACTGGCTATAATTACCAGAGGTTGGAAGTTGACAATCAAACCCCCTTAATCAGTAATTAAGCATGTAGTCTTAATGTTAGCAGATTAACACCTCAGCAGTTCCTCATGTAGTCACAACAACAGTAGATAACAGTAGACCAAAGCATGCACTGTCACAGTGTCAGCAGATCTTGCACACCTGCAGCCTCTCCTATGGTCATAATCTACAG
>NC_060150.1:811343-843555 GCF_021292245.1 Micropterus dolomieu
TACATACTGATTAATGATAATAAAACTGATTAAAATGATTATTAATGATTATTAATATTGATTAAGGGTAATCACTGATGACTGTTTCTTGACTGATGTCTGACTTTTTGTCTGCTATGCTCCTCCTCTCTGTGTCTTAGGCATGCCCTCTACTGATCACGCTATGTTAACCAAAAACCTGACTTTGTGGAATAAGCTGGTGTCTCTTGTGCTGTTTGCTATAGACGGGACATTCTTACTGTATTGATGTCTGTTTTGTAACACAATTTTCACTAATTCTGCTTCTACATTTTCCTCTGCTGGTGTTTTTGATGACGCCTTGCTGTCTCATCCTGCTCCCAGAGCACACATGCCTGCTGACACACACATGTGCTACTGTTACTGCCTCCGGGCAGCTAGACACAGAGAGGACCACACACTCTCAGAGCTATGGAGTTTCAGCGTTGTGATCTTAACTTTACACTATAAAATAGCACTCTAAATGATGACAATAGCTATAGAGTTTTGACACTGTGATCGTAACTTCTACCCTCTAAAATAATACTTTGAATGATGAACACTGTACTTAATGGAATGATGAATACAATTAATAACAACAATTCAGGCTGTAATGTTCTAAAATAATTTGTGACCCATCAGCTATAACAGTGAAATAGCCTACATTTTAAAGTTAATCATTAAACTGTAGGCTACAACAAACAAACAACATATTGAACACATTTGTATAATTATTAGGCCGATTGTAGAAAAAGAACATTTATTAGGCCTATGCTATGATAAAAGTTAAAAGCAAATTTTGCATAATGTGTTACTTTCTGCTACTGTCTGCTCTCCCTGGACCTCCGTTCGGCTAAACTATTCCCGTATTCCGCTCTGGACCTGCTCAGATCAGACTCTCACACTCTGTACTCTCAGCCTCTGTGCGGTCCAATCAGGTGATTCACTGGCACTGCCTCATCTCAAAATCTTTGTGTGTTCCCTATGCCACACAATCACCTCCTGCCATAGTTACACAAGCACACCCAACCTATGGCATATTTTCCCATATCTTTCCTCAATAACACAATAGGCCTACATGATGCTACATGATGTTCAGTCTTAATGTGTTTTATACAAAAGTAAATTAGTTTCTCCAACACTGCTCATCGAGGTGTGTGCATACGTGCGTGTATGTAATTAAAATCCTGTCCACCAACTAGCCTGCCTAATTTGACTGCAGCCTTGCGCTTTGAGTAATGAACTCATTTTCTAAACAATTGGATCAAATTGTTCATCACTACTGGACAGTATTTGCCGTAGGTTTATCAAAGCGAGGCTATCGAACCTGGTTTTTAATGGTAATTAAAATGTGTATGGTAATTATAACAGTCAGGAATATCACCATAGTTTATCATTAAACCGTAACCGTTTCATCCCTAATGTACGTGCATTATAATAACATGTGTGACATTTAATTTACACAATCTGTTACTTGTAAGTGGATCATATCTGTTTTATTCATAAAGGTGTGTGGTACCTTCCAGCAACTGATAAGACTAAGTATTTTAAAAATAGGGGACATAAACGGGTAATAACCATTATTAGTTCTGCTCCCCGCTCCAGAGCAACTTCTCCTCTGGTCAACTTCACCTCAGGTGTAACAAAAATACTTTACCTGTGATAATGGGGTTGATGCTTTACCTTAACAAGAACAATTAAGAAACTTCAAAAGCAGGATCTCCCATGAATATACATATGATATTCAAGTTTCTTCAGATGATTACTAATTCCCAACAATCTACTTTGACTTTGCAAACTTCTAGGTTACTGAACAGTGCTTAAAGGTGGTGTCACTGGTACTGTGGCACGGTGTGTTTTGAAATGACAGGTAAAATTACCCCTCCTCTTTTTTTAATTAAGTGAAAGCTGACTGAAACTACTGTGTCACTTACATGAATCATTCTGTAGTGTTACTGAGATGTGTGGTCATTTTATTCCTGCCAAGCACAGCATGGTCGCTAGAGAGTTATTATATTACGGTATCAATAGCTAACACAAGTAAAGTAGAATGAGTCGTCGGTATGTGATGTGTTCAAGAATGCACACCACAGAGAACGCTTCTGACTAAAACTGTATTTTCATATTTTCAACAGAAATTAAATGGGTTGCACCAGAGTGGGCTTTGTTTCATTCTTGCACACATAACGGTAAATATTAAAGTTTCTCCACTGAGGTTTCCTGTGTTTACTAAGTTAACACCACCCAAACAATCATCCACTGCACCATCTGGTATCAAATGGTGGCCAGCAGCTCACGTTTGACTATCTTTAAACGACTGGAAGTGGCAGAAGTTTACAATGGACATGAGGAATCTCTTCAATCACACAGAATCACTTTGTATAAAGTTCATTGATGAATTTATTTCAATAACTTGAACACTGAGGAACCAGAACTGAACCCAAAACCAGGATAAAAAGGTTCAGTGAAGGTGGTGTTAAAGGTGTGGAGGTGGATCAGTGTGTCAGAGGAGACTGTAGAAGGACAGAGAGCCAGCAGGACAGTCCACATACACTACTACTCTGTTAGAGACAGAGAAGAAGGATAAGGAGATGGGGGAGATGTACGTTTCTCTGTTATAGTGTTAAATGGTTTAACAACCACTACCAGTGCAGTCGAGTCTCCATGACTGATTAATCCATCCAAACACACAGTCTTCTCTGTCTCCTCTCCTGCTGATTCCTCTGTAACTCAATGATATATAAACTCTTCCTCTCAACTCGACTTCCCAACAACAGTGACCAGTCACATTATTTCTATACAGCATCTGTTTCCAGCAGTGAAACCTGTCTGGATGATCAGGATATGACTGATCCTCCTTCACACGTGTTGCCTTCCTGTTGTTGTCAGACAGTATGATCTCTCTGTTTACTGTGTTTGTGTCGAGTGTGAGTTCACAGGAATCTGATGAGAGAACGAGACACAATCCAGCTGCAGTTATTGATCTATCATCTGTTCACTGATTGGCACTTTGAATGAGTGATGTCACAGTCTGAAGATGGTTGAATGTGTGCTGCTTTGTTTTCATGAATCAAATGAAAAACACACTTAAACTTCTTCAGAACTGGGCCCTTTAACACAAAACGAGTTCAACATACCCAGGATATCTTTTCATTATCTGGCTTCACTAACCCTAACAATCAGGATCGGGCTAAGGGTCCCACAAAGCTGGTTATGAACTCGGTAAGTCTGTCCAAGGTTTCCTAATCCACACATGAACACATTCACATAAAAGAAGCGGTTAGCAGCAGATGAAGCCCGGTAAGAAGTGAACCATCATCATGGTACTGAAAACCCAGGATTAACCCTGAAGTTATCTGGATAAGCTCCAATCCGGCTTCGTGGTACAGGCCCCTCAAATGAGTTGTTTGTCGCCTTCAGCTGAAATATATAGTGCAAGATCATGTTAAGCTAAAGGAGTCGAATTTAGTATGGATGGTAGGGACATGTCCTGACCAATATTGAACGACTACTGAATTGTTCCTCACAAAAATTTGGATCCAGAAATTAAAATATAACCACTGTTGTCTGTCAGCATCTAGTCAATGTATTTGGTAAACAAATGTTAAAGCTCTAATTCTCTACTACAGCACCAATGTGTTTTTAAGTTTTGAAAGATTATGTCCTCCCATCTCATCCACCTCATAGGGCCTACTTTTTTCCAACGCACAGAGATTATATTTCTAAAAATTGACTAGTGGCAGATCTAGTGAGTTATTCAGACCATCAGGGGGAAGTGAGAATTATATAAAAGTATGTTATAGGGTGCTTCTCAAGTCTCTTATTTGTCCTTTTCTCGCTCCTCGATCGTCACTTGAATCGGAAGTTGTTGTCCCAAAGCTCTTATTTGAGCTCTGAAGAGCGAGGATCGAGGACCGAGGATCAATCTCTGATGAGCTATGAGCGAGGCTACACCAGTGAATCCTTCACGGAAGTCTTTTACTGACCGATACGCCCCCTTATTGGGTATCCATTATATTGATTAGACGCTGCAGCTGTTTAGGACTGATCTGATACATCACGACAGATAACATTAAACTCAAGTGTATCATTGCAAAGTCTTATATTTGATTTGTTTTATGATTCACTGTCTATGTAAAATCTGAGTTCATTGTAGGTCTGAACAACAGAAGCCCCACATACAACATTCTTCATTTATTAGAAAGATTTTTCTTTCTCCCATCAACTTGTATTATGGAGACAATTAAAGTCAGAGAGAGTCGGAGAGTCTGTCATCAAAAAACACGTTTTACATCATTTATCGTCATTTCTATTCAGTCACATGTGAGGCTGGTCATTCCTGTGTTTAGTCCAAATAGAAGACAATAAAAAATAGTAAACACTTAGCCTAAGGAGTTGGACAAGTCACTAAACTGCACTAAAGTCTAATGAAGCAAGCAAAGGAAAGTAAAGCCGCTCATATAAAAGAATGAAATGCCATTTCTCACTTAGATTTTAAAGTGATTAGTGCAACCCCCATCTGAAGAATCTATGTCTTATATTACATTTACATTTATTCATTTAGCTGACGCTTTTATCCAAAGCGACTTACAATTGCTATATATGTCAGAGGTCGCACGCCACTGGAGCAACAAGGGGTCAAGTGTCTTGTTCAGGGACACAATGGTGGATGGGTCACAATGGGAATTGAACCCCGGTCTCCCACACCAAAGGCAAGTATCTTATCTATAATAAAGATTAAATATATTGCAAGGGAGGCAAAAGTAGTCCTCAATAAGTCCCGCTGGACTTTAGGGGGGTCCATATCATTTCATCATTTCACCCAAAAACCTTTAATATCCACAACAAAACTTCTTTATAAAGTCTGATGTTAGACACTCCGGTCCAGCAGGTGGCAGCATACACTTTAACGGTAATTTGAAGTCTGTCCACAAAACCAATCAAGAAGAAGAGCAAGTGAACTTCCTGTGGCAAACATTGAAGCTCGGCCTCACAGTCGGAGCAGCTTCCATAGAGACCAAACTGTATTTTTCACGGAGCCCAAATGTCCAAATGTCCAGATAGAGCTGTCTGAATAGACTCTGTGCTGTTCCCTTTATCTGAACATGTTTAACATCTGAATTATCTCCCGGTGTCCTACGAAGCTAATGCAGTTAGCTTAGCTTGCTAGCTGGAAATAGACGGACCCGAACGTGAGTTATCAACACAGCGCGTGAGCTGTAACGGAGTGTGTCTGGAGGAAAAGCTGCTGTAAACATGTCTAAAGTCCAAACGCTGAGAGCTTTTGTCCAGCAGCGACTAAGTGCGGCTGCTGAAGAGATATTTGAGCTGTTTGAAAGAACGATAGCAGAGTACGAGGAGGAACTTTGTGGACAACGCAAACTACTGGACGCTGTTTTCAAGCCTGAAGTCCGGTTACACAGAGCAGGTTTGTGCACTTTACTGCTTATTCTCGCTATAAACTACCTTTACTGCAGTAAAAGTACTAATACCACTCTGTGAAAATACTCCACTGCGAGTGAAAGTCCTGCATTCAAACCTTCCTTCAGTAAAAGTATGTGAGTATTATCAGCAACATGTACTTACAGTATGACAGTAAACGTTGTCAGGTGCAGAAATGTATCGTCTCCGCTGAAAAGATGTTAATTTTGGGGGATAAAAAGTGAAATTTTTTTCACTGACTATTTGCATACCAACGACAGGAAGTGGAATGAAAAACTGTAATCTGCAAAATAACTAGTAACTAAAGCTGTAAAACAAATATAATGAAGTATAAGGAGCAGAAAATGAAAATAATCAAGTTAAGAACACGTACCTCATATTTGTACTGAAGTACTATGTAGGGTTACAACTAACAACAACTATTTTGACAGTCGAATAATCTATTGATTATTTAAAGGGATAATCAGTTATTCAGATTAGGAATCACAATTAATCAGCACCTGTTATTTAACTGTCAGCTTTTACATTTAGCTGGAAGTTGTTTACAACATGTGCTAATGAACATGAAAGATAATAAAATGAATAATTCATCTTTCCATCTTTATTTGTGTGTTTTGTATAGGGTAGGGCAGCTCTAACCAACACCTTTTATAATGAAAATAGATGCATGACGAAACGGGTTAGTGGGTCCTGTACAGAGCAGGGGGAACCGTAGCTGAGAGTCCAGAGTGAGAGAGTCTGATCCGAGCAGGTCCAGAGCAGAATCCGGGAATAGTTTAGCCAGGCGGGGGTCCAGGCGGAGCAGACAGATGAGCGGTATTTACGGTAGCGGAACAAAATCTAACACTATGCAAAATTAATTTTTATTATAGCTCTTCTACATTTGGCCTAATCTAATTATTTAAATGTGTTCATTGTGTTGTGTTTTGTTTGTGGTAGCCTGCAGTTTAGGCCTACTTATTAATTGTTATGATCTGTAATGAAGTTAAGCAATTGTAAAATGAATAAACGCCATAACGTCCACACTACTGCTGTCATCACTCAGTTTGAAGTTCTCCCACACAGCTGAGGGCTTTTTTTCATTGTCCCTTTGATGTGACCTGGAGCGTTACGTTCACTGCTGTCGTCGGAGGTTAGGAATAAAAAGACACATCAATAATCGAATCTCAAAATTGAAAATCGAATGTGTACCCAACGGTCGAATATTCGGATCCAGCCCTAGTGTCCACATCAACATAATGCCGCAATTGCAGTTACAAATGACAGAAAATCCTCTAAGTGCAAACGCTTGCTTGAAAACAGTATTTACCATGAAGACAGCGTCAAGTTTTGTTCAAAGCTGGAGGCAGGACCAAATTTGACAGAGGCATCTGCCTGTAATTCTCTAGGCAGAAAAAAAGTGGAATGGATGTTACTACATATAAGACACTTATGGACTTTGTATGATTTTATCAAGACATGAACATAAAACATATCACATCTAGAGAAAAATGATTTACCCTTCTCACACAGAAGCTCACATGTGTACATTATTTCATTCTTCGTGTACATTCTTAAACACTTTTCTATCTCCAGCTGAGAGATTTATCTGAACTCAGGAGTAGTGGGTTTAAATGCACATTTAACATGAGCATGGAGTCGCAGCTGCCTTGATTGCAGTCATTTTATGGTATTTCTGCTTTGACAAAATGCAAAGCAAATGATCTGCTTGTAGTAGGGCTGTCATTGGTAAGTCATTTCCACTACTGTCATTTATTGTGCCTCAACAGCACAGTAAGCGGTATTATTGTCATTTTTGTTGTGTTTTTACCAATGACTTCATGTATGATAAATGTAGAAATGCATATTAAGTGTATCTGTGGATCTCACCTTACTGCCCAGCAAAACACTGACTACAGCTTTGTGGTCTCAGCAAGCTACCTGCTGGGTGCTAGTCAGTTACATAAAATTGCCAAACAACTTAATTCCGGCAGTTTGACTATGTTTTTTTCACATGTAGCTATATCATTACCTTATGCGCATGTCTATCAATTACATTTTCATCACACAGCACACATGTGAAGAGCAAAGTGAGCTTCCGTATAATTTTAACAACTAACAGCTGCACTACAGTTAAGCTGAAGTTCAACAAAAAGCAACATGAAAAACAGTTATATGCATCCAACCTTCCACTCTTGTTATTGGGATGGCTTCAAATGAGGCTTAACGTTCCCACAATTTCACTCAACTGTCCCCATATAGTAACGTTACAACATTGCTCAGCCACATAAAACATGGCTTGAACCGTTACGCCCGTCATATTGCTTGTCGAATTTTTGAAGCATTCATTTATTAATTCAACATGCATTATAGTATCAAACAAGGTATAAACATTGTGACTGCCCTAACTTGTAGTTTAAGTTCGAGTGACTCATTTGTCTACACATTTAAGAAAGTAGTAGTGTCAGTGGTTTAAATGTTAACAGGAAGTTACAGTTTTCTTAAAATGTGTGTATGTATTTCATTATTCTCTACAGACGTCCAACTGCTGTTGGTGAGTAAAGAAGAGGTTCCCCCTGAGCAACAGCAGTGGAGCTCCAGTCTGGACCAGGAGGACCCACCAGGGCCCTCACACATTACTGAGGAACGGAGCCCGAATCTGGACCCGGAGGACCTACCAGAGTCCCCACACATTAAAGAGGAGTGGAATCCCAGTCTGGACCAGGAGGACCCACCAGAGCCCCAACACATTAAAGAGGAACAGGAGGACCTTTGGACGAGTCAGGAGGGAGAGCAGCTTCTAAAGCTGGAGGAGGCTGATGTCACCAAGTTCACATTCACTCCTGTCTCTGTGAAGAGTGAAGAAGATGATGAAGAGAAACCTCAGTCCTCACAGCTTCATCAAAGACTCACTGAACAGATAAAAACAGAATCTGATGGAGAGGACTGTGGAGGACTAGAACCAGCGATGAAATCAGAGCCAGATAAACATTTACAACCAGATACTGAGGATGAGACATCAAAATCTGATTCTGAGACTGATGTCAGCTGTGATTGGGAGGAGACCAGAGAAGCTCAGTCTGTTTCCATCCCTCTACAAAACAATGAAGTACCTGTAAGTGATGTGGAATGTTATACTGGAGAAACATCAAGTAGCTCTTTTGAATGCCTTACAAACTTAGGCCGAAAGCAACATTTACAGGAACAGACTGGAATCCAACCAGGAGAGAAACCATTTAGTTGCTCATTTTGTGGTAAAGGATACTTTGGGAAGAAATCCTTAATGTCTCATATGAGACTTCATTCAGAAGGACAATGTTTCAGCTGCCCAGTTTGTAAAAAAACTTTTCAACAGAAACGAGATGTTGTGAGGCACATGAGAGTCCACACTGGAGAGAAACCTTTCAGTTGTTCTGTTTGTGGTAAAAGATTCACACGAAGTTCAAGTTTGACTTCACACTTAAGGCTTCATACAGGAGAAAAACCTTTCAGCTGCTCAGTTTGTAAAAAAACTTTTCAACAGAGAGGAGATGTGGTGAAGCACATGAGAGTCCACACTGGGGAGAGACCCTTCAGTTGTTCTGTCTGTGGTAAAGGATTTGCACAAAGCTCAAGTTTGACCTCACACTTGAGGGTTCATACAGGAGAAAAACCTTTCAGCTGCTCAGTTTGTAAAAAATGTTTTCAAGGGAGAGGAGGTGTTGTGAAGCACATGAGAATCCACACAGGTGAGAAACAATTCAGTTGTTCTGTCTGTAGTAAAAGTTTCACACACAGCTCGAATTTGACCCGACACTTAAGAGTTCATAAAGGAGAAAACCTTTCACATGATCAGTTTGTTAAACAAGTTTCAAAAACAGATGACATTTTTCCCAAAACATGAGAATGTATACTGTAAGTAAGTAAACTTTATTTGTAAAATACTTTTCACAGACACGAGTCGCAGAATGCTTAACAGAAAACGTTAGCGTACAAGAAGTCTGTGAAGATTCTCGGTCATCCAGGTCATAGTTATCCAAAGAAGGTTGAAGTCAAAGGCAACTGGACTTGTTTGAAGATACTAGAAGATGTTACAGAGCCGAAAGGAACGAAAGGTCTTCTAGTATCTTCAATCAGGTCCAGTTGCCTTTGACTTAAACTTTCTTTGGATAACATACGGGAAGGAAAAACTAGATAAAATGAACCCCCCAAGCAATGTGAAGGGAAGTGAGCTAAAAACGCAGCACATAATAAAAATACATGATTTTACAATACTCAAACACACAGTATGTGGTGAAAGTACAAAGTAAATAAATATTATGTAATAAAATACACAAATAAATCCATTAGATGTAGACCTGGGGCATACCAGTTAACCAAACGAAAAGAATTTACTGGGGAGAAATGCTTTAGTAGTTCAGTCTGTGGTAAACGATTCACTGGCTTCATATTTTGAAAGAGCGAGAACAGTAGAAGTAAATGAAGCCATAAAGCTACTCGTTGAGCCGATTCCTTCCAGCAGGATTAAAGTACTCGGTGCAAGACTTTGCTCAACACCGGTCAGTTCAGAACTGTGACACAGACTTCATTTATTTTAATGATCAACTACAAATAATCCGGAAGAAATGAATAGATGATGAACATCTCCTTTCTACCAGCTCATTCCAGTCTGTAACGTTTTGTTTTCATCAGGAATCTTCCAGTGAATTAAAGAATATTTTGAATTGTTTCAGGTGTTATTTTAATTTTCTGTTAATTAATGTCAATCCATTGTAAAATGTCCCATTGTGTTTTGGTAAACAATTACAAGTTACTCAAATGTCTACTGCTATAATTTAAAGTGTGTTGATTTATGGATCAAAAGTCATTTATAGATTCTCTATAGCATTAACTGTAAATTATCCAACTGTAAATCATCATTATGAAGGAAGTGATTTGGAAATGTCCTGGAACCTGAAACAAGCAGTTTCTGTCTGTTTCCTCTGTCTAATGATGAGAAAAAAGGTCGTAGTCCACCCTGATGATCATATTAATAAACTCATCTAATTTTTTCTATAGTAACTTTTGTAGGCAATGTGATTCTGCTCGAGTGATAGTTGATTGCTGAGAGCTTTTGTTGATGAGGCAGAAGAAATCAAAAGACAATACCTCTGGTTCTGCTGCATCGATATGACCTGTCCATTGGGAGTCCTGTCCTCCAAAGGACAGAGTGAAAATGAATAGATGAAAATCCCAAGATAAATTTTGTAAGTTGTAGCGTGTTGCTCTGTTGCTGGTCTGATGAGAACTGTATGCACTCCCTCCCCCTGTGCCTTCCCTTTCCTGTCACCAAGTGTCCTAAGTAAAACTTCACAATATAATATGACATGCCAACAATAAAACAATAAATTATCTGATGAAATGGTTCACTGTCAGAATGATCCTTAGAAGGAAGAGAAGGCAGGCAGAGATTGGAACAGGGGGTTATAGGAGGAAAAACATGAGCAGCTCAAACTCTACTGAAACATGGAGATGTGTCTTTAAAACATGCTTAAAAGAGTTTCAATACTGAAATGAAACTGTATTACTGTAGGAGATGCTAATGAGGGGAAGCTGTTTCAGAAGGAAAACCTTCATATGGGACAGATGTCTTCAGGTCCTTTTGCACATGCTTAATTTTTCTCCAGCAAAACACTTGAGTCAAATGGAGTTCACTTTCATTTTACTTTAATTTCAAAACAGACTACAGATCAATCGTGTTGGTTCCAGAAACAACTGAACATGCCCAGTATATTCAGTAAATACAGTAAATTGTGGGGATTATTTGACCATAATCAAAACACAGAAGTCTCTGACGGGTTATGAAAGTAAAAACTGAATCGTATGCGATTATGCTTTTACCCACTTGATGGTGTCATTACACAAGAAACCTGTGGTTAGAGACAAAAACATGATTACTTTATCTGTTTACCACAGAGGACACCTGTCCCACAAAGCAGGATGTGAGGTTAGCGATGTAACTTATATTGATTGATCATTTGGAAAACGAAATAGTTATGGATCAAAAGTAATTTATAGATCATCTGTAGCATTACTTGTAAATGATCCAACTGTAAATCATCATCATGATGTAAGTGAAGCAAGATACTTGTAAATGTACAGTTTCTGGCTGTTTCATGTTTTTCTAATGATGAGAAAAAGGCTTATCTAATTGTATCTATAGTGACAACAGAGTGAAAGACTTTTGTAGCCTGTGGTGATATGATCCTAATGAAACCGATTGAAGCACCATATCCTTGTACTTGCCTACTCACTGCTATGAAATTTGTTTATATTTTTTATTTTGCTCCCAAGTCCGTTTTACACCGCCTGTCACAACTGTTAAACTAAATGCTTTTCATTTTTCTTATGTGAGGCTGGATATTATTAGCGTGTATTTTGGTATTCGAATTAAGTTTAACATTAATTAGTTTATTATTATTATTTAAGAACGTTTTATGACATGAATGGACTTCTCATTTCGTTGCTTTATAAAGCTAATTTAGAACACATTTTTACAGGAATAAATAACATTAATTACCAAAGTTAGTTTAGGACATCAATTAGAATGAATAATACTGACACATCATTATAATAACTGAGGAGGCTGTAAAACACTCATCCAAATAATATAATAATACAATAACGATATATCGGCCGATATAGATTGAAACATAAACAATAGATCCTTTAGATCAAAATCCTCATTTAACTGTCTAAATTATACTCTAACTTTAGTCTTAATATGATACTGCTATAATAAAGTCAGTAAACTGCTGTCTTTTCAATCCCACCTTTGTCATGTCTGATATTGTATGGTGTGTCCTGTATTGTCTAATAACTTTCATAAACGGAGCAAATGAAGAATCATGTGGATCAGCAGTGAGATCAGACAGACACAATCTGAAAGGCTATAATCTCTAATACTGGCAAGGTCAAGCTGATTAGCAACAAATTAGTACTTTATTCCATCTTTATATTTCTACATTTATTTATATCAATTGTATGCTTGTCTATGTGTAGCCCCTTACCACCTAAGCAAATTCCTCGTATGTGTAAAAAATAAAGCTCTTTCTGATTCTGATTAAATGTTCACGGCTTAATAACAGACATTACTAACCCCTTTAAACGTGCCTTCTTGAGAATGATCAGTTCAATAAAATGCTTTTCACATATACAAGTTGTACAAATCTTAGAATGTGTTTCAGACAGCTAAGGTTTTTCCTAAAATGCCTCACAGATTTTACAACAGTTGGTGTGAATGCACAAGAGGTACAAATGTGGATGGGGTCGGTCAGCAATGTTACCCCTAAACTATGAATCAAGTTACTTCAGCGCCGTTACGGGCCTGGACACTTTTATTGTGAAAATCAGAAAAGAAGTGGAAGCAGATGTACCTCCGATGCTAAAGCGGGTTCGTTACCGTGAGATGCAGCCGGAGTTCAGCAGCAGAGCCTGCATGTGAGGATAAACGTGTTTAAGTGGACTCTGTTTAAACTTTCGGGATGTTTCACCTCAGACTCATCTCCTGTTAGCCAAGAATGCTAAAGGAAGTTAGCTTGTTAGCAGGAAGTAGCCGGAGCCGGAGCTCGGCCTCACAGTCGGAGCAGCTTCCATAGAGACCAAACTGTATTTTTCACGGAGCCCAAATGTCCAAATGTCCAGATAGAGCTGTCTGAATAGACTCTGTGCTGTTCCCTTTATCTGAACATGTTTAACATCTGAATTATCTCCCGGTGTCCTACGAAGCTAATGCAGTTAGCTTAGCTTGCTAGCTGGAAACAGTCTGGAGGAAAAGCTGCTGTGAATTAGTAAAAATGTCTAAAGTGGAGAACGAGGAGGAACTTTGTGGACAACGCAAACTACTGGACGCTGTTTTCAAGCCTGGAGCAGGTTTGTGCACTTTACTGCTTATTCTCACTGTAAACTGCTGGAAACCAGCTCCACTATAATAAGAGAGGTAGTTTATTGTCATTTAAACAGCAGTGATGAATCAGTCAATGAAAACATGTTCATGAAAAGAAAATCACGCAGGTAAAAATGAGAATCTGAGACATAAAGACATAAAATAGTATAATATAATACTGTAGTCAGCCGGTGTACATTGGTCATAAACTGTCATGTAGACAGTAATGTGTATATGTGTTATGAAAACTGGTTATAGACAGTAGTGCACACAGGTAGTGCACATAAACTACACTGTGATGTTTAAATAGTATATAATTCCACCTAAATGTGTTTATACAGAGATGGAAACAGGGGCAAACCTTAAGGATTTTCCACATAGAGATGTAAAGTAATGGTAATAATATTTTAAGACAGTTTTGGGGCTTTTTGCCTTTTATTGGATAGCAACAGCTGAAGAGAGACAGAATTGAATTTATTTCAGGATAACCCCTTGAGATGTATCATCTCATTTTCAAGGGGGTCCTGCAGCATACATACATAGACACAAAATTAACCACACATATACAAACACAGACATATATACAAAACAAAAACTCGCTCACCTGCCCTTACCCCCACAATTGACATAGCACATATATTAAAGTATATTGACAAATAATCAGCCGAGTGCATTAAACAACCAATACATCATTTATCAATATGCACATCTCACATTGGAATGTTCAAAGAAAATCAAGATAAAGAGAATGAAGACAAAAAGAGTCATGTTCATATACATACTAATATATATTTTCTACATAAACAATTTATATGTAATACTACATTGGTATTCTTAATAACAAGAGCATGTAGTTTTAAGAAAAGAAAAAAGTGACGATTTGAATAAGCGAAATGTGGAAATAGATCTCAGGAAAAGAGGAAAGTTATTCCAGTCTTGAGGGGCCTTATATTGAAATGCTCTCCTACCAGCTACAGAAAACGACCTTGGTACCGTAAAATTTGTTGGACATTGGAGGTGTCTAAGTGGGTATGTCGAGTAATAAGGTATTAAGTGCTGTCTAAGGTATGCAGGACAATTGAAATAAACACATTTGAAGATAAACAGAATACAGTGGTAATCCCCTCGTGGTTTTGGTTGCAGCCAGTTTAATGAGTGATACATAAGACAATGATGAGTTTTAACTGGACAGTTTAGTATAAATCTGCAAAGGGAATTGAATACAACATTAAGAGGTCTAAGATTGGACTCAAAGGTATTAGTGTAGACTATGTCTGCATAATCAATGATTGGTATTACCAGTTGAGAAATAATTTTTTTTCTGACTTGCGTTGAAAAACAATTGATTGATCTGTACAGAGTGTTAAGACATCCATATACTTTCCTAATGATATTGTCAATGTATATCTGAAAGGTAAGGTTGGAATCAAGCCAAAGGCCCAAATATTTAAATTCCTCCACATTCTGCATAAGGGATCCATCTAAAAACTTTATTTCAAAACAAGAAGCACAACGGTGATTTTGTATTGTGGAAAACACCAGGGAGCAGGATTTCTTCATGTTCAACAGAAGTTAATTAATGAACAGCCACTGTTGTACTTTATCAAAGTCAGATTGAAGAGTTCCTTGAACTTGCAGCAAATCACGGTCAGAGGTATAGATGACAGTGTCATCAGCATAAAGCTCTAAATTACAATGAGAACAAACTTGTGCCAGGTCATTGATAAAGATCGAAAAGTAAGGGGCCTAAAATTGAGGAACATCTTTATCAACAATTAAATAGTATGACTGGAATCCTTGGTAAACAACACACTGACGTCTCTTATGCAAATAAGAATTAAACCAGAGCACAGCATGTTTATTCAAACCAATAGAGTAAAGCTTAATCAGTAGAAGGTAATGGTCAACCATACCGAAGGCCTTTGAGAGATCGATGAAAGCAGCACCAATGCAATGACCAATATCAAAACCCGAGAAGACATCATTTGTAAGTTTTAAGAGAGCAGTTGATGTACATCTGAAGCCAGATTGATGTGGAGATAAAATGTTATAATTATTAATGTACTCCGTGAGTTGGTTACAAATTAATTTCTCAAATATTTTAGCAACTGCACAAATGACAGAAATCGGGCGATAATTATTCACATTCGATTGGTCTCACTCTTGCAGCTGTCCAAATTTGTGGCACATTACAGGTAGTTAGTGATAGATTAAAAATATCTGCAACAGGAAACATCAATATATGAGCTGCAATTTTGATAAACTTGGCTTCAAGATCATCTGGTCCTGCACTGCGTTTTAATTTAAGGTCATGTAATACATTAAAGACATCAGTAGGCATGATCTTTTTAAATGGAAAAAGAGCCAGCAGGCATGGAAGAATTAGATGAACATGCCAAACCATCAGAGCAAACAGATTTTGAACTACAAAAGTGATGAGTAAAGGCATGAGCTATATGCAAGGGATCAGAAAAAATTTCATTATCCTTGCATATTTGTTTTACAGAAGTTTTTTTAATTTTTGTTAAGAAAGTTATTTAAGTGATTCCAGAATTGTCTAGGGTTGTTGAAATCATGGGAGAAACAGTCTCTGTAGTAATTAGATTTAGCATTCCTAGTTTCAGTTTGACATTTATTCAAAAACTGTCTATATATTGTCCCATCAGATTCATGTTTTGAGAAGCGATATTTAGCCCAAGCTTTATTCCTTTGTTTGAATAGTTTATTTTTACATTGCCTTATTGTGATATATTTATAGGGGGAACTCTGTAGTTTAATTTTCCAGATAAAGTATATTATAGAATGGTCACTAAAGCAGTCTGATAAAACTCCCAATTTGATAATCCTATCCAGATTGGAAACAAGAATCCACTCAAGCAAGGTAGAGGAACGGCCATCAACTCTCGTGGGTTCTGTAATTAGCTGAGTAAGGCCTACACTACCTAAAAGATTTCTATCACCTGAGGAAGTCCGATCCAACCAGTTATTATTAAAGTCACTATGATCAATTCATTGTGTCTGTCCAGATAATTAATAGTAGCCAAGATACCATTTAAGGAATCAGTGGGAGCAGAGGGAGGTCTGTAAATAGTTCCAATAGTAAGCTGTTTGTTTTCATGAAAGATGATATTGATAAAAAGACACTCAAAGTTAGTAGGCGCAACATTGGGAGAGACACACTCAGAGACCAGATTTATATCAACATAAGTAGCCACACCTCCTCTTGATGCCCTATCAGCTCTATCTAAATTATCAATTCCCACCTCATCATTAGTGATTTTGTTATGAAGCCATGATTCAGAAATAGTGATTATATTAGGTTTATGTAAAGCTGCTCATACCCTGAGAAGATCTATTTTTGTAGCAAGGTCATAGTTCTCCAACGACGGTTGAGGTCAAGGGCAACTGTAGGAACACTACAGGGGATGAGGAAAAGAAAGTCAAACGCAACAACATTGTGATTCCATACGTTTCTGGAGTATCAGAGAAACTCAGGAGGATTTTCAATAAACACAACATCCCTGTGTTTTTTAAACCCAAGAACACACTAAGACAGATGCTGGTCCACCCCAAAGACCGCACACCCAAACACAAGAAAAGCAATCTAGTGTATGCGATCCAATGCAGTGAGGAATGCACAGACCTGTATAGTGGGGAGACTAAACAACCACTACACAAACGCATGGCTCAACACAGAAGGGCCAACTCCTCAGGTCAAGACTCTGCAGTCTACTTAGATCTGAAGGATAAAGGACACTCGTTTGAGGATCATCAGGTGCACATTTTAGACAGAGAAGATGGATGGTTTGAAAGAGGTGTCAAAGAAGCCATCTACAACCGGTCTGAGAAGCCATCGCTGAACAGAGGAGGGGGTCTACGCCACCACTTATCCCCCACTTACAATGTGGTCCTTTCATCACTTCCCAGGAATCTGAACAAGCCTTTCCACTTGGCCTCAGGTGAAGATACCAACAACAGTTGTTCAGAGTTGGCCACAGGTGGCTCTGACGACCATGACGACTATCGTTACCACAGCCAGGAGCACTAACGAACCAGCGGTATTGAGGATCCTCTTGGATGAGGGACGAAATGTGTTCTAGTTTTTCTTCTACAAAGTCCAGTTGCCCTTAACCTCAATCTTCATTGGATTAGTACTAATAGTAATATTGTCATGTCCCCAAAGGGCCAGAGGATAAGGAAAGCAACAGAGTGAAATTACTAGTGTCGCAGAGTGGGCGTGTTACGGATATATGGTGTCTTCATTGACGCAACGCACACATTTTTGCCTGTTTAGGTTCTTCACCTTCCTGTTCCTCTTTGACATTTTTACCGTTGAAGTTACTACTTCCTGATGAAGCTTCCTACAGTTATGATACATTGATACATTTATACATTGATATTGGGCGAAGAGACAACGGATACGTCCCTGTGAAATATGTTTTACAATTTAACCACTTTTTGTCATCAGAAAGAGTGTGTCTTCAGTGGTAGAATGTTAAAACAGGCTATTATAATACTGTTTGATAGCGGACAATTCAAAAAGAATGCATTGCTGCAGTAGATCTCTATTAGATCTCTATTAAACAGGATAAAGCAAAAGCAGCTCCGGTAAACACCAGAACAACGTTGCGCTACTAAAGATAAAAACGAGAAGCGAATTTCCTATTTGTTTGTGAGATATCGAGATTGTTTTTTAACCCAGCCCTCCTTCCACATATGTTTATACAAAATGTGTATAATTTTTCCACATGTTTAAGAAAGTAGTGCTGTCACTGGTTTAAATGTTACCAGAAAGTGACAGTTTTAAAAAACGTGTTTATGTATTTCATTATTCTCCACAGATGTCCAGCTGCTTATGAATAAAGAAGAGGTTCCCCCTGAGCAGCACGAGTGGTGCCCCAGTCTGGACCAGGAGGACCCACCAGAGCCCCAACACATTAAAGAGGAGTGGAGCCCCAGTCTGGACCAGGAGGACCCACCAGAGCCCCCGCACATTAAAGAGGAACATGAGGAACTCTGGTCCAGTCAGGAGGGAGATCAGCTTCAATGGTTGGAGGAGGATGATATTACCAAATTCACATTCACTCCTGTCCCTGTGAAGAGTGAAGAGGATGATGAAGAGAAACCTCAGTCCTTACAGCTTCATCAAAGACTAACTCAACAGATGGAAACAGAGGCTGATGGAGAGGACTGTGGAGGACCAGAACCAGCCAGGAACTCAGATCCAGATAGACATTTACAACCAGATACTGATGACAAGACGTCAGACTCCTCTGAACCTGAGACTGATGACAGTTGTGATTGGGAGGAGACCAGGGAACCTCAGTCAGGTTCAAACCCTCTGCAAAACTACGAATTACCTTTATGTGATGTGGAATGTAATACAGGAAAAACATCAAGTTGCTCCTCTGAATGTGCTACAGGCTTTGGCCACAGGGGACATCTGGAGGAAGACACAGAAATCCAAACTGGAGAGAAACCGCTTAGTTGTTCTGTCTGTGGTAAAAGATTTACACGAAGCTCACATTTGTCCCGACATTTGAGAGTTCATACAGGGGAAAAACCTTTCAGCTGCTCAGTTTGTAAAAAATGTTTCAGTCGCAGAGGCCATTTATCCAAACACATGCAAACCCACACAGGAGAGAAACCCTTCAGCTGCTCAATTTGTAAAAAAAGTTTTCTAGGTAAAGGAGATGTTTTGAGGCACATGAGAATCCACACAGGAGAGAAACCCTTCAGTTGTTCTGTCTGTGGTAGAAGATTTGCTGAAAGTTCAAGCTTGACGTCACACTTCAGAGTTCATACAGGAGAAAAACCTTTCAGCTGCTCAGTTTGTAAAAAAAGTTTCAGTCGCAGAAGCAATTTGTCCAATCACATGAGAACCCACACAGGAGAGAAACCATTTAATTGCAGCATTTGTGATAAAAGATTCACACGGCAGGCTCATCTCAAACAACACAAGTGTCCTGCTGAGAGCAAAAGAAGTAAATCGAGATGCTTGTTGAGGCCGATCCTTCCAGCAGGATTAAAGTACTGAGGGCTTTTTTGCTACATTACTTGGTTGTTTCCCAGGTGCTTTTTGCAGGCATGCACACTCCTCACCTTTCAGCGATATTCGCTGTTTTGAAACCAAAATGAGTCACCTACGTGATTTGTGCAGATCTGATGAGAAAACATATTGGGGGGGCTACCCGTTTGATTTACCAAATCCTCTCCTCTCTTGCATGAGCTTTGCAACTTTACAACTGGCTGTGCCTAACCAACAGTCACTCCTAATGCCTCAACCCAACAGCCAATCATAGGCAGAGTAGGGTGGGTCTTTTTTCTAGTCTGCCACACTGCGGCATCTGGCAGTGGTACACACTCTTTTTATATATAGTCTATGGACACACCAAACTGCCAATTTTATAACTTTGCCCACATTTATACAGGCAGCACCCTGGAAATAATGTAGGCTAACATCAATAGGATAAAACGTGTCGGCATCTGTGTTATTTACACTGGGGACACGTCCCCATCACTTTTTGAAAGCATTTGTTAAAAATGCTTTGATAAATAGCTTGCAACAGAAAATGGTAAAGAACAAATGAGCTTCAGCTTGCAATTTTAAATTAAGCTTTGCTTGATTGACTTGATGATCTTTCACTGGTGCAGATTTTAAATGAGATGCATGATGATGTTAATGTTCCAACATTTGACACTCTCTCCATTGCTTTTATTTCATCTTCAAGGTGAACATTTTCAGTAGTACCATTATTTGTCCTAAAATTATTTTCCACAAACTGGCAAAATTCATCCACACTTTGCTGTGAACCAGATTTCATAGTTTTTCCTTTTCTTCCATGGGTAACAACACAAGCAGATTGTTATGTGCAGCTTTTGCCTCATTAATCAAACCTTGATATTTGCTGAAGCTATCTTTTATTTAAGCTTCATAACCAGTCTCACAGATTAAACCTTGAACTGTTTGTATGATGTTGGCAGCATTATTTAATTTCAATTGTCTTAGTTCTTTTGTTGCAAGTTGTAATTTTTTTTTTTTTAACAAAGCTGCTTTCTCATTATCAATCCGAGATTTAGCAGATACCACAGGTGATACCTTAATACCATCGTAATCTTGATGATTTTCATGAATTTTACCCTTGTTTTCAACCTACCAAAAAACATTTCATTCAAATATCATGAAATCAGAAATAAAGCATAACCAACACTTTAATTTCTTTGTGTAAAACCTACCCAAATGTCTCTCATTTCGAGTCCTTGTTTACTTTAAACCAAAACGTTGTAATTGTACGCATTGGATTTTATTCTTAATGCTGGGCACACATTTTGATAACTGTAGATCTTACGTGTGTGTTAGCTACCATTGCCTCTATTTACTTGATCTAGACCCAAAAAAATCTTTCCCTCATGTCCGACATTGTGTCTGCATTTGAGTATCTAATCTAATCTGCTATCGACCTCTGCCGTCTGTCACCGCGTCCAGCCCACCTCACTGTCCAATTTGAGACTTGCTGCGCCCAAAATGACAGCGTTTCCGCGCACCCGGTCACCGTTAAAACAGGGTGAATGAACATTGTTTAAACTTGATGAGTCTTTTCTTTTTCAGAGGTGGTTTTTGACTAGTTGTTGGCGCACCATTGGTTGTTCAGTACACATGTTGCTGTCGTGCTGTTTCCTTGTCACGAAAATATAATAATAAGGTAAAATAATAAACTTTCAAAAGTTTTAACGTAAATTAAAATATGTCAATCCATTTATTCTCAAAATAAAAAATAAACAACTCTCCAACGATAAACTCTTGACCAAAGTCAGTCTTCATAGTCCAAACCATGATTGCACAGCATGGGCCTTTCCTAAACTAGTATTTCCACTCTTGACACGGTGAACTCTGGTCGGAGTCTCCCTCACAGCCAAATCAAGCTCCCGAACCCGCGTAGGGTTTAAATACAACAGCCGACTTCCAGCATAAATAGGATCTGACGTTACCGCTGCACTTACTGCTATAATATGTTTATCAAATAAGCTACTAGCTGTATTAAGATTCAGGATGGATGTTAAGGAAAAGCGTGTTTTGCAATAACAAATCAATCAAATTAATCAAATTATTTTGGTTAGATTTAGAATATTTCTTTAAGAACATGACTTTAGATATTTATGAAAAAGAAATGTGTTTTATTATGAAAAGATTTGTATTCACTGTAAAAGAAAAGCCTATAGGTGTATTTGAACCTCTATCTTATATGAAAAATATTACATTTACAAATACAACATTTCTAAATAAATCATAATTATATTGAAGTATTATATAGTCTGAATAATTTAAAATAGTTAAAATGCCTTTTTTTTCTTGTTTCGTGATCCCCCTGTGGATATAGTTGTCATGTTCTGTCACGCTCGTGTACGCGCTGCTCGCCCCTGCACAGCGCGTACCATCGTTCAAGATTGCCAGCGTGCTGCAGCTGTGCTAACGGCGGAGAAACAAGCTAACGTTCCAGGAAAACTGCCAATTTCTCGAGAGGCACCTTCTCAGAAAACAAAGACAGGTAACAAGAAGAAGAGCGATGAGGACAAGCTAAAAATTTAAAATTAGACCAAGCCGGAAATAAAACAAGGCTTAACCTCGGAGCGGCTTTTCAGAGGTGGAGGGAGCTACGCGTCCTGAAAGGATTCAACACCGTGCAGAGTTAGCCACATTTCTGCTTCACAAGGAACTATCCCTGCTTGATTCATTTTTTAATAACTACACAACTAAGACAGCTAAGACGGTTACAGGATCACTGGTGATAGCACAAATCTCATTTCCCTCTGTAGCTTGTTGCTAATGGTACCCAGGTTAATATTACCTTGAACCCCATAAAAGGGAGAACAAAATAAAAATAAAACATAACATTAGGCATTAATTCAGTCATTTTTTTGTTAGTTTATTTTGTGTGTTACTCCTTTTAATAAGTGCAGCATTAACAGCCAATCAGAGTGGACGATCTGATTCCTGATCACGGTTTCGGAGGAGCTTTTGGATTGACGGAAGTGAGAGGTTGGCGGGAGATCGAAGGAGAATTGTTTGTTTGTCTGATGATGACAGGCAGGAAGAGAGGAAAGTTATTATTACACTTAGTAATGATAAAGGTCATTTTCATCCAGTTCAGGTGACCAAAGCAAATGAGAAAGATATGGGGAAAATTAAATATGCTAAACTATTGAGTAACAGAAGAATTCTGATGTCAGCAGTAAATAAGAAGCAGCAGGAAATGTTTTAGAAAATGAGTAACCTTGGTGGTGGAAAGATTAAAGTGCATGTACCAGGAATGGCAGCAAAGCTTAAAGGAGTGATTTCAAATGTTCCTCTGGAAATGTCCGTGGGGGATGTGAACAGTGAGATAAAAGGTGGTAAAGTACTAGAGGCCAAAAGTGGTGTCAAATCAGACAGCCTATCTGTACTGCTTGTCCAGATAGGATGGATAAATTAAAAAGTTAGGGAGTATATTCCCCAACCGTTAAGGTGCTTTAAGTGCCAGAGAATGGGACATACAGCACAACAATGTAAATGGAGACAAAGATGTGCAAAATGTGGAGGTGAGCGTAGCGCTGCATATGCTGGATGTGTGTTCCAGAAATAAGCTAAAGGAGTACAGAGGTACAAGGTTGTAACTAAGGTGTCATATGCAGAGGCTTTACAAAGTGTGGGCACTTATGAAACAAAGGAAAATAGACCAGCAGAGTGTCATGAAAACCTGGATGAAAGTGCAAGGCATGGAGCAGGCCTACTCCAGAGGTTGAGCATAAGGAGATCTCAGCCAGGACCAGTAGACACAACACCGGTAACCACACAGCAACCATGTAGGCATAAGTATGTAGTGGAGGAGAACACCTTGATGGTAGAAAAGAAGAGTTCTGTAACTTTTATATGTAAAGTTGTGAATGTTGCCAAACAACAAGAAAGGAAAAGTGACAGGATCAAGGCAGTGGTAGAAGCTGCAGAGAGTTACCCCTGTTCAGGAGGTACTGGACCAGCTCTCCGTCGTAAAGGGTCCGATCCTCTAGGCCTATGGGTATTACCCTATTAGGTATAACTGAGGACTGTTTAAGCTGGTGTCGAAGAGATTCGCCTGGCTTAGAAATACTGAAATTTATAAATGAGACGGGCACTTAGTAGTAATCAACTTATATAACCCTTTAAATCATTAAGCCTAGAAACCTTAGAGGAAATAATAAGGAGACAAGGAAGCGGGAAAGAGATCTGGTGCGGAGACTTCAATGCACGTAATAGTCTTTGGGGGAAGTAAGGATACTGATACTGACAGTGATGGAGAAGCAGTAGAAGAACTGATGAATGTTTGTTTAAATAATGGAAATGGCACAAGGTTCAAAGTTCTAACACACTTGTATTGATCTCACTCTAGTTTCTAATAATCTGGCAAACTCTTGTGAATGGGAAGTAGAGGAAAGTACAAGTATCTGGAGCGATCAGTTTCCAACATTTTGTTCTATAAATGTTGAAATAGATCTCCAAGAAAGGCCGAATCATAAGAAGTGGGAGTTTGCTGAAGCTGATTGGGAAAACTGTAAAGAAATAAGTTGTATTTCAGCAGAGTCACTTTCAGTGCAGGGTGATACTGAGGATGTGCATCTGAAGTTACACATTTAATATTGAATGCAATATTAAAAAGCACACCATGTAAGTCAGTTGGGGGGGAAAGGAAAACGGTCCCATGGTGGAATGATACATACACAGAAGCTATTAAATAGTGAAACAGGGCTACAAGAATGTTAAGAAATGACTTGAAGCAAGATAATCTAATTATAATAAGGGTAGTTAAGTCATTAACTATAGTAAACAAAATGCACGGAGGAGCTATTGTTCTACTATAGGGAGGGAAGTTAACATAGGAGAGGTGTGGTCAATGCTGATGGAGTTCTGGCAACAACAGATAAAGAAAAGGCAAATGTGTTGGGAAAGAGGTTTGCTAGTGTGCACAGTGGTGATCATTTAGATGATATCCACAGACTACATAAAGAGAAGGTTCTTAAGGAAAATAGAGATTTGTTTATTAAAAATGATAGTGAGGAAAGTGAGGGAAATCAATTTGAATGAACTAGTGAACTGAGTCATGTTCCAGAAACTAGCTGAAAAAGTTTTCCAGATAATATTAGACTCCTTTAATGAGATATGGGAAGAAGGTAAAATGCCCCAAAGCTGGAAGAGTGCGTTAATATTGCCATTTAATAAACCTGAGAAAGATCCTAATAATGCTGGTCGCCCTAACATCACATCTCTGCAGGTGGATGGAGAAGATACTAGTCAGAAGACTTAATTACACCCTTGAACATAGAGGATTATTTGCACCATATCAAAGTGGGTTCAGAAAAGGTAGTTCCACAGAGGACACTGTTGTGAAAGTAAGCAACGAGACAGAGAGAGACATAATGAGTACCGTGTTCTTTGATATTGAAAAAGCTTATGATTCCATGTGGAGGGAAGGGTTACTAATTAAACTGAACACAATGGGAATTAGAGGGAGGTTTTCTAACTGGCTCTTAGATTTTCTGTCAGAAGATTTAGAGTGGGATCAGAAGGATCTGAGGAATCTGAAATTGTTAATGGAATTCCACAAGGCAGTGTTGTTAGTCCAGTTTTATTGTGATTAATGATATTTTCATGAATGACGACAGAAGGACGGGGTCAGCTCTGTATGCAGATGATGAGGACGAGATCCCATATGGTGAGAAGTAAAATCAAGGAAGCAACAGGAAAAGTAGAACAACGGTCGTATAACTGGGGCTTTAAGCTTTCTCCAAGTAAGTCTGGCCATCTGATATTTACCAGGAAGAAAGGGACAGACCTGAAGTTATATGGCCACAATATGGAAACAGCAGATCATTTTAAATATCTGGGTATGTGGTCAGACCAGAAGGGAACATGGGAAACACATGTTGAAAAGGTGGAAGTCATAAATGTAATGAGAGCAGAAAGACTGGGGAGCAAATAAACCATCACTGATGTATATTTACAGGCTCTAATGAGGCCAACAACAGATTATGGATGCTGTGTATATGGAGCAACAGCTAACACACATTTACTGAAGTTGGATAGAGTTAGTAACAAAGCACTGAGGATTTGTGCTGGTGTGACGAGATCAAAAGCAGCTGAGGCAATCCAGGTTGAGTTAGGAGAAATGCCCTCAGACCTGAGAAGAGATAAACTCATGGTGACAGACTGGAGTCGCTTACGTGGACGTGGTTATGGAAACCCTGCAAAGAGTGTTATTCAGGAGTGTTAGGAGTACAGTTCTGTTAAAGGTGATGGCTTTAGCTTGGGAACAAAGATTAAATCAGAGAAATATAGATTAAATAATACCTAGTTTAACTCACCTGCACCTATTGGTAATATCCCTATTTGGTTATTTCCAAAAACTTAAATATATTGGAACTAAAGAGCGAATGGGAAGAGAGTGGGAAAGGACATCTGGCAAGTCAGTACATAAGGAGCAATGTGGATAAAAGTAGAAGGAAATATTACAGCTTGCAAAAATCTATTAATGCTCAGGGTGTGAATAGAAGAAACAGAAGAGAGGAGACTGAAATAAAACATTGTTTTTAATGGGCCAAAGTCAATCAGATAAATGTTTGGAATTTAGGTCCAAGGAAGATGTAGGACATGTGCTATTACACTGTAGGATATACAGGGATGAGAGTCTCAAGATAAGTCAGGCAGGAAGGAAGTGGAAGGTTTATTAGGCACAACAGGAGACGGGGTAAAGGACACACAGAAAGCAGTGGTACAATGTCTGAAAAATATAGGGATATATAATAGGATTTAGTATTTGTTTTTTATTTTAATATAATTTTATTTCTTTTCTATCTATTTGATGATATAAAGTAGTCCCAACAAACTTAGTTCATGTTACACACTCCGATACAGTAGGTGTGTGCACCTTCAAAAGTCACGGTTGCAATCTGCCGTAAAACAAAAAGAAGAAGAAGAAGCCAATCAGAGTGACTCTAGCGCCGTTTGCTGGAGAGAGAGGAGAACAGAGCGAGATGTAAATGCTCCGTACTTGTATAGCGCCTTTCAAGTTTTTTCGACCACTCAAAGCGCTTTTACACTACATCTGCATTCACCAGTCAAACACATTCATACACTGAGCCTAAGTGCTCAAACGGAAACTAACATTCACACACATTCATACGCTGGCGGAACAGCCGCCAGGAGCAAATCGGGGTTCAGTATCTTGCCCAAGGACACTTCGACACGCAACCAGGGGGAGCCAGGGATTGAACCGCCGACCTTCCGATTAACGGCCAACCCGCTCTATCCCCTGAGCCACAGCCGCCCAACGAGAGCAGTTGACCGCGAGAAGTCTGAAAAGAGAGACGGAGATAAAAGAGTAAAAAACTACTTTTGAAGACTGTAAAACCTCATTACTTTTCCATTTTTTGGAGGATTTTGTGTTGCTTTTTGTCCACATGGCTGGATTCTGTTTTTGTTGCTTTGAACAAGGACTTGCTGAGTAAAAACTATTTACAACATGGAAATTAGCATGCATTACATTGTTTTTCCTTCCAGTTGAATGTAGCGTTAAGTCTAAAGTGCCAGGAGCTGAACGAAGAAAATGTGAATTATGTTGTGTATTTGTTGTATTTGTGTAAAAGAAAAGCTACGTGCAACAGGCACGGTCACGTTTAGCGGAGACGCACGCCGCCGCCGCCACTTTAGAGTGCGTTTCAGATTTAATTTAACTTTTAACCTGTGTTTAGGTGCTAGTCCTCCTCAGTTAATGTTGTTGAAGATATTAAAGACTGAAATGTGTATTGCCCTGTTGGGAAAGAAGATGGCGAGCCACCCACCCGAGAAACTGCGTCGGATACGTGTCTGTTTCCAAGAGACCAACCTATGACACTGATTCGTTCACCTGAATCGTGGAAGGACTGAAACTTTATTTTTTTGCTGCAGTGTAAAGCTCTTTAAAACTTTTAAAGGAGAGGTGTGAGATTGAGTTGTTGATCATATGCTGATCTGTGAAGTTGTTTCCTCATCTCTAGTTTGTGGTAGTAATGCAATTTCCATTTTATTGCCAAATTGGTGATGCAAATGTTTTTATTTTGTTGTTTTTGCTGTAAACTAAAGAACTAAAACCAAAAAACGTATTTGTTAAGTGAACTAAAGAGAAGGTAGGAAGGAAAACTCTTTAAACAGGCCTTACTAAGATAAAATGAGAAGTTAGGGTGGAGTTAACTCAATGAGAAAATTAGGAACTAAACAACAACTTATAGGATCCTAAGTTGGAAGTTACTTCTTTGTCTGTGGTCTGTTGTTACTGAGGTCTAGCTAGAAACTGCTCCTCCGAACCGAGACTCTGGTCCAAGCAATCTGCAACATCTACAGTGTTACACTAAGGCTAATAGTTAACTTGTTAGCAGCAGGTGAGGATTAACGTTACCCGCTAACTCGTTCAGCCTCAGTAAAGCGATATTGTTTCCATAGCTACATTGAGTCAGCCCAATTTATTGTTGTGGATCAGGATTAAATGCATGTAGATATGGTGAAATGACTTTATCTGTGCGCTGCCTCTGTCAAAACTAAAAAGTAAATCCAGTCTAATGAGAGCTCACAACATTAGCACTTAGCCTGTGGAAAAGATATTTTACCTTTATGTTGGGTTTGGTGTTTGTCCTGATACTTGTGATTGTTTTTCTGCTCTGTGTGCTCATGTTTGACACTCTGCCCGATGAAGGTGGTGTGCAGAGGGTGCTGTGCGTAGTCCGGTATGGACAGCAGTTTGTCCAAGGTCCTTCTTTCTGTCACCAGAGAGTCCAGCTCTGAGCCGGCTCTCCTCACCAGTCTGTCCAGTCGACCGGCGTCTCTCTTCTTGCTGCTTCAGCATCAAAGAGGACGCTGGCCACCACAGACTGGTGAAACATCTGCTGCAGTTTGTTGCAGATGTTGAAGGACCCCAGCCTTCTCAGGAAGTACAGGCGGCTCTGCCCTGTCCTGTGGAGAGGGTCCATATTTGCTGTCCAGCCCAGCTTGTCATCCAGCTGCAGCCCCAGATATCTGTAAGTCCTGACCCCCTCCACATCAACCCCCTCAATGGACACAGGCTGGAGATTTGGGTTCTTCCTTCTGAAGTCCACCACCATCTCCTTGGTCTTTGGGTGTTCAGCTGCAGATGGTTGGTCCTGCACCACCTCACAAAGTCCTCAATTTCATTCACGTTCAGACCTGCTACGCCTAGAGGCGTTCCCATAGTGTCGTAACCGACGCAGTTCAAGTTCCCTCGAAGGGGAACTCCTCAGTATTTACAGAGACAAACATGTGTCCCAGCAGGAAGGACTGTTGGACTGGAGGAAGTACTCAGCTGTTGTTTTAAGATCAGTTAGTACATAATGCTGCTTTAAATGATGTTTGTGTGAAAGTTGACAGGGATCTTTGTTCAGTTCATGTCTGTGTGTTGCTGCTGCTCACTGAGCGCTGATATTTAGGACTAATGTGGCTGTTTGACTGAAGTCAGAGAGAATCTGACTCACTGACCTCAGAACAAGAAAACCTTCAGCAGTCAGAGAGACAACACAAGAAATGTATGAACCACCTGCTGAGCCTAAAGTAGAGCAGGACAGGTTAGCAGAAATGTTCCATCTCACTGGAGATGGTTACATGTCACAGCTCGCAAAACACCAGGTGAACTGGTTTCTCTGGGACTGACTTTGTGTCTTCAGACCAGTCAGACTGCATGTTCTGATGGTGAGACAGCAGCTGCAGTCACATGACTGATTATGGGAGGAGTCACCATAATCTCTCTCTCTACAGACGGACTTGGACGAGACGCCATCAGGCTGCTGATCTGACGGACATCCACGGGAACAAGCTGAGTGAGTCTGATGTTTTTACCTTTGAAAATAGTGATGGAGATCAGGGCTCTTTGGAGGAGCCGGATCTGATGGATCTGTTCCTTTCTGAGAAACATACTCCTCTGGAAGAGGATCCCTGATATGGTGGTGAGCTGTGGTTCACTCAGGATAAACTCAGTGAAGCCGTTTCCTCTTTATTAACAGCAACAAGCAGGACTAGACGCACTTTACCACACTCAGACCAGAAATCTGCACTTTGACACTCAGATGTTGGAGATATACTGAAGGTTTCCTTGTGAGCTGTGAGTCGACTTCACTGTAAAACAAAAACTGAAGTGGTGCCAACAAACCAAGCCTCTCTCTTCTTCAGCTAAAGGTTTGTTTGTTTGTCGTCAGCTGTGGAATGAAGGAAAACCAGTTTTCAGGTCTCTGTTTGCTGCCAGCTGCTGGTAGAGGAGAGGAGGAGGGAGAGGGAGGAGAGGAGGAGGGAGAGGGAGGAGAGGAGGAGGGAGAGGGAGGAGAGGAGGAGGGAGAGAGGAGGAGGGGAGGAGGGAGAGAGAGGAGAGGAGGAGGGAGAGGGAGGAGAGGAGGAGGGAGAGAGGAGGAGGGGAGAACAGTGGGAGAACCAATAACTACAGAAAGTTACTTACTGCTGTCTAACTGTTATAAAGCTCCAGCTCACTACCCGTTTCATTATCATCCAGTACATGTAGCTGTGCTGACACTGCTGAGCCTCCGGTGAAAGATACACAGATAGTAAAGATAGTTACTGAAAGCAGCAGGCGAGCTAACGATGTAGCACGTGGGCTAAATGCAGTAAATGAACCGTGATCATGTAACGAGCATGGATTAGTTCAACCTGCAGCTGATAAAACTATTACTGTAACGTTGCAGTGGGAGTTTCCCTGAGTTTCCAGCATGTTGTGTGAAGCTGTCTCCCTGTCTGTCTATAGCTGCCGTCACTCTGCCTTTTTTTGCGGGAGTATGTTGCCAACATGCGTCTCGCTGCGCTGAATGAAAGGTACGGAGCAGGTGTTGTTCAGCCTCTGAGCCGGGAACGTTTAAGTAACAGAGCCTGAACGTGTCTTCAGAAAAGCCGCAGCCTGCATGCATTTATTGCACGATTTCTTTATGAAAGTGGTTGTGTGTCGGATTCAAGCTCGGGTACGAGCACATACCTTGTTGCAATCTTAAAACCGTACTGCTAGTGGCAGCTGAAAACTACAAATAGCCCCTTTAATATGAATTAATGGAGTGTCTTTATAGTTGAAGATTTGATGATTCAATAGTAGGAGCCTGATTCGACTCCCAATCTCACAGTTATGAAACGCGGATCATACCATTTTGGTTATATGGGGCTCTCAACATCTGATTTTATACAGAACTACTGTTTTTCTCCCAGTAAGTTACTATACAGCCAATTATGATATAAATATCAACATACAATGCTGTAAATAAACATGTTACAAGAAATAAGCTTTTAAGAAGCATTTTAAAGTGCATGGATAAATCCAAACTTAATAACCCTAAACCTTAAGGTAGGGTGGCATGACAGGAGAGGGAGAGAGACAGAGGACCAGCTCATCCAGTGTTGTGCAGAGTTTTGCGTGCAGTTTGCGGGATGTTCAAGTCATTTATCACCATAAGTCCTGAACCCTCACAGACTTTACTGGGGTCACTTGGAAAGTGATTGAGTTTAAGAGGCTGCAAGGGCTCAAAATGCTGTGAACGGGAACGGGACACCCCTTTGCCGCTTTATCACGTTACCTTGACGACGCTGAAATATGTTGCACACTTTTTATTTTATATTTTTGCCTTCTTTTTAAGTCCTGCAGGCTCTCGCCCTACAGACTAAGTGTGTAATCAGATGGTTGCATTCCTCTGACTTCTTAAGTTAAGAAAACCTTCAACAGTATTAACATCAGCGTTGGTGTCGATGCTTGTTTGTTTACTGTTTTCTTCTTCTCTTATAACGTGGATTTGCCGTGATATTTCTCTCGCTTCCGGGCTTCCCCTGGTAACCCCTGTGTTTCACGTCATACCGCTATGAACTGTGGGCAATTCCCTCAGCCAAAGTCTGCAGAAATGCGGACTTACGAAAAGGGTCTAAAAAGGGCTCAAAATGTCCTCGAGAGCCCTCGCGTACTTGACAATTTGACAGTGGGACGGCCCTGAGCCCTCAAAATCTGTGAGTCTGTGAGGGGGGACGTTGGGATTGGGCCAGAGTCTTCTTTTCTAACACTTTGAAGAAAGTGGAAGTTGCTTTGTTTGATAGTTTAACACCAAGTTTGTCTTTAGTCCCTTCAGGGTTTGTTTCTTGCTGTCTAATGTTTGTAGTAGTTGTTCACTTCTTATTTCAGCAGAGAGTTTGGAGAACTCTTGTGTTTATTAACAATCTGATGAACAGCTGATGTTTCTTTCCTTTCTTCAGCTGGCAGAAAACAAACTACATCGTGCTTTTCAAAGCGTCGTCTCCACCGGCGTAAAGTCAGACACAGCAGGATCCTGACGTTTCCTGGCAGACCTGAAATTGTTAGTTTGCTCATGTTTCATATCAGCGAGTCAGTGAATGTGTCCGCTCCTCCATGCAGGTGTGTGTGCTGGGCTGCAGCTTCATGCCTCCATCTAGTGGACTGATAGTAGAAGTCCAGCAGCTGATGGCAGCTTCCTCTGCCTCACGCTGCTGTCTGACTGCATTCAGCTGCCACTGATATGAAACAGAAACTAGCAGCCAATCAGTGGAGGAGCAGCTGATCTTTTTCCAGGAGAAATGATGGAAAGGAGGATTTGAGTTGATGTGCAGATGAATGATTTGTGTTTCCTCTCCAGGTGAAAGTGGATGTGAGTTGAGCAGCATGAGTCAGTGTGAGGACAGAGAGGAGGGAGTCCCTCCCTCTAAAAGCACTCTGTGTGGGGAACATGACAGCCAGACCAAAGCTCAGAGGTGAGATGAGGATCTCTAACTGTCCAGGACTCAAATCACTCCACCATCATTATTCACTCTCAAAGCTCTGTGTGTGTTGTGTTGAAGCCCAGAGCAGC
>NC_060150.1:843655-868892 GCF_021292245.1 Micropterus dolomieu
ATAGAGACCAAACTGTATTTTTCACGGAGCCCAAATGTCCAAATGTCCAGATAGAGCTGTCTGAATAGACTCTGTGCTGTTCCCTTTATCTGAACATGTTTAACATCTGAATTATCTCCCGGTGTCCTACGAAGCTAATGCAGTTAGCTTAGCTTGCTAGCTGGAAACAGTCTGGAGGAAAAGCTGCTGTGAATTAGTAAAAATGTCTAAAGTGGAGAACGAGGAGGAACTTTGTGGACAACGCAAACTACTGGACGCTGTTTTCAAGCCTGGAGCAGGTTTGTACACTTTACTGCTTATTCTCACTGTAAACTGCCTTTACTGCAGTAAAAGTACTAATACCACTCTGAAAATACTCCACTGCGAGTAAAAGTCCTGCATTCAAACCTTCCTTCAGTAAAAGTATGTGAGTATTATCAGCAACATGTACTTACAGTATGACAGTAAAAGTACTCACAGTGCAGTAAAATGTTCCTGTCAGAGTTTCTCTGTTATATCTGATGTTTCTGGATTAATATTCCTGCTGCATTAATGCTGCATTTTACTGCTGCAGCTCATTTGAACTCCTTTATTTAATCCTGTTGGGTAGTTTAATTTACAGCAATTAGAACATAAAATTAGATGCAGATGACTTGAGAGGCTAAAATGTCTTTGATGAGTGGCTGTGAAGCTCAATGTTGGCGGCTCCGGACGTCAGCATCTTGGCAGGGCCGACTCACAAACAAGTGACTACGTCCTTAATTTTCAGCTAAATGTAAATTAATTTAACTTTAAACCATTAAATGTAATAAAATGTATCTAGACATAAAAGTATAACCCTAAATCATCAAATACACAGAATTACAAATGATAAGCAAAATAACAATAGTCTTCTGAGTATAAAATATCTTCCTTCAAATGTGAGTAATAAAATTATTACACCTGAGTACTTAATACTGAAAAGAACAATAGATTACAATGAAAATACCTGAACGTAATAGTGAGTCTTCATGTGTCCAACCAAAATACGACCTGATATTCCATCAGTGCATCGTAGAAATCAGAGGGCCTAGATTTCACAGCTGCCCGTGTTAGAAGTCTCCGTGGCAAAAATAAGCACTTTAGTGGATGTGCGGGGTGCGATCGCCTTACAGCCCCGCATCGCTGCCGCAGACTGAAGTCCCTGTTAGTCACATAGACACTTGGGTTGGGCCGATAGAGATCGTCATCGCCTACCGCTGATGGGACTTCACAATGTTGATTTACTTCCCATGGGAATAGTAATTATTTTTAAATCTTCCTGCTTGTCTCGGACTTCTCTTTTCCTACCCACACACCTCCACCTGGAGTCTCTTACTGCAAACACAGGGGTTGCTGTGCCTCTGCCTGTCTCTCTCCTTTTTTTCTGCATTAGTAGTATGTTTTATAGTCACACAAAAGTCTTTTTTATGAATTTTTCCTCCTGTGAATCGTGTTTGCTGTTGCTTTACGTGGTCTGGGCTTGTAATATATCCACAGTATTCGCGTAGACACGATGTTTCACTGTGGACATCGTCGGGTGTCAATTTTGTAGACATCCAGGCTGAAAACTGCCAGACTTACGCTTTAACTTAAAGGTGATCTTGGAGTCTAAGTCCATGTTTGTGATATCCAGAAATCCTGACGCCCTCAGTGTTTGTTTACATTTACTTATTTAGCAGGTGCATTTATCCAAAGCAACTACACATGTTGTAAAAAATAATTTTATGAGCATGATTGGTAAGCGGACAGTAAAGGCAGTGAGTGACTTTATGAAATTATGCAATTTCTTGTTATTTCTGATCATTTCATAAACAAAATATATTCACAACCTGGAGGAGTAACAAGTATAAATGAGTGTATTAATAAATATAATGTTTGTACAATATAATTACAGGTTACACTGTTTTTTTTTTTGGGTGGTCTGCCTATAGATAGTGAAATTGTAAAGATTCAACAGGTTCACTGTTCACAAATAAAACCCTTTTCTGATATTACACCTCTGTCAATGTTAGTGTATTCATTATTAGTTCAGATCATAGTATACACTTTGACAGTACATGGTTATCTTAGCCAGTAACTTGTTGTTTTAGGTAGTATTTTTTATTAATAAATGAAATAGAAAAATGTACGGGGTTCTGCTGTAGATTTCAGACTGTGACTGGTGTTTCACAGAGACTGGGGTACAAAAGTGATGTCATTCAGCTGCATTACTCTCTACAGCAGTGATTATCAACTGGCGGCCCGCGGGCCACATCCGGAAATGCAAACGGCCACTAATGAAAGTATTGCGATATTAGTATATTTGCAGTATTAGAAACTTTGCATCTGTGGTGCAATTCCTGTGGTAAAATGCTGTATTAAGTTACTGCTAATGCAAACTGAACATTTCCTGCTACTGCAGCTTCACTTACAAGTATCTAGTAACTTCTCACATTATTGCTGAAGACCAATTATTGCCTGAGAAGAGTTTCTTTAGCTGCCCCAGACTTCTGTGACATGTAGTAGGCCTATTTATACCTGCATTTTTTGCTACCATCGGTAACTACAGGTGTCACATGCACAATAATGTTGCATAATAGCAGTCTGTATAAAAACGGTTGATTTAGTATTTCCAGTGAACAGCCTCCTTGGCGAAAGTCTGAGGGCATTTTCTAATTAAGTAGGCTAGATATCATTATGGATTTACCATATTTTTAAGAGTCTGTTCACAGTGATGTAGGCAAATATAAAACGGATAAAGCTAATAAATTTTTCTGAAATGGAAAATTAAATAAATTTTTCTGAAATGGAAAATTTTAAAACACTAGTACACTAATTAAGCCTCGTGGCGTCTGCTTAGACAGATTCTGGCCCTTGAAGAAAAGTAGTTGAGAACCCTAGCTCTACAGTATAACAGTATGTATTTAACTTAGGAAGGGAGAAATGTGTCAACATTTAGAAAAGACAAGGTTACTAAGGACGTTTAGCCTAGGGCTTCAAACTAGCTTTTTCACCACCTTCCTAAAACTCAGTAAGGGGGAGCTCTAACATCGTTCAACAGCAGCGGACGAGGCGTCGTGAGTCCAGGTGCAGGATAATCTCTAAATGCCAGATATTGGCTTGATTAATGGGCCAAGCAATTGATTGGGCTAAAAGTTCTGTATAATGTGTATAGTCAAGTAAAGAACAACTACCTGGAAACCAGCTGCTATCCTCTAATTCGCAAAACTAGTTGCCATCAGAAGTTCTTTATTGTTATATGCACAACTATTACAGCGAAGCAATCAATTGCAATTAAAATTTTTAGTTCTGGGCTCCCTCAATCAATACCCATATAGCATGTCTTATCATACAGGTAAAAAGGAGAAATCTAAGAAATAAAATCCTATAATATATCTAAAAGCTCTGTCACTGCCTTACTAGGCTGTGATGCAGCTAGTCAGGGTAGTCTTATTGTGCATTCAGACCAAATGCAAATTTAATCCTCGCAACGGTTTCCTGGCTGGGGTTTTATCGCTGGACAACTAAGCTAATAAGCGAATAAACACAAGTCGTGATTACTACAGCTGTATGAACACAAAGTAAACCTTTTGCTGTGATTTAATTGCAATAAATGGAATTTTTTTATTTTTCTATTTATTTATTACAGGGACAGTGCATATTCATAAACATTTCTGTCAATATGCCAGAATTAGCCTAAAGGCTATTTTTCATCTGCAGTCCCTAGACAGATGGTAAGAGTCACCCTAAAAAAGATTTCATAGCACTAAAAAATTAAGATACATTTAGTAAAATATCTATTATATTAGAATATACAATCTAAACACATCAAAACAACAATCAGACAAACATCACGTAAAAACATGACACACACATAAGGAAAAAAAAGTCAACAGTGTGCGTCAAGAGCATGTGTAGTAATAGGTTAATGTTGACAGCTCTGATGATCAATAAGCCATTTCCTTAACTGAATCTTAAATGAACTATATGTGTTTATATTTCTGATAGTTATGGGGGTGAGGTTCCACTCAGCAGCAGCTAGAACAGAAAAAGCAGTATGACCAAATACACTTTTCCTAAAGGGAATGATACAATCTCCCCTAGCTGCACCTCTGGTCCTGCAGGAATCAGCTGTTCGGGTATTGACAAACTGTTGGAGGGGAGGGGAAGATAAACCATGAATAATTTTATAAATAAGACATAGATTTGAGTATTTAACCATATTATCCCAACTGAGCAATCTATATTTTTGTAATATTGGACAGTGATGAGAAATACATGGTTTCTTATCCAGAGTTTTAACAGTTCGTTTGTAAAGTGATTGCAAAGGTTTCAAAGATGTAATACTAGCTTGTGCCCAAATGGGTGTGAGAAAATCATAGAGTGCATGTACATGTTTGCTGCCTGTGTGGACATTTGATGGCGAATGTGTCTAAAGTTACTGAGACTATATTTAATTCGATTACAGACCATTTTCACATGTGATGAGAATGATAACTTTGAAACTTTGATCAAACTGATGCTGAAATAACTACAATATGAGACAGATTTGTTAAACATAAATTCATGCTTTGTCAGGTCTGTCAGCAAGTCAGCAGTACAAAAACTTTGGTAAAATTTTTCAACTCACTCGAAGGCCTTCGTGTCGCCGGAAGCGCCCCCTTCACACTGCCTGACAGGAAATCGCAGTGGAACTTGACACTCGCCACTTCCACTCTGTCATGGAGTGAACCCTGGTCAGAGTCCTCCTCACAGCCAAATCGAGCTCCTTAACCTGCGAAGGGTATAAATACTGCGGCCATCTTTATGACAAACTACCCTCTCCTCCCTGTGTAAATAGGATCTGACTACCACTGCACTGGCTGCTATAATATGTGTATCAAATAAACAACACTTGTATTAAGATTCAGGATTGAAGTGTTTTTTTTTTCATTTTTGTTTGTTCATGAACCAAATTACTTTGGTTAGATTTCAAATATTTCTTTACGACTATGACTTCAGCTATTTATGAAAAAGAGACATTATAGTCTTTTATGAAAAGATTAATATTCATAGATTTTGAACCTCGCTATCTTATATGAAAAATATTACATTCACAAATACAAATGGTCTAAAAACAAACCACATTCAACATTTCAAAATAGAAATCTAATATTGAAGCATTATATAGTTTGAAGAATTTAAAACAGTTAAAATATAAAGACATAACTATTTTTCTCTAATGTCTTTGTTGCTTGTTAAGTGATTCCAATGTATCTCTAGTTGTGCCATGTTCTATTATTCTATCCTTTAATGTAGGCTATTTTGTTTTGGGAAGATTCTCATATGAGATGAGTACGATTCAATAAAAACAACAGTTGTATTGTCTATCAGACAAGAGCATTTTTTATTAAACAGAATTTAACCTTCGGGCTGCGTTGTTTGCCTGTGAATGGTGCTATAGAAATGTTAGTGTAGTTCCAGAATTTAAAAATCCTATCCTAAGTCACACGGAACTCAAATTTGAAAGAAAGGTCCCCCATCGTGCAGCAAAGGGTGTTACACACCTTCAACAAGCCGGCATTGGTGCTCACTCAGTATTGGACGGTTTAGTAACCCACTACCGCTCAGCCCTCATTGGTTTCGGATGGCACTTAATGTGGCGGACCCTCCACAGGAACACACAAACAGAGTGGAGGTAGTTAAGGGGAGGGAGTAGCACGTACTTTTGGAAAGGCCTTAGTGTGCACCTGTAGAAGGTGCAGAGTATTGTGGAGTCCATGTTAAGCCTCCTCAGCCTGCCGAGAAGGATGAGTCGCTGGCTTTGTGATGGTGTTGGTGTGGTGAGTCCAGGTTAGGTCCTCAATGATGTGGACCCAGAGAAAACTGAAGCCGCTGGCTCTCTCCACCGTAGTCCTGTTTTTTTTGTCCTCTTCCCTGTTCTTCCTGTAGTCCACAATCAGATGCCTCGTTTTGTTTTCTGAGCTTTACATTAAAGACATTGAAATTGTTGGTATAGGCTGCTGAAGTGACAAGTATGCCATTGTTTCTTACTTACTTATGATTTAGTATATATGATGTACAAAATGTGCATAATTTCTCCAAACGAACAGTAGAAAGTAGTAGCGTCAGTGGTTTAAATGTTAACAGAAAATTTTCTAAAATGTGTTTTTATTTTATTTTTCTCCACAGACGTCCAGCTGCTGTTGGTGAGTAAAGAAGTTCCCCCTGAGCAGCACGAGTGGAGCCCCAGTCTGGACCAGGAGGACCCACCTGAGCCACCACATATTAAAGAAGAGAGGAGCCCCAGTCTGGATCAGGAGGACCCACCTGAGCCACCACACATTAAAGAGGAGAGGAGCCCCAGTCTAGACCAGAAGGATCCACCAGAAACACCACTCATTAAAGAGGAGAGGAGCCCAAGTCTGGACCAGGAGGACCCACCAGATCCCCCACGCATTAAAGAGGAGTGGAGCCCCAGTCTGGACCAGGAGGACCCACCAGAACCCCCACCCATTAAAGAGGAACAGGAGGAACTCTGGACCAGTCAGGAGGGAGAGCAGCTTCTAAGGCTGGAGGAGGCTGATATCATCAAGTTCACATTCACTCCTGTCCCTGTGAAGAGTGAAGAAGATGAAGAAGAGAAACCTCAGTCCTCTCAGCTTCTTCAAGGATTAACTAAACAGATGAAAACAGAAGCTGTTGGCGAGGACTGTGGAGGACCAGATCCAGATATACATTTACGAGATACTGATGACAAGACATCACACCCCTCTGAACCTGAGACTGATGACAGCTGTGATTGGGAGGAGACCAGGGAACCTCAGTCAGGTTCAAACCTTCTGCAAAACAATGAAGTACCTGTAAATGATGTGAAATGTAATACTGGAAAAACATCAAGGAGCTCCTCTGAATGTGCTACAAGCCTTGGGGACATAGAACATCTGCAAGAAAAATATGGACTCCAAACAGGAGAGAAACCTTTTAGTTGCTCAATTTGTGGTAAAGGATACCAGGGGAAGAAGTCCTTAAGGAATCATACGAGACTTCATTCAGAAGGAAAACGTTTCAGCTGCTCAGTTTGTAAGAAAACTTTTCAATGGAGAGGAGATGTTGTGAACCATATGAGAGTCCATACAGGGGAAAAACCTTTCAGTTGTTCTTTCTGTGGTAAAGCATTCACACACAGCACAATTTTGACCAAACACTTAAGAATTCATACAGGAGAAAAACCTTTCATATGCTCAGTTTGTAAAGCAAGTTTCGGTCGCAGATGTGATTTGGTCCAACACATGAGAATGCATACTGGCGAGAAACCGTTCAGTTGTTCAGTGTGTGGTACAAAATTTGCACGAAAGGAACTTCTCAGAGAACACATTAGAATCCACACAGGGGAAAAACCATTTGGTTGTTCTGTTTGTGGCAAAAGATTCACACAAAGGTCATGTCTGACCACACATATAAGAGTTCATACAGGAGAAAAACCTTTCACATGCTCAGTTTGTAAAACAAGTTTCAGTCGCAGAAACAATTTGTCCAATCACATGAGAATCCATACAGGGGAAAAACCATTTAGTTGTTCTGTGTGTCGTAAAACATTTGGAGAAAAGGGACATCTGAGGCAACACATGAGAATCCACACCAGGGAGAAACCATTTAGTTGCAGCGTTTGTGATAAAAGATTCACTCAGCTTGCTCATCTCAAAAAGCACAAGTGTGCTGGTGAGAGCAGTGGAAGTAAATGAAGCTGCAGAGATGATTGTAGAGTCAATTCCTTCCAGCAGGGTTTGAAGTACTGAGGGCAAGACTCGCACTGATTAGTTCCAAACTGTGACATATGGGATTAGTTTCCTATATTTATTGAAGAGCTTGCTATTTCAATGGGCGCATCACTTATTGATATCGCATTCGGATTTTGTAATGCTTTCCCTGAAAACCCTGCTCTTGCATTCAATACAATTAAAAAATGTACGATACCAGTACCAAGGCCAGTACACTTAGAAAGATACTGATACTAATAGAGTACTTCCTTCAATACCTTAGGTAAAATGCCACCGGATGAAGCCATAATACTTAATGGTATTATTATTTTTAAAGTCTTAAATTTGATAATCTAAAAATAAGGCCTTAAAAGTATTAAATTTCATTTACAAAGTGTTAAATTTTGTTTGCAGAGGTCTGAATTTTTTTTCTTGTCCTTTCGTAGGATTACATAAATGCCGAAACATCACAAGTAATTATTTCATATATTGTGTGTGTGACTTTACAATTTACTCTGTTTGGTGTAACTTATTATACGGCAGTACAGGTAACATTATTGTTTACATCAGTGTTCAGCTTTACGCACTGTGTTTGCGCCGCACGAGCTCTGGCATCCAAGCTCTGGCGCTAATCGTCAGTTCGTCAGGAAAGAAAACAAAACGTCGCTGACGTGCTACTAACAAGCTAACGCTAGCTCGTAGACTCAGACCAGAGATACGGACAATTTGGCGGAGGTTAGCACAACAAGCGGGTTGGTGTGCAAGTAAGTTACACTATGGCGAGCGCTGAAAAAACAGCTGAGCTGAAAGACACTCTGCAGGTTCCTGCATGTGCTGAACGAGTAAAAAACTAACCGGAGCCCAACTCCTTGTCCCCGCTGCTTTATAAAACTATATTTCAAGCAGCCTTTAGATGCAAAAACAGATCAGGATGAATTATAACTAAAGCAATTGGCATTTACGTTGTCCTGTTAGATTACATAAGAAAGTGAGTATTATTATTAATGTTATAAAATTCAGGTAACTTCGTATATAATAATTTTTTTTTAAAGAGTCTCCATTATACGGCAGTGACATTGGCATTAAATTTCATCCTAGGTGGAATTAAAAAGGTCTTAAATTTTACTTCTGGTGGTGCCCTGTGTTATGGACAAGCAAGGTGATCTATTTTATTTTTTCTTGTTTGAAATAACTGTTATATAAGAATAATAGAATATTGTATCACATCACTCCTCATCCTAATTAGGTCATCCTCACGGGTAGTTTCATCAGAGGATAGACGACGGCTTGGGAGTTTTTTGTATTTAAATGAGAGAGGAGGAGTGAAATAGTTGAGTGAAGACTGTGAAGCTGTGGAAAACAACTTTGTTTGATGTGTTTGTGAAAAGTAAACAACTGAGAATAATTTTGGTAACTTTGGAACAATAAATCTTGAAGAACTGAATTGACAGATCCCTACATTTGTCTTTGGTAGCGTGTCGCAAACCTCCAAATAAACGACGTAAGAAGTGGAAAATGAGTAAGGAGTCAGCTTAAACAAGTCACTAAACTGCACTAAATAGTAAAGGAGAAGAAAGCCTGCACACCAACCACATCTGTGATGAGCAGCCGGAGTAAGTTACACTAGTGCTGAGTAAAATCAGCCGATTGCTGCTGCACCACAGAAGCGATGAATTGATATTGATGAAACAGAAAACGGAAAGCCATAGATGTGGTGACGAACAACAATGACAAACGTGCCTGAGAGCGCAGCTGATGCTGAGGCTTTCAAGCGCATAAAGGCACATAAGCAAGAAAAAAAAGAGGCTTGCGGTGTTGGCTGGAGGGGTCGGGGAAAGAAAGCAAACTCGATGCTGCCGCAGAGCGTTAGCCCTGATGTGTGTCTGTCAGGCGACATGCAGAGAGTGGTGGGCGTCCCGCTGGCTCTGGCTGAGAGGATCAGCGTCCTCTGGCCGTCTCAAGAAATACTCCTCTACGGAAACATGGCCTGCAAGTCTGACACTTAGGTGACACCAACACTGATCCAGCATCAGATTCTGTTGTTCGGACAAACAAAATCCAGTTATGTTCTCATATTTATATGAATCACAACATCCGGTCATCAAGTACAAAATGCATACAGCATATTTAAAAGTAACCGTTAGAATTATCAGATCGAAGCTGATGTAGGATCTAATGTCCTACAGGTTTACAGCACCAGTTCTCAGGTAATGGATGCTACTTTCTGGAAGGGGCTCAGACAGAACACCATCTACAAACCTAACGCCCCCCCTTCATTACCGATTACAGTGAGTTCTACTGTCCCTTTTAAAAACAAAACACCATCCCCCATCAACATGCTCCCGTCCACCAGCTTCACCTCAACAGGGCCCTGGGCCTCCACATCCACTGTTGTGAATTATTTTAGAGCATTATAGCCTAAATTGTTATCATTAATTACTAGAGCAATGGTGGTCTACACTGTCATCATTTAAAGTGTTATTTTATAGTGTAAAGTTAGGATCACAGTGTGAAAACGCTACAGCTCTGAGTGTGTGTGCTCCCCTCTGTATCTAACTGCCCAGACTCAGCAGTAGCACATGTGTGTGAGCAAGTGAGAAAAGGGAGGGAGCATCAAAAACACCTGCTATGGAAAATATAGAAGCAGATTTTGTATTACAAAACATACATTAATATAGTCCATCACAGTAAGAATGTCCTGTTTCTAGCACAGAGCGCAAACAACAGCAGTTTATTCCACAAAAGTCAGGTTATGGATGAAATGGCACGATCATGCGGAGAGCATGCAAAAGACACAGAGAGGAGGAGCAGGCTGTCAGGGACTTTCCCACCAAATGTTTAGGCACGTGAAAATCTTGGACTTTCCCAGACTCAGCTGCAATAAGAAAGAGAGCCAAGAGATCATGTGAAGCCAAGAAACAGAGCTATAAAAGGAGGTCCAAAAGGAGGTGAAAGTCAGTCGTTACATGGTTTTCATGTGGACTCGGGTCTCTGTTCTGGTAACAGAATGGGGCTCTATTTTGCACCGATCTCTGACACACTCCGGTGGAACTTTTGTATTCTGATTGGTGTCTGTTTCTGTTGAGAGTAAAAATGTTGGTAAAGGTTCAAGCTTTCTTATCTGGCCCAAGTCTTGAATTTTTACACGACATTACTTGGCGAGCCAGGAGAGTTGAACAGGGGCAGGATGACCTTGACCAAGGACGGACAACCTGTATCTCAGAGACACATACGCGTACTTAAAAGCAGAAAGCCTTTTTCTAAAATTTCTGCATAATAGTGAGTCTGAGTACAGGATTCTCCGCCCAGGTGAAGTTTCTGAAAGCTTCCTCACTCTTGAACCTAGTTAAAGTACAAAAATTAAGGAAAATTGTTAAAAATGTTACTGAATTCACTAAAAATAAACTAAATTTACTAAAAAAAACAAAGCAGATACAGACTGAGAACCGCTGATGTGTCAGAGATGGGTGCAAATCTAAATGCAGGGAAAAAAGCAGCAAAATTTGCATGTGTGTGTGAACCATGGTGCGGAATATGTCTGTGTCAAAGTGTGTGCAAAGCTGGTAGATTAATGCGCTTTTTATGTTTAATTGTTGGCTTTTAAGTGTAAATAAGTATGTAAACAAGATTTGTAAATAAGATAAGAGTTTTCCAGCCATTATCGTGAATACCGCTGTTTTGGGATCGCAGAGCTTCGACTGAGTGTCGGAGCTTCGATCCAATCAGAACAGGACTGCATAGGCGAGGTGAGCTGATGAAGAGATAAGAATTAAAGCATTTTTGCGGATACCGCCGACTGTGTTGAGGAAGTGTATCATTTCTGTCTAAGCCCTCATGTCGAGGAAGTGGATTGAGAGGCTATTTGTGTGTAAACAGGGTCTGTGTTGAGGAAGTGCATCAGACAAGTCCATTTGAAAACCTAGGTAGTGTAAATTAAGTCAGGGGCCGGCAGGAGTCAGAGACGTACGTGCATGTAAATATTCCTGAAAATATAGTCGATAGCTGTGTGTTAACAAAAAGTGCACATAAATGTTACCAAGGCATAAAATAATAATACTAAGAGTTAGATAAAAAGTATAAAATAATGATCTAATGTTAAACTAACACAAAGCTTAAGGATAATAGATGAATAAGTTTATATGGTGATATAAAAAAGTATAAGAAGATGATGGAAGGAGTTATAAAGTAATAGATATATGAATATATATTGATGAAATAGTGAATGTGGACTAGTATAGTGTAAAAGACGGCTTTGATGCAGTCTCAGATTGAATTGTGATAAAGCTATGTGCAAAATAAAGTTCTGAAGTGGCAGTCCACGCCCGAATAATGAAGACTGGAAGAGAAAACAGGAAAAAAAGGAGTTTGCTCATGCTAGCAGAGAGTGCAGCGTTTTTTACACGACATTACCACCCTGAAGCACCGTGCTGATCAGCTGTTCACAGAATTATTCAACACCTCACTGGAGACATGCCTTGTGCCAGCCTGCTTCAAATCCTCCTCCTCCCTGTCCCCAAAATAACAAGTTCAACAGGACTAATTCGCCCTGACCTCTCTGGTAATGAAGTAATTTGAATGCCTCGTGTTGTCCCACATCAAAACCACTCCAGGACCCCCTGCAGTCTCCCACAGAGTCAGAGCCTACAGGTTGAACAACAGTTCAACAGTGGAGATGGTCGTGGTTTTGCAGGATGCAGTGCAGCCACGTGTTGACTGTATCATCCACTGATGTGTCTGCACGCTTATCCCAAAGACCAAAGCTCATCTCACTTTACTTTTAGTATTTCACATCTAAATATTCTGCACAATTTCATCCTACTGTTGCACAGCTGAGTTAAACTGCAGATTTATTGTAACACAATGATTATTACAGACCCAAACGATACTATAAGTAGTTCCATTTCCAAGTAGTTCCAAAGAGATAACGACTTCCTTTCCCACTATAACGTTATATATAATCATTTCATAATTTCAGTTTTGCTCTGTCGCAGTACGTCTTCAAACTGGTTGCAGCTCCTGCTGACAGATCACACCGAGCTGCTTTTGTTACTGCTGGTTTGAGGTCTGTAAATCAGAGCTTGGTGCTCCGGCTTCATTAGTCCGTCTGTTTGCATTTATGTTAGCATGTCATGCTACATGATATCTTCATTTTCTCATTGTCAACAGTGTGTCTCCATCACTCAATTAGGCGCTGGATTTTTTGTACAGTTACATTTATTCACTTAGCTTTTTTTAATAGAAACAAAATATCATGTGCAAAACATTGAAACCTCATTTTTAATTGTAAGTAGCAGAAAGGCAAACGATCAAATGTTGAAACTGAGCAATTTGAGTGTTTTTGGGAAATGGTGTGTCCATTTTAAATTTGATGTCAGCAACAACATCCGGCCCTGCAGGTTTGTTCTGGTCTGGTCTGTGGGTGGGGGAGGCAAAGGGGGCATGTTTCCTGGTGAGGTGTCGGTGTGACTGTATTGAAGTCCAATGTGAGGGACACGTTGGTCCTAATCACTGAGGAGGGAGGAAGAATGTGGGTGGCGAGCGAGCGTCCTATAGGCCCATTGAACCTATTGAAGGAGTCTGTCTGTAGACTTCCCTCAGCCTGATTCCCCTTCACCTTGAACCCTTTGATGATCTTCACATTGTTCCGTCTCCAGCTTCAGCTCCCTCTGCTCACCCCTCAGTGGTTCTCTGTCTCCGTCCCTGAAGGTTCAGTAGCTCCTCGATCCAGGGCTCGTTGTTGGGGGAGCGTCGCACTGACCTGGTGGGTCCGTCATGGCGTTGATATTCTCTCCATCGGGCTGACAGAATATGTCCCAGTCTGTGGCCTCAAAACACCCATTCAGAGTCTCTGTGTCCAGCTCATGGACACACCTTGCTCTTGAACAAACTTACACATCGTAAGTGTGAGTGAGAAATAGGTGTGATATGATCTGCAGAGAGGTGAAGCTGAATGCATTCCTCACATTTGCATTCAGTAAAACATTTGGAAGCGAAGCAGAGAGAGTAGTGTGATTAAATTCTTTAGAGATCACACTGAAAGCATCTGGCAGTTGAACACATAACCCTACATTCCCTATACTGCCAGTTTGTCCTTGGCAGCATCGCAAGCTTGTCCATCTTATTCACCAGGGACCTCACAGTCCCCATCGATGGGAGAAAAGGTTCATTATTCCACCGCCTCGCTCCCGGTATGATGCCAGACTTTCCTCCCAGGTATCCCCTCTTCAGAGCCCCTCCGCTCTGGAAGTCCCTCAGACGTGTTTTAGTCCTGTTTCATTCCTCTAAAGTACTTTGTAACTTTGTTTTAAAACGTTCTATCTTAATAAAATGTATTATTATCATCATCATTATCATTGTTGTTACTACAGTAACCACAGCTAGTGTTGTACTTGAATACTGCAATACCGTCTCAAGCAAAGATACATGGTTGTGAGATTAGTAACAGCAAGTTAAGAAGTATATGTGAATGAGTAATATGATGTCAGATGTAACAGTGTACGACAGAAATTTAGATAGTTTAATTATTTAAATATACTTAGAGTTGTCTGCATTTATCTTAATATATAAAGTATATGGTATTAATACATTTAGCTGCTTTTGTACTTTTTACTTGTGTTTTTTCTATATTTACTTCAGTAAAGGATCTGTGTATTTCTACCATTGTTGGTTCTTAACAAAGAGCCTGTAAATAAAATACTTTTATTTTGAGAAACGGCAAAGACGGTGGACTTCCTGTGGCTAAAAAACGGAAGTCACCGTGAGAAACAGCAGAAAGACATCAGAGTGAGCTGCGTGTCTGTAACGGAGTGTGTCTGGAGGAAAAGCTGCTGTAAACATGTCTAAAGTCCAAACGCTGAGAGCTTTTGTCCAGCAGCGACTAAGTGCGGCTGCTGAAGAGATATTTGAGCTGTTTGAAAGAACGATAGCAGAGTACGAGGAGGAACTTTGTGGACAACGCAAACTACTGGACGCTGTTTTCAAGCCTGAAGTCCGGTTACACAGAGCAGGTTTGTGCACTTTACTGCTGATTCTCACTGTAAACTGCCTTTACTGCAGTAAAAGTACTAATACCACTCTGTGAAAATACTCCACTGCGAGTAAAAGTCCTGCATTCAAACCTTCCTTCAGTAAAAGTATGTGAGTATTATCAGCAACATGTACTTACAGTATGACAGTAAAAGTACTCACAGTGCAGCAAAATGTTCCTGTAAAGCTGCGTTCACACCGAAAGCGAATTTAATATTCGCCTCGCTTTACTCGCTTGAGTTGTTGTCCGCTGGACATTTTGAGTGTTCACAGCCCGCTGATACTACAGCTATATGAACACAAAGTAAACACTTGGCTGTGATTTAATTGCAATAAACCGATCAAACTGATGCCGAAATAACTACAATATGATTCCGTTTTGTGAGATATATGAATTCATACTTTGTCAGGTCTGTCAGCAAGGCAGCAGGACGACAACTTTTAAAATACATGTTTTCTGAATGGAGTTCGGCTCGATCAGGGCTATGCTATGCTAACCTGTTCACCGACAGCTGGAATAAAGTTAGTCCAAGAACGACTAGCAAGAATGTTCTCCCAAAGAACAAAAGTTCGTTCTTTGCATTGTTGGTTTTGAGAAACACCCATAGTGATGCTTAAACAGCTTTTAAAGGTAAAAAATGGACCGCAGATTCAGATGGATTGCTGAGACACAGGTTCATTTAAACAGAGTACATAGGGGCGATACGGCCAAAAATGTTACCACGATAAAACATTTCATATCATTCAATATCGCTAATCATCACATTAAATGTCAAATTTAATAATTTCTTTCAAGTTTAAAGGCTCATTTTTGCTCCTGAGTAAAAATTGAAGAAACGAGATGGTTAATTATCTGGTTAAACTTTTCTTTGTGGTCAGAATGTGACAAACACTTGATGCCAAACAGTGGATCACTTCACAAGTCTGAGGTAGAACATTCAAAACTATTATGATAAATTCTTTTTCAACAAATATGATTAGTAAATCTTTTTTCAGTCCCTTTTCCTCAACAAAATAAATGTTTTTATAGAAAAATTAAAGGCTTATTTGTCCGTGATCCAATTAATTAAACCAAATATTTATTGACAATATATTGAACATTTATTATATTCATAATGAGGAAAATTATATTGCGATATTTATCATTGTTTTATTGCCCAGCCGTAACTGTACGTAAACCTTTTCCCTGAACTGGAGAATCAAGAAGTACTTGACTCAAAAGGTACGTGAGGTGTTTGTGTGTGGGTGAACTGCAGGATGAGGAGGTAACGGCATAGCGTGAAATGGTGAGTGGGTTTCATCCCTCTGTATTCTTTATGAGAGTTTCTTTGATTTTAATTAGCCTCTTGTATTATGCTTCTGCTGCTGTAGCCCATCTGCTTCAAGGTTCGACCTGTTGTGCGTTCAGAGATGGTATTCTGCATACCTTGGTTGTAACAAGTGGTCATCTGGAACCAGTCTGTCCGTTCTCCTCTGACCTCTGACATCAACAATGCATTTTCGTCCACACAGCTGCCGCTCACCAGATATTTTCTTTTTTTCGTACCATTCTCTGTAAACCATAGACATGGTTGTGCGTGAAAATCCCAGCAGATCAGAGTTTCTGAAATACTCAGACCAGCCCGTCTGGCGCCAACAACCATGCCATGATCAAAATCACTTAAACCCATTCAGATGCTCAGTTTGAACTTCAGTAAGTTATCTTGACCACATCTACATGCCTAAACACGCATTGAGTTGCTCCCATGTGACTGGCTGATTATCTAGTTGTGTTTACAAGCAATTGAGTGGGTGTACCTAATAAAGGTCTCAGGTTATCAGAGTAGAAGATTTCCAGATAGCAGGGATGTGGTGAAGTGAGGCCTGGACGACATGGTGGAGGACGTCACTAAACTGGTCAGGACAGTATCACAACATGCACCCAAAAATGTAATTGGGCCGGAGGCCATCCTGATGTTGTTATGAGATCCCTGACACATTCCTGACTGGTGAAAGTATCAGCATTCAAAATATTTGGCAGATAAATCTCAATTTTAGGAGGTTTCCTGTTTGATTCCACATTTTTCTTAAACATTGTTTTATCTGTTTCATCTCATTGCTCACTTCTTTGGTCACTTATTTTTTCCCTGGTTATTTCTTGTATAACCATGCCTTTCTACTGGTTTTTAAGGGCTGGTATTTCATTCACATTTGGCCCTTCAAATTGATCTGTGCGAACTGTAAAAGTAATTGATAAGCACAATGTGCAAGTATTACAACTACCGTAATATTCCTCCTCTAACTGCTCAACAGTCAGACTGGCCTTTGGGACACCATGCCAGTTGCTCTGTAGGGCACTTGAGCAAGAGAGAGAGAGAGACTACAAGCAGATAACAAAGTTATAAAAAAGATGTAAAGACATATGTGTTCATCCCACATTGATTGTGCACCAGCATACAACCTCCTCCTCAAGATCCTCAATACTGTTGAGATTCTGCAGCTGAAACTGTAAGAGAAACTGGATAAGATGGCAAAGGTTTGGGTAAATTAAGAAAACAGACAAAATAATAAATATATAAAAATTTGTACAAAAACAAAACACTTTTTGAATAATAATCCTTGCAAGTTTTTACTGGCTATCTGTAATGCTAGAATAAGCTGTTTCCCCACACATAGACTTGACTTGGACGGACTGCCATGGTAGAAAGAAATTATTTTCCATTAAAGGAAAGTGACAGAAATGTCTGTATGATGTCAGTTATAGTCTCAAGAATGAAAGAATATCAGAATCTTCATGTCAGACTTTTAAAATATCTGAAATTGAGAGATTGTGAGATTTTTAATACAATGAGAAACTACATTTAGTCTACACATCAGGGCTGTCCGCTATTCAAGTTGAGTACAGTAAGTAAGTAAGATGAAAGTTTGATTTCCAACACATAATTGCAAATCCAAATGTTTGACTATAATTATCTTTATTATATTACTTCATCCAAGGAGGCAATGAAATCGTCATGTCTGTCTGTTTGTCACCACGATATCTCACAATGTTCTGAGCCTTATTGCCGAGTTAACCAAAAGTGACAGCCTTAAACACTGATACAGTATGTGCCTTGTAAAATCAATTAGGATATTGTAAATCCTCACCTTGTGCTGTTTTTAGAACTGAAAACTCAAAAACAATGTGTTCATTAACTTACCAGTTGCTAGATGCAGCCGTTGACAGAAACACTGCAGGCAAGTCGATGGTTTTGTTCAACAGCCATGACGATGTTTGCACACCTGTCAGTCTTTGCTTAGAACCCCAAGATGTGAGTGAATCCTTCAGCCCCTGGCAGATTATTTTTGGCAGTATGGTCCTCTGGAAACATATGCATGCATCTGCTGTGAAGAGCTTACTTTGCGTCGATGTAATGAATGACTCGCATAAGGCTCAGATGTACTGCTGGACCATAGCTAGGTGGTAAGAGCAAAGTATTTCACTCTTTGCAAAGATGAGGCAGTGCAGTTTGGGGGGGAAATGTTTTCTGCCCGAGTCCCACACTTTAAAACTACATTTCCTTGTTCATTTTTAATTTTCAAAATACTACACAATTGATTATTGTTGTGGTACAGGCTGCTTGCACTGCCAACAGAACGACAACACAGTGGACAAAACTTGTGGGCAGACTAACATGGGCCTGCACTTTCATCCTCTCAGTTTGAGTGCTGGTACGTTTTCAGGTTGAGATGAGTGAGTGAGATTTAGTGTGTTTATTGTCTTGGTTGGCACTGACCAACAGCATTCTGCAGACCGTTTTAATCTGCACTTCATTGCTTTGGTGAGATCCAAACCCCTCTCTTATGACTGATGTAATGTTACCTTTTTTTGACAGCAATTTCCAAAGGACATCCACTTTCAGAAGCTCTAACAATGCTGTAGGAAGTATATGTGTCTGCTGTGTGATAGGCTGTAAGATCTCTTCATGTCGAGTAAAGAATGTCCAAACCTAGTCATCATTTGATCACCATCCGTTATCAAGAAACTTTTATCAACCGGCGGTGCTTCTAAATATGTTTTACAAAGTGCATAATTTCTCCACACATTTACGTGGTGTCATTGGTTTAAATGTATTTTATTATTCTCCACAGACGTCCAGCTGCTGTTGGCGAGTAAAGTACAGTTTCCCCTTGAGCAGCAGAATTGGACTCCCAGTCTGGACCAAGAGGACCCACAAGAGCCCCCACACATTAAAGAGGAGTGGACTCCCAGTCTGGACCAAGAGGACCCACAAGATCCCCCACACATTAAAGAGGAGTGGACTCCCAGTCTGGACCAGGAAGACCCACCAGAGCCCCCACACATTAAAGAGGAGTGGACTCCCAGTCTGGACCAAGAGGACCCACTAGAGCCCCCACACATTAAAGAACAACATGAACTCTGGACCAGTCAGGAGAGAAAGAAGCTTCCAGAGAAAACTCAGTCCTCACAGCTTCATCAAAGACTAACTGAACAGATGGAAACAGAAGCTGATGGAGAGGACTGTGGAGGACCAGAACCAACCAGGAACTCAGATCCAGGTAGGCTTTTACAACCAGATACTTCAGACTCCTCTGAACCTGAGACTGATGACAGTTGTGATTGGGAGGTGACCAAGGAACCTCAGTCAGGTTCAAACCCTCTGCAAAACAATGGAATACCTGCAAGTCTGGACCAGGAGGGCCCACCTGAGCTCCCTCGTATTGAAGAACAGGAGGAACTCTACACCAGTCAGGAGAGGGACAAGCTTCTAGGGCTGGAAGAGGCTGATATCACCAAGTTTACATTCACTCCTGTCCCTGTGAAGAGTGGGGATGATGAAGAGAAACCTCTGTCCTCACAGCTTCATAAACAGATGGAAACAGAAGCTGATGGAGAGGACTGTGGAGGACCAGAACCAGCCAGGAACTCTGACCCAGATAGACATTTACAACCAGATACTGATGACAAGACGTCAAACTCCTCTGAACCTGATTCTGATGACAGTTGTGACTGGGAGGAGACCAGGGAACCTCAGTCAGGTTCAAACCCTCTGCAAAACAATGAAGTATCTGAACGTCATCAGGAATGTAATACTGGAGAAACATCAAGTAGCACCTCTGAATGTGCAACAAGCTTTGGCGACAAGAGACAGCTGCAGGAAGACAAAGGTCTCAATAGACAACCAGGAGAGAAACCATTTAGTTGTTCCGTTTGTGGTAAAAGATACATCTGGAAGGCCTCCTTAACAAAGCATAGGAGAATTCATTCAGAAGGAAAACGTTTCAGCTGCTCAGTTTGTAAAAAAGGTTGCAGTGACAAAAGCGAATTGTCCATACACATGAGAACTCACACTGGGGAGAAACCCTTCATTTGTTCTGAATGCGGGAAAAGATTTGGACGAAAGCATAGTCTGGATCAACACTCGATGGTCCACACAGGGGAGAAACCTTTCAGTTGTTCTGTTTGTGGTAGAAGATTTGCACAAAGAATACAATTGACCTTACACTTGAGAGTTCATACAGGAGAAAAACCTTACACATGCTCAGTTTGTAAAAAAAGTTTCAGTCAAGCTAGTGCTTTGTCTGTACACCTAAGAATCCACACAGGGGAGAAACCATTTAGTTGCAAAGTTTGTGGTAAAACATTTGTAACACAGGGACAATGGGATCAACACATGAGAAGCCACACTGGGGAGAAACCATTTAGGTGCAAAGTTTGTAATAAAACATTCTCTCAGTACGGTCATGTCAAAAACCACAAGTGTGCTGGTGAGAGCAGAGGAACTAAATGAAGCTGCAGAGATGCTCGTTGAGCTGATTCCTTCCAGCAGGACTGAAGTACTGAGGACAAGACTTTGCTCAACTCTGATCAGTTCACTGTGACACAGACTCCAAAATAAGTCGTGCTTCATCTTTTCAGCTATGAAGCCATGTGATCATTTTAATTCAGTTTTTAGTTGTGTCTACATTATTTTGTGGTTTTTATGGAACTCCACTTTTTGGTATTCATTAATTTAATAGTATTTTATGTCACCTGTACAGCACTGTGTTTTGAAATGACTTGACTCCAATCCCAACGTGTCTCTGATCATTCCATTTATTCAGACTCTCTCCAACCAGCAGAAGCAGTTTCTATACGAGCAAATCTGTAAAAGGTCAGTAAGAACAATGTTAAACCCTCATTTCAGCTTTTTTAATGATTAGATACAAGTAATCTGGAAGAAATAAGTTTATGATGATAACTTCTTATTAACAAACCGCTTTCTCTGATCATTCCAGTCTGTAAAAATGAATTTTAATCGTAAATCTTGCGGTGAATAAAGAATATTTGACTTGTTTCGGGTGTTTTTTAAAATCTAGTGTTTTTATTTTTCAGTTATCTATGAGGTGAATCAATTTGATGTTTAATGCTTTAATAATAGTGTTGATTTTATTATTTGGAAAACCAAATAGTTATGGATCAAATAGCCATTTATAGATCATCTGTAGCATTAACTGTAAATGAACTGCATCTATAGTGACATAATAAACAAGTGAATGAAAATATTTGTGTGATTCTGCTGACATGTTCAGTAACTCAGTGTTAGGCTGCGTTCAGACTGCAGGCCAATGTTACCCAAATCAGATTTATTTGCTCATGTGACTCAGATCTGATCTTTTTATGACCGTGTGAACAGGCCAGGTCACATGGAATCTGATCTTTTCCAGTTCGGATTTGGGCCACTTTCATATGTGGTCCAAATCTGATACAGATCAGATCTTTTTAAATGTGACCTGTGTCTGGCCACTCAGGTCGCATTTAAAAAGATCCGATCTGAATTGATACGACTTTGACGTCACTCTAGATCATCAATTGTCACAGTTCTGCTGTAGATGGAGCCGCAGTGAACGAAAAAGCTCCACAAAAGCCATGACACCTGGAATCCACCTGACCGCGAGCTCTCTTCTGAGTTACGGTGGAGAGAGAGCGAGAGGGAGTGAGTTGTGGGGCAGGTGTGTTGTACAGTGGCAGAAACCGTAATGAAAAGAACAGAAAGTTGTGAACACGTCATAATTCAGGAGCACTGTGATCCGTGAGAGGACAAAGAAAAACATGAGTCTCCCGTGAGCTAACCTCTGTGGCTCCTTGTTTACTTCTGTAGCCTAAAGACAGGAATTAATTCAGAGGACAACGAGCTGGTAATGTCATACATGCCTGTTATGTATTAATAACAAGACTAGAGATTACTAGACAATCCAGAAACGATATTTCAGTTTTATTGTCTGCTCTCAGTTCAGATTGTTGGTAGAGCAGAAATGTTTCCTCTGCCAGATGTGTCCAGTTTGTATTTTTATGAATCGTTCTGTGACCAGACAACTGTTGTTTTCAGTCCCTGATATGACATGTCTGTCATGTCTATGTGATGTCTGTGAGTTTTGTGAGCATGCTTTAATTTCCTGAGGAAGTAAAGCCTCTGTTGCATGCAGAGGGCAGAGTGCTCAGTGCATTTAGATGTCCTGTAATGTATTACACACACTATATATATATATATATATATATATATGAAAGAGAGAGAGAGAGAATTCAAGGCGTTCATTTTTATTGTGAATTGGGGTGGTGATGGTGCATAGATAAGATGCTTGCCTTTGGTGTGGGAGACCTGGGTTCAATTCCCACTGTGACACATCCACCATTGTGTCCCTGAACAAGATACTTAACCCCTAGTTGCTCCAGAGGTGTGCGACCTCTGACATGTATAGCAATTGTAAGTCGCTTTGGATAAAAGCGTCAGCTAAATGTAAAAAAAATAAAATAATATTTGAATTGAATCTGATCTGGGTGGTGCAGTGGTTAGCACTGTCGCCTCAAAGCAAGAAGGTTGTGGGTTGGTCATTTTAGGCCTTTCTGTGTGGAGTTTGCATGTTCTCCTCATGTCCGCGTGGGTTCTCTCCAGGTGCTTCGGCTTCCTCCCACCGTCCAAAGACATGCAGGCTAGGTTGATTGGTATCTCTAACATTGACCTGTCAAGGGTGTACCCCACCTTTCGTGTGTGTCCTTGTGTGGCCTTCCTGAAACGGATAAAGGCAGGATGCACAAACCACATTAAGTCAGGTTTTTCTGTTATCTGGGATTTCTTAATTCTGCTTTTGTGAAAGTCCTCAGAGGGCTCTTTTAATAAATCAATTTAACATCTGTTTTGTTCTGTTTGATATTGCTCAGACATGGACTGTTTGTTAGTTTTTGTTTGTTGTTGTTAGTGTTGTAGTTAGTCTGTGTGGTTGCTCTCACCACTTTTACCCCTCACCCTCACTAACTGATCTATTTCAACTTCTATAAACATTAATTTGGCTAAAAGGTTAAAGATTATTCACCTTAATATCAAGAGCCTTTCCTCAAAAATTGATCTTCTTAGAGCATGGGTTACACTTTATAGACCTAGTATTACCACCATTTCTGAGACATGGTTACATAGTAAAATTACAGACGAGCAAGTAGAAATATGTTCTGTATAGAGCTGATAGGCCCACTAGAGGAGCTGGGGTAGCTATATATGTTGCTTTAAATTTAGTTTCGGAACGTGTCTCACCCAATGTAGAGCCAGTTAATTTGTCTTTTTATCAATATTATTTTTCTTAAAAATAAAAATTTAACTATTTACATATATTAAATATTTACAGGCCTCCCACTGATTCTATAAATTGTATTTTGTCAACTGTTAATTCTCTTGTAAGGCAAAATGAAATGATTTTAATAGCAACTGGCTAGATCATACCTCCTCTGCGTAAAAAAAACTTATTTGGTAGTGTAAATCTCACTCAATTAATTAAGGAACCCATCCCTGCTGGATTGGATCCTTGTCACTAATCCTGATAGGATAATTACTTCAGGTGTTATATCTGACTGTTTTAAGGCAAGGCAAGGCAAGTTTATTTATATAGCACATTTTAACAACAAGGTAATTCAAAGTGCTTTACATAAAACATAAAAGCAACAGGGAAATATCAAAAAGTTTAAAAGCAACATATATAAATATAATAAAAGTTACAGTGTTACAATCAGGGTTTAAAGAGTTAAATGGATAAAAGCAATGATAAAAAGCTAAAAACAAATAAAAAGAAAACAGGACAGCAAAAGTTACAGTGCAGTGTAAGTTATCAATAAATATTTAATTAAAAGCAATGGTAAAAAGAAAAGTCTTCAGTCTTAATTTAAAAGACCTGCAGTTATCTGGGAGTTTGTTCCAAATATACGGAGCATAATAACTGAACGCTGCTTCTCCTTGTTTAGTTGTGACGCAGACCTGCCCCAGACGACCTGAGAGGTCTGGATGGTTCGTAACGAAGCAGAAGATCAGAAATGTATTTTGGCCCTAAACCATTTAGTGCTTTATAAACAGCAGGATTTTGAAATCAATTCTTTGACATACAGGAAGCCAATGTAAAGACCTCAGAACTGGAGTGATGTGATCCACCTTTTTGGTCTTAGTGAGGACTCGAGCAGCAGCGTTCTGAATCAGCTGCAGCTGTCTGATGGATTTCTTAGGGAGCCCTGTAAGGACACTGTTACAGTAGTCAAGTCGACTGAAGATAAATGCATGGATAAGCTTTTCCAGATCCTGCTGAGACATAAGTCCTTTAATCCATGATACATTCTTCAGGTGATAGTAGGCTGACTTTGTAATTGTCTTAATATGGCTCCTCAAATTCAGGTCTGAGTCCATGACCACACCAAGATTTCTGGCTTGATTTGTGGTTCTTAACATTAGAGACTGAAGTCGAGCACTGACTTTCAATCATTCCTCCCTGGCTCCAAAAACAATAACTTCAGTTTTATCCTTGTTTAATTGAAGAAAATTCTGGCACATCCAATCGTTGACCTGCTCAATACAGTTACTCAGCGCCTGTATGGGATCATAGTCCCCTGGTGAAATGGTTATGTAAATCTGTGTGTCATCTGCATAATTATGGTAACATGTTTTGTTGTTTTTCATAATCTGAGCCAGTGGAAGCATGTAAATGTTAAACAAAAGAGGCCCCAGAATGGAGCCGTGGGGAACTCCACATGTAATTTTTGTCAGCTCAGATGTGTGATTACCTATAGACACAAAGTATTCCCTGTCCTTTAAGTAGGATTCAAACCATTTTAGTACTGTGCCAGAAAGTCCAACCCAGTTCTCAAGTCTGTCTAGTAAAATGTTGTGGTCGACCGTGTCGAATGTAGCACTGAGATCCAATAATACTAAGACTGAAATTCTGCCACTGTCAGTGTTTAAATGGATGTCATTGAAGACCTTAACAAGAGCCGTCTCAGTGGTGTGGTGTGGTCGAAAACCTGACTGGAAGACATCAAAACAGTTATTTAGTGCCAAGAAAGCACTAAGCTGTTGAAAAACAGCTTTTTCAATGATTTTACTTAAAAATGGGAGATTTGATATGGGCCTATAATTGCTCATTAGTGAACTGTCTAGATTGCTCTTTTTTAAGAGTGGCTTAATGACTGCAGTTTTCAGGGCCTGTGGGAAAAGACCTGAGAG
>NC_060150.1:868992-885429 GCF_021292245.1 Micropterus dolomieu
TGGGCTGATTTCTCACCTTTCTTAGGATCATTGAGACCCCACGAGGTGAGATCTTGCACGGAGCCCCGGTCCGAGGGAGATTGACAGTCATGTTTAGCTTCTTCCATTTTCTAATGATTGCTCCAACAGTGGACCTTTTTTCACCAAGCTGCTTGGCAATTTCCCCGTAGCCCTTTCCAGCCTTGTGGAGGTGTACAATTTTGTCTCTAGTGTCTTTGGACAGCTCTTTGGTCTTGGCCATGTTAGTAGTTGGATTCTTACTGATTGTATGGGGTGGACAGGTGTCTTTATGCAGCTAACGACCTCAAACAGGTGCATCTAATTTAGGATAATAAATGGAGTGGAGGTGGACATTTTGAAGGCAGACTAACAGGTCTTTGAGAGTCAGAATTCTAGCTGATAGACAGGTGTTCAAATAGTTATTTGCAGTTGTATCATACAAATAAATAGTTGAAAAATCATACATTGTGATTTCTGGATTTTTTTTTTTTAGATTATGTCTCTCACAGTGGACATGCACCTACGATGACAATTTCAGACCCCTCCATGATTTCTAAGTGGGAGAACTTGCAAAATAGCAGGGTGTTCAAATACTTATTTTCCTCACTGTATAACATTCGTCACATCACTACAACTCTTGATTGGCCAATGGTGCACACCAAGAGCTGCAAAAAAGCTGCAGGATGTTGAGTTTCTAATGCGATAAAATGTATTTGTCAGTATTGTTTCTGCACTGGCCTGATCTTTGTACTGGCCCCGGGCCATTGGACCATTGTTATTGTCAGGCCCTGCTTTTGTCTTAAGTCTAGGCTTGTACCTAATGTTCTCAGCACTGGACCAGTAGGTTGTAATGATATGCAGCTAATTAACGTTACTTCCTATATATTTAGCTAATGTTATGTAGCAGCCAAAACTTCACTCTTAGCTTTCCTGCGGAACTTCCAGACCGCAGTCTGAAGCACCAGGGGAGATGTTTGTTACCACTTACTGCCTTCGTTCTCCCAGTAGGGAAACAGACTTTTATTAACAGACACCCTGTGACCTACACAGGGAATTACGTGGTATAAACTTTTCACATGTGTGGCGCCCCTTAGTGGAACAATATCCCAGGATTGCTCAGCAAAACTCGGACTGAGAGTCCAAACAGATGGTCCAAGTTTTGGTCACAATAGCTTTGATATATGAGCATTTATGTAAAATTGGATGTTAATTCTGTTAAGACTCTCTTTCTCTCTCTCGCTCACACAAACACATTGAAACGGAGCTGTCTATATAACGTTATAGAAAAATTAATGCATTCAAGTTAACTCGAAGAAGTTAGTCTAGCTATTTTCTTAACACAATGCTGTCAGTGTCGGAGACCCACCTTCAAGTAAGATATAAGCAAGCATGCATGTAGCAAGCAAGCAAGCTGGGTTGTCGAGATTAGCACGCTGTACATAGCTGCTATTAATTTCAATCCCCCGTGCGTGCGAGTGAGCGGTACCACAGTTGCACGGTAATTATGTAGGAAACGCTGCACTCTGCATTTACAGATGTTTCTCTCAAAGCTAATAAGCCTGTTTCTTCCATGCTGGAATTTCACTGACTTTGTGCAATGTAACCCCGCCCCCTGGCAATCCTATCGCCAATTGGTGATCTGAAGTAGCCATGATCAGTCGATATGAAAATAGAGAAGATCAGCCAAGCCTGCTCTAAACGAAGCTGTTTTTGAGATAATTGCAAAAATGTAAAGTTGATTGTTATAGCACAACCCTTTAGTGAATTTTAGTTTTCAGATGAGTGTATAAAAAGTTTGGTTAGGAAAAGGAAGGTGGTGACCATGGAGGAGCTGAGGTTAGTAAAGCATATAAGGGATGCAAACTAGTCCTTTTAAGCTAATGAGGAGACGTTTCTTTTGGATTTCAATGTACAAATGAAATGCTTAATGTAGAAGGGAGTGAATAAATATGCTGGTTCTTACGTGTTGCCTATTTAGTTAATTATAATTTCTACAGATAATTGTCAAAAGCTGTAAATTCAGACATAAATTGCAAATATGAACAATCCTTTCTATAATGATTCTGAGGTCATATTAACAGGTTTTCCTATAAAATCATTGTGGAGAGCAATAAAACTAACAAAATTGCATTTCCCAGATCTAATGGTTGTAGTTCCTCCCCAGTAGACTTCTTTTTTTTGTGTTGTTTTTTATTAGCTTCCATGGCTTTTCCAACTGTTTACAGATATAGTAATAATAATGGTCCAAAATGATTTTTCTATCTTCGGCTGAGAAATTTATCTGAACTCAGGACTAGTGGATTTACATATGTACAAAACATGAGCATGGAGTCGCAGCTGTCTTGGTTGCATCATTTTATTTTTCCCCCGAAGAAATGCAGAGCGCATGATAGTCTTGTAGTTTTGTTTTAGTTTGAATTACAAAATATGTTGTACAAAATGTGTATCATTTCTCCGCACGTTTAAGAAAGTAGTGGTGACAGTAATTTAAGTGTTAACCACTGCTACTGATTACTAAAATGTGTATGTATTTCATTATTCTCCACAGACGTCCAGCTGCTGTTGGTGAGTAAAGAAGAGGTTCCCCCTGAGCAGCAGGAGTGGCGCCCCAGTCTGGACCAGGAGGACCCGCCAGAGCCCCCACACATAAAGGAGGGGTGGAGCCCCAGTCTGGACCAGGAGGACCTGCCAGAGCCCCCACACATAAAGGAGGGGTGGAGCCCCAGTCTGGACCAGGAGGACCTGCCAGAGCCCCCACACATAAAGGAGGAGTGGAGCCCAAGTCTGGACCAGGAGGACCCACCAGAGCCCCCACACATAAAGGAGGAGTGGAGCCCCAGTCTGGACCAGGAGGACCCACCAGAGCCCCCACACATAAAAGAGGAGTCAAGCCCAAGTCTGGACCAAGAGGACCCACAATCACCCACACATATTAAAGAGGAACAGGAGGAACTCTGTACCCGTCAGGAGGGAGAGCAGCTTCAAGGGCTGGAGGAGGCTGATATCATCAAGTTCACATTCACTCCTGTTCTTGTGAAGAGTGAAGAAGACGATGAAGAGAAACCTCAGTCCTCACAGCTTCATCAAAGACTAACTGAACAGATGAAGACAAAAGCTGATGGAGAGGACTGTGGGGAACCAGAACCAGACAGAAATGTAGATCCAGATAGACATTTACAACCAGCGACTGATGACAAGACATCACACTCCTCTGAACCTGAGACTGATGACAGTTGTGATTGGAAGGAGATCAAGGAGCCTCAGTCAGGTTCAAACCCTCTGCAAAATAACAGTGGATGTAACACTGGTGAGAAATCATTTAGCTGCTCTGAGTGTGGTAAACGATTCCGCTATAACTCCAAGCTAAAGAGACACATGAGAATTCATACAGGAGACAAACCCTTTAGTTGCTCAGTTTGCAGTAAAAGATTTAATCAGAGGGTAAATCTGACACACCACATGGCGCTCCACACCGGGGAGAAACGATACATCTGCAGTGTTTGTGGCAGAAGATTCACTTGGTCTTATCAGCTCAAAAACCATCTATGTGTTGGTCGTCAGTCCTCAGAGCTTTATCAAAGATTACCTGAACAGAAGAAAACAGAAGCTGACGGAGGGGACTGTGGAGGACCAGAACCAGCCAGGAACCAGGATGATGTGGAATGCAATACCAGAAAAACATCAAGTAGCGCCTCTGAATATTCTACAAGCTTTGGCCATGAGGGACATCTGCAAAAACACAATGGAATCCAAACAGAAGAGCTGTTTAGTTGCTCAGTTTGTGGCAAAGGCTACTACAAGAAGAACTCCCTAAGGAGTCATATGAGACTTCATTCAGAAGAAAAATGTTTCAGCTGCTCCGTTTGTAAAAAAACATTTCGATGGAGAGGAGATGTTGTAAAGCACATGAGAACACACACAGGGGAGAAACCCTTCAGTTGTTCTGTTTGTGGTAAAGGATATCCCAGGAAGAACTCCTTATTGACTCACATGAGACTTCATTCAGAAGGAAAACGTTTCAGCTGCTCAGTTTGTAAAAAAACTTTTCAAGGTAACGTGGAGGTTATGAATCACATGAGAACACACACAGGGGAGAAACCCTTCAGTTGTTCTGTTTGTGGTAAAAGATACCCCAGTAAGAACTCCTTATTGACTCATATGAGACTTCATTCAGAAGGAAAATGTTTCAGCTGCTCAGTTTGTAAAAAAACTTTTCCATGGAGAGTAGAGGTTGTAAAACACATGAGAATCCACACAGGGGAGAAACCCTTCAGTTGTTCAGTCTGTGATAAAAGATTTGGAGATAAGGGAAATCTGAGACGACACTTAGCTGTCCACACAGGGGAGAAACGATTCAGTTGTTCAGTTTGTGGTAAAGGTTTTATAGAAAGCTCAACTTTGACCTCACATTTAAGAGTTCATACAGGAGAAAAACCTTTCACATGCTCAGTTTGTAAGTCGAGTTTCAGTCAGAAAAGCAATTTGTCCACCCATATGAAAACCCACACAGGGGAGAAACCCTTCAGGTGTTCTGTCTGTGGTAGAGGATTTGCGCAAAAGTCACGTCTGAGACAACACATGAGAACCCACACAGGGGAGAAACAGTCCACCAGTTGATTGGCTGGTACAACATTGGAAATGTGAGACTGATTGGCCCTGGTCTCCAATTTTGTATTGGTCAATTTAGATGTATGTTGTGCCACATAATGGTTCATATCATGCACACAGCAGCACAGACCGTAACAGACTAGTGTCAGCCACACACATACTTTACACTTCAGTGCGCGTTAAATTATTAAGTTAGTGCTTCAAAAGTTCCATAATAACTGTAAAGAGTTCTGTAACGGTTCAAGGACGGATCACCGTGGGCTGTACGTGACCTGACTTCAAACTTGGAAGCTGTAAGTGTTGCCGTGTTTATTTTAAAGGTTAGCTAACTTGCCGTTAGCATATTGTGCGGCTAACGTGGCTAGCAGGCTCGGCGATGTTGGATTAATGTTGTACAGTCGAGAGAAAGCCTCATTTAAAGCTCACTAACGAGCTTAGTGTGTCTGATGCCTGCAACTGTTTTTCATGTTGCCTTCTGTAGAAATTTAATTTTAACGTTACTTCAGCACAGTGGTTAGTGGTGGACATCCTATTCTGTTCCGTACCAGTGTGTGTGCACGTTGCTACGGCGTGTAAATTGACTTGATAGACAGGCCCTGAAGGTAACGATTGTTGACTAACACCCAGCAGCTAGCTTGCTCTGACCATAAAGCTGCTGTTAGCGGCTCGCTGTGCAGCGAGGTGAGACACTCTTAGGCCCCCGTACTGCGAGACCTTTTGCTACGTTTGCACCTCCCGTCCACACTAAAACAGAGAAGTTTGGAAACGCTGCCGACCCACGTTTTGCGTTTCAAAACTCCGGAGGGCGTTTTAGTGAAGACGGGCCAAAACGGAGGACTTTAGAAACAATGACGCAGACGCTCGGCTCTCTGATTGGGTCTTAAAAATCATACAAAGCAGAAACACGATGCTGCTGCCCAGGTTTTTGACTTGGTATTTTTATTAAAATATTCTGTATCGTGCAAATAAGACTTATCTGCCTACACTTGTACTGTGCATGTCGCCGTTTACTTTGCGACGACTCCCAGTCTGTTTTCTGCCGCCACAGCCCCATGTTACATTCAGCTCGTTATTGGTGCATGCAAAAAAAAAACTGGTGTGATTCTTTGTCTGCATTTCTTTATTCTTTCACCAAATCTTCTGTAACTACGGAATCTGCTTCATGTTTACACCGGCACGCGCATGCCCAGTGTACCTGAACGGCCAATAGCTGTGCGTTTTCAGTCATTTGCTGGTGTGGACGGAGATCGTAATCGTTTTAATTCTCCGTTTGTAAACTAAAACGGAGCAGTGTGGACGCAGCCTTACTCTGCTATATGTTACCAAATTACTTCAATGATGAAAATGCAGAAAAATGTGGTAATACTGGATATTGCTATTTTGAGCCCCAACATATTACCGCGGAGGAAATGACTTCACCGTGATGATTTTGATAATATAATTATATATATTAGTTCATTTGCTACTTAAACAAATAAACAAACCCCCTTTTGATTATCCCTGAGGTGCGCAAATAAAAAAACATGATTTTAGTTTATTTAAAAATGAGATATCCTGATTGCACACACAAACAACCGTGATTTAGGATAATAAACACAAACAGAGATCTGTTTATGCAAAAGAACGCCTCAAGTATGTTGCACAGTTAAATCGGGAATTATTTTTAATTTGACCTGCAGTCAATACTTGCATGCAGTTAAATGTATTCTCATAAATATGTCAACAGGACAAATTACGTAAAAGGACGTATTTATTTTACACTCTTTTCAAATTAGGGATCCAAATTATGGACCTGGATCCTTCAGTGCATGTGTCCCCCTCCACCACCGTCACCACTCAGGAGGGATGCGATTGTCTGCAGATCGATTATGAAGGGGTGGAGCTCCGGTGCACAAGCATCGCGTGCATGTCCGCGCTTCATCCACCTAACATCATCATTTTTGTTGCTTCAAACCAAAAAGAACGTCAGTGTCACACTGTGTTAAATTTATTTATTAGCTTTTCTGTCAGAGTTTGTCATCCTTATTTTCATGCAGTCATTAGAATTAATATTAATAAAGGCCATTTCAAACACTATTTATAGGCAGCTATGGTTGTTAAGAGGGTGGGGCAGGGAGCTCGCTCTCCTGCGCCATGATGGTTTATGCCTCGTTCCATTTACCTCGGAAGTGCTGGGAATGACGTCCGGCCGAGTTGACCGGCTTCCAGTTACAAGTCAGAAAACCTCGCTCAGCCAGCCGTTGCTGACAACTAGTCAGGCTAACCATTGTTACCAACACCGGTAAAAAAACAAACACATTATGCAGTACATACTCATATTAAACACATTAGCAACATGTCCACAGACACTACTTTGTGTACCGCATTCTCTGAGGTACTAATACACAGAAATGCTGATACACAGTATAAACTACAGCTTTCCCTAACTTTTGGTACACGGAGCTGCCATCTTGGATCAAGAAGCTACGGGTAGTGCAGTTCTCCCAACTTTCTGAATCTGATCCGTCTTAAGGGGTCGTTCCAACTGGAACACACCGTTATCATTAACAAACAGGTTTCTCTGCAGAGCAGCTCCTTCTGACCAGGCCATTACAGTCTGTACATTTTTCCCCATCAGAAATGTTCCAGTGAATAAAGAATATTTTTTTTCAGGTGTTTCCTACAATCAGGTGTTATTTCTTTTTTTATTTCAGCTGATTTATGAATTGTAGTAAACTTTTTGTAAACCAGTTACTAATAAAATGTGTAATGCTTTAATTAGGTGTGTTGATTCATCACTTGGAAAACCAAATAGTTATGGATATAATAAGTCATAACTGTAAGTAGTTTATAGATCATCTGCAGCAAATATTTGTAAAAGATCCAACTGTATTTAATCAAAATGCAGGAAGTAAAGTAAAAATGACACAAAGCATGTTTTCTTTCACTACACTGCCTGAATGTAATTAGCAGCTAGTAGACTTTTCCTTTTCTCAAGCTTAACAAATTAAGATTCTGTTGTATTTCCAAACAGATCCAATACGTAAGTCCTGTTGTGTGTCCTGCGAGTCACATGCTACACTTTCTAAAGAGAGCCAACCACTCAACAAGATGAAGATTATCCTTATCATGGGTTACCTAGGAGACGGACCACAGAGCGCATCCACCTACCAAGCAGACTAAGAGAGGAAGAGTTAGACTTTTTTCTTATATGTACTTTCAATAATCCCATATATGTCTTATGTGGTGTAATATTTTCCACTAAGTGTACCGGTGTTTTATATAATTAACATCTGAGATTTTGGCTCATGCATGCTGCTTTTCCATGAGAAGTGAGTTTAAACTGTGGCTCACGGCTGAGAAGGTGTTTTCTCATAGACTCTACAGTTATTCTATAGCTTTCAATGTTTAGTCTGTTTTTCTTGGACTTTTTAATCCCCCTTCTGCCCTTCAACCGAATCACTTGCACTTGTTTCAATAAATATCACAAAGAAAACTGTTTGTTGTAACTAATGTATTTGTTAATTTCTTCACAAGGAAATATACAATTTCCACCACAGTTGTTTCGGAGAGTCACTGACCGTCTCTTTGGTTTAGCTCAGCAAACGATCCTGGTGAAGGAACCTCCACCATGCCTCACTCATTCTTGTACTGCTGTCCAGAAGGGAATTAAGCAGATCTTAGCCCCTCAGTGGAAGATACAGGTTCCCCAGGGTAAAAACCAACAGATTCAAATTTTACTTTGCATCTACAGCAATTAATGCCCTAAATCGCACCGAGCTTGAGCTGCTGACTACACTGCTCAGAAGCACCCTGTAGTGGTGAGGCTACCATTTCAACTGTTTGAGTACTTTCGGATGGACAAATAGATGATGTACTCTGTAATGTGTCATGTATGCTTGTTTTCAGTTTTTAGCCCTATTGTTATAGAATTTCCCCACAAGGTATAACAATAAAAATTGAATTGAATTGAACTGAACTGATTTGTAAGTAACTGACAGACCACTGTGTCTACTGTCATCAAAGTTGCCCCTTTCTTTGTGCTTCTTCAAAAGAGCTTTGATGGCACATCAAACCCCTGTTTGCCTTGAAATTTCTGGCTGGGACTGTGGAGCCCCCAAAGGGTCATGAATACAGATGGATGTGATGAGCACAAGAGTCTCTGATTTCCTGTTGCTTTGCAGCCTGAGTCCCGTTGTGTCCAGACCGGACCTTTAGGAACAGCCTTAAGTCAAGCTGGGCCAACATGGCTCCTATTCCGGCTCTCTTTCCTCTCCTCTGGGGCGATCACAGCACACGCCGTGGTGTCTTGTCGGATTCAGTTAATTACATAACCATGTATATTCATAGGTAAGGCCTGGTTCAGAGGCAGCTGAGTGGATATAGACACAACTCTCTGTGACCCTTTGGGGGCTCCATATGGGATAGACCTATAACAGCCCTGTGTCTTGTTGCTGTGCTCAGTCTTGCTATGGTGTATGACTTTTGACAATAAACTGTCTTCAGCAGCCTCACCTTGTTAGCTGAGTTCGTTCCTTGCCCAGTTGTGTTCCTCCTACACAGCTCTTTCTGTTTCAGTTAATGATTGTGTTTCAGTTCACATAATGATTTTATGATCATTAGCACTGGTTTGGTGTACCTAGAAGAATTTATGCTGTTTTTAAGGCAAAGGGTGGGTTTGATTTAGATGTTTATTCTGTTCACTCACTTTGTATTTTGTTTAGTGATAAATATAATCTTTTAACATGCCTATTTTTAAAAGCATTCTTTCTTCACAGCAGTTTTCCACACCTGCCTAAAACCTTTGCACAGTATTGTTTACACTTTGTTTGTTTGTGTAACCTGTAAAGCACATTAAACTGCTCTGGAGGATAAATTGTGCTGTAAAAATAAAGTCACATTGACTTTCTTTCAGCATTTCCCACAAACGCTGATTCATTATATCATTTACATATGGTGACATTTTTAATAGATAAAATTATTGTAGGCTACATTTTGTTTTTCATGTGTGCAGTCTTTGCAAACAAAGAAACAAAAGTAACATGTTTTTTTAATTATTAATATTAAAATGTAGGTTCGGTTGATGTTTGGGAGCATCTCAATAAACTGGTGGCGCACGCGTACAGAGGCTCTCTGGCTCTGCAGGTCGATATTGGCAAAATGGCCCGTTTCGAACAGACAATGAGCCTGTAAGTGAGGATAAACGTGTTTAAGTGGACTCTGTTTAAACTTTCGGGATGTTTCACCTCAGACTCATCTCCTGTTAGCCAAGAATGCTAAAGGAAGTTAGCTTGTTAGCAGGAAGTAGCCGGAGCCGGAGCTCGGCCTCACAGTCGGAGCAGCTTCCATAGAGACCAAACTGTATTTTTCACGGAGCCCAAATGTCCAAATGTCCAGATAGAGCTGTCTGAATAGACTCTGTGCTGTTCCCTTTATCTGAACATGTTTAACATCTGAATTATCTCCCGGTGTCCTACGAAGCTAATGCAGTTAGCTTAGCTTGCTAGCTGGAAACAGTCTGGAGGAAAAGCTGCTGTGAATCAGTAAAAATGTCTAAAGTGGAGAACGAGGAGGAACTTTGTGGACAACGCAAACTACTGGACGCTGTTTTCAAGCCTGGAGCAGGTTTGTACACTTTACTGCTTATTCTCACTGTAAACTGCTGGAAACCAGCTCCACTATAATAAGAGAGGTAGTTTATTGTCATATAAACAGCAGTGATGAATCAGTCAATGAAACTCTGTTCTGGGCCCATAAAACATGTTCATGAAAAGAACATCACGCAGGTAAAAATAGTATAATATAATACTGTAGTCAGCCGGTGTACATTGGTCAGAAACTGTCATGTAGACAGGTTGTGCATTAACATAATGTGTACATGTGTTATGAAAACTGGTAATAGACAGGTAGTGCACATAAATCACACTGATGTTTAAACCAGAGGAATCAGAATCAGAAGGAGCTTTACTGCCAAGTAGTGTTTTACACATACAAGGAATTGTAATATGAACAATTGTAATTGTAATACAGCTTGTAATATAAAAGTGTTTATACAGAGATGGAAACAGGGAAAACCTTAAGGATGTGAAGTAATGATTATAATAATTTAAGACTATTTTTGGGGCTTTTTGCCTTTGTTGGATAGCAGCTGAAGAGAGACGGAAGGGGGACAACATGCAGCAAACAGCCCTGGACTGCATACCAGGAGAGCTACCGTCCGCAAAAAGGCCAGAGCATGAGGAAATCAGCAAAAATCAAAGTTAATCAAAATCAGAGTTAAAAGGAGGGAGAGGAATACAGTTGTATGAACAAACAGGACACAGCCAGACAGGAGGGATATATGTTTACTTTCTATAAGGTTGTTTCTTATTTCACAATTTTAATTTTACCACATTCTCCACCTTATTTTAGTGCTTTAGTTTTATTCACTACTCGAATCTGCTCACTATGCTTTTCCCTTCAGTTCTCTTTTCCACACCTACACCTCTGCTTCAGACACACCTGCTTGCCCCTCGTCTCTCTGTTTCTCTCTCCCTCTCTGCTTAGTTGATTTTCTCCACCAGCAGCAGAGTTTTATAAAGTTGCCAAAAAACACAGATATCGTGTTTTGGATCTTCCCACCTGCGATTCCATTTTTCAGCAGCAGGTGTGCCGCGTGTGGACGAGCCTTGTTAATGACGTAGCCTATCATCAGAGTTGTGATTGTCTTCACTTCCACCAGTGGCTTTCGTGGCCCTTGATTCCACCTTGGTTTTCCCCCTCTTTTCCAGAGGACATCCAATGTCTGTTCTGCTGTGTGATAGGCTTTTAGATCAGGCCATGTTGAGGAAAAAATGCCCAATTTTGTTATTGACACATTTGATAATGATCCCTTTTCTAGATTTTCACCCAGCCCTCCTTCCACATATGTGTATACAAAGTGTGCATCATTTTCCCACACTTTTAAGAAAGTAGTGGTGTCACTGGTTTAAATGTTAACAGAAAGTTTTTGTATGTATTTCATTATTCTCCACAGACGTCCAGCTGCTGTTGGTGAGTGAAGAAGCGGTTCCCACTAAGCAACAGGAGTGGAGCCCCAGTCGGGACCAGGAGGACCCACCAGAGCCCCTACACATTAAAGAGGAGTGGAGCTGCAGTCTTGACCAGGAGGACCCACCAGAGCCGCCACACATTAAAGAGGAGTGGATCTCCGGTCTGGACCAGGAGGACCCACCAGAGTCCCCACACATTAAAGAGGAGTGGAGCCGCAGTCTGGACCAGGAGGACCCACCAGAGCCGCCACACATTAAAGAGGAGTGTAGCCGCAGTCTGGACCAGGAGGACCCACCAGAGCCGCCACACATTAAAGAGGAGTGTAGCCGCAGTCTGGACCAGGAGGACCCACCAGAGCCGCCACACATTAAAGAGGAACAGGAGGAACTCTGGATCAGTCGGGACGGAGAGCAGTTACGAGGGCTGAAGGAGGCTGATATCATCAAGTTCACATTCACTCCTGTCCCTGTGAAGAGTGAAGAAGATGTGACAGACTGTGATAGACATTTACAACTAGATACTGATGACAAAATGTCAGACTCCTCTGAACCTGAGACTGATGACAGTTGTAATTGGCATGAGACCAGGGAACCTCAGTCAGGTTTAAACCCTCTGCAAAATAATATTAAATGTAACACTGGTGAGAAATCATTTAGTTGCTCTGAGTGTGGTAAACTGTTCAGGCAAAACTCACAGCTGAAGAGACACATGATAATCCACACAGGAGAAAAACCTTTCCCATGTTCAGTTTGTACAAAACGTTTCGGTGACAGAGGCACTTTATCCAAACACATGAGAATCCACACAGGTGAGAAACCCTTCAGTTGTTCTGTATGTGGTAAAATATTCACACAAAACTCAACTTTGACCGAACACTTAAGAGTTCATACAGGAGAAAAACCTTTCACATGTTCAGTTTGTCAAACAAGTTTCAGTCTCAAAAACACTTTATCCAAACATATGAGAATCCACACAGGAGAGAAGCCCTTCAGTTGTTCTTTCTGTGGTAAAATATTTACACAAAACTCTACTTTGACCAAACACTTAAGAGTTCATACAGGAGAAAAACCTTTCACATGTTCAGTTTGCAAAGCAAGGTTCAGTAGCAGAAGCAATTTATCGCAACACATGAGAACCCACACAAGAGAGAAATCATTTAGTTGCAGCAGCTGTGATAAAAGTTTCACTGAGCTTAATGTTTTAAAAGACCACAAGTGTACTGGTTAGAGCAGAGTATGTAAATGAAGCTGCAGAGATGCTTGTTGAGCCAACAGGACTGAAGAACTGAGGGCAAGACTTGGCTCAACACTGATCAGTTCAGAACTGTGTGACAGACTACAAAATAAGCCACCTGATCATTTTCATTCTGTTTTCAGTTGGGTTTAGATTATTTAGTCGTTCTCGGGGTGCTTTATGGTATTACTTGTATTCATTGATTTTAAAATGGTCTAAAATTATTTTGCGCCACGTGTACAGCCCTGAAGTCAACATGTGTTGTTTTAATTGTGATTTACAATTGACTTGACTTACCTCACAACAACACAGTTTATTTCTAATTGAATGGACTCTCCCAGTCTTGAATTGATCCCATTAGACGCTTTTCCACCAGAAGTACTTTTAATACCAGGATCTGCTTTTCAAGGAACTAAAAGGTTCCTTCAGCCCATTGTTGTGTGCGTTCCCACCGTGGTCTAAAGACCTGCGAAAATTAGGCTAATTAACCAGCTGAAGAATATGCCGTAGAAAGCGATGGCCATGCGTCGTTATTTATTAACCACGATCCATGAGCAGAATTTATAATGAATATCTAATTTCATTGGAATATAATGAAAAACTAAAGGCTTAGCTTGACCAACAGCTTTTTTGTGTGGGAGTGCAATGAAGAGACAATTTAATGACAAACTCTATAAATCCATCAAGTTCTTAGAAGAACTCTAGCACAGAGAAAGCAACACAAACCATAATGATGTGACAGTTTGGAAGGTTATGAAAACATTTCCAGCCGACAGGAGCTGCAGATCAGCTGCAGGACTCGCGTCTATGTCGCCTGAGTGTCGGAGGAACAGGATTTTTAATGAGCTTTATTACCTGCTTTAATCAACTGGCCCATTTGTTTTGGAGAGGAGGAGACCGTCTTCAGCTGCTTGTAGAAACATCCTGACTGATGAAAACTTTAAACAATAACTGAGTCACAAATGAGTCCATCCTCACCTCCTCCATCACCATCCGGTACGCTGCTGCCACTGCCAGGGACAAGTGCAGGCTGCAGTGCATCATTCGCTCTGCAGAGAAGGTGATTGGCTGCAATCTTCCTTCTCTTCTGGATCTGTACTCCTTCAGGACTCTGAGGCGAGCAGGAAAGATCGCAGCTGACTCCTCCCACCCCGGACACAAACTGCTTCAGACTCTCCCCTCTGGCAGGAGGCTGCAGTCCATCAGGACCAAAAACTTTGCACCACAAAAACAGTTTCTTTCCGACTGCAGCTAGCCTCATTAACGAGGCGGGGCCCCCACTAACACTGACTCATGGCCCCCCCTCAAACACACACACTGCTGACACCATGTTGGAACAACACTTAACGCTGAATTGAGAATTTCTGCACATACTTGTAATTATCCTGTTTTATTTGACATTATTTTTTCCTATAGTATTATGGTATTATTTTGTATACTTGTAAATTTTTGTTCTTTTACTTTTTATGTATTTATATTTATGTTCATGTGTACTTTAAAGCACCAACATATACCACGGCAAATTATGTAGGTGAAAATGTACTTTGCATTCAGATTCTGGTTTGGACCCAGTATTAAGCGTTACAACACACTGCTGCACGCTGGCTGCTATTTCCAAACTATAAATATAACACTGATGTACGAACTCAGGCCATCGGCGAGACCTGTGTGCTATTTGACTGGTGATTGTGATTTACTGGTTTGCAAATAATGGTGGAAAAAAAACACCTGAAATGCTTGAATTAAAGTGAGTAGCCTCTGGGCTTCACCATTCAGAAATTCACGGCAAGGCAAGCCCCATCCTCCCAAAGTACCAGTACTTTCAGAAAGTACTGCCCCCTGAGCAGGGACCTTTTTCAGGGGGTTAAAATAAAGACCCTGGAAATAAATTAAGACCCTGGTTCCCTGTGGTGGAAATGCAGTTGGTTCCTCCAAAGGTTCCCAGTTCTGGGGTATGATTCCTGCGGTGGGTAAAACATGAACAATTGATTGGTAAAATGCTCGTGCTGTATTTGTGTTTTTTCGCTCAAATCAAAAGTCTTGAGACAAACTTTGATTTCACGCAATTAGACAGCTGATGTGTTGGATTTCCCCAGTTCTTTTTAAAGCAGAGGTTTCCATACAGTACTCAGATTAGGGCTGTGCGAACTTGAATCACAATTTGGATTTTGGCTTCTAACGATAATAAAAATAAGTTAATCGAGATAAAACGATGGCTGTAGCTTAATTTAGAACCTTCATGGCTCACGTGTTATTTCACTCCTGATCCAACCAGGAGGGTTTCATGTTTGTTACGGTCTGTCCAAGTCTTCCTGTCTCTTTTTAGTTTTCTACTTCAGAGTATATCAAGCTAGAAGAAATAACTAGATGATGACTTCTTATTAACAAACGTTTCCTCTGCCAGATGTGTCCAGTTTGTAGTTGTAGGAATCAAAGTCTTGTTGTCAGTCCCTGATATGACGTGTCTGTGTTTACAGGACATCTAGTGGCTGAAAGTGGTCAAAGCAGGAACTGAAAGGACCTGCAAGTTCAATGTTACATGTTCAGGAATCAGTTCTGAGTGTCTTTGAATTGATCTTTAAAATCATCAGCTGTATAACAAAACAACAAACGCAAAAACAAACAACTTTTTATATTAAAAAGTAGGTCTTCTTTATAAATACAATATATATACAGCCATATTCTTGCTACAAGATAAGTTAAATTGTTTTTGCAAGAATATTATATATATATAAAATCTAAAATGACCCTGTTGCAGAATTCTGGTTCAGTGCCGGAGAACTTTCAGCCCTGTAAGAGTAATATGATGCCGTCAGATTAAACAGTGAACACTAGAATATTACACAGTGTCATAGTTATACTTAGAGTTGGCTGTATTACAATGTATTGTACATTATGCGTTTCTGTATTTTTTACTTTAATTTGTGGTATTTCTATATTTACTTCAGCAAAGAATCCACCATTATTCTACTATTATCAATTCTTAATAAACAGATAAGAGCGTGTAAATAAAACTTTGGTGACTTTTAATTTGAAAAAGTGTAAATTGTTACCGGAAGCAGGTGAACTTCCGGTGGCTAAGATGCTAATATTTTCCTTTCTGTCACCGTGAGATGCAGCCGGAGTTCAGCAGCAGAGCCTGCATGTGAGGATCAACGTGTTTAAGTGGACTCTGTTTAAACTTTCGGGATGTTTCACCTCAGACTCATCTCCTGTTAGCCAAGAATGCTAAAGGAAGTTAGCTTGTTAGCAGGAAGTAGCCGGAGCCGGAGCTCGGCCTCACAGTGTGTATTTTATCAGAGTGAGCTGCGTGTCTGTAACGGAGTGTGTCTGGAGGAAAAGCTGCTGTAAACATGTCTAAAGTCCAAACGCTGAGAGCTTTTGTCCAGCAGCGACTAAGTGCGGCTGCTGAAGAGATATTTGAGCTGTTTGAAAGAACGATAGCAGAGTACGAGGAGGAACTTTGTGGACAACGCAAACTACTGGACGCTGTTTTCAAGCCTGAAGTCCGGTTACACAGAGCAGGTTTGTGCACTTTACTGCTTATTCTCACTGTAAACTGCCTTTACTGCAGTAAAAGTACTA
>NC_060150.1:885529-897756 GCF_021292245.1 Micropterus dolomieu
GATGTTTCACCTCAGACTCATCTCCTGTTAGCCAAGAATGCTAAAGGAAGTTAGCTTGTTAGCAGGAAGTAGCCGGAGCCGGAGCTCGGCCTCACAGTGTGTATTTTATCAGAGTGAGCTGCGTGTCTGTAACGGAGTGTGTCTGGAGGAAAAGCTGCTGTAAACATGTCTAAAGTCCAAACGCTGAGAGCTTTTGTCCAGCAGCGACTAAGTGCGGCTGCTGAAGAGATATTTGAGCTGTTTGAAAGAACGATAGCAGAGTACGAGGAGGAACTTTGTGGACAACGCAAACTACTGGACGCTGTTTTCAAGCCTGAAGTCCGGTTACACAGAGCAGGTTTGTGCACTTTACTGCTTATTCTCACTGTAAACTGCCTTTACTGCAGTAAAAGTACTAATACCACTCTGTGACATGTTACGTTGGCTTTCGTTGATCTTTCACTGGAGGCTCAGCCATGTGAACTAGACTGAATATTTTAAATGAGATGTTTCTGCTCTTTGTAACATACAGTTATGCTGGGTTCACACACAACGCGATTTTGTAACTGCCCTCGGTAGGTTGAGCCAGAGATGCCTCTGAGCTAGAGTCCAAGTCTCTGAGCTAGAGTCCGAGTCTCTGAGCTAGAGTCCGGGTCTCTGAGCTAGAGTCCGGGTCTCTGAGCTAGAGTCCGGGTCTCTGAGCTAGAGTCCGAGTCTCTGAGCTAGAGTCCGAGTCTCTGAGCTAGAGTCCGAGTCTCTGAGCTAGAGTCCGGCTCAGCCATGTGAACTAGACTGAATATTTTAAATGAGATGTTTCTGCTCTTTGTAACATACAGTTATGCTGGGTTCACACACAACGCGATTTTGTAACTGCCCTCGGTAGGTTGAGCCAGAGATGCCTCTGAGCTAGAGTCCAAGTCTCTGAGCTAGAGTCCGAGTCTCTGAGCTAGAGTCCGGGTCTCTGAGCTAGAGTCCGGGTCTCTGAGCTAGAGTCCGGGTCTCTGAGCTAGAGTCCGAGTCTCTGAGCTAGAGTCCGAGTCTCTGAGCTAGAGTCCGAGTCTCTGAGCTAGAGTCCGGCTCAGCCATGTGAACTAGACTGAATATTTTAAATGAGATGTTTCTGCTCTTTGTAACATACAGTTATGCTGGGTTCACACACAACGCGATTTTGTAACTGCCCTCGGTAGGTTGAGCCAGAGATGCCTCTGAGCTAGAGTCCAAGTCTCTGAGCTAGAGTCCGAGTCTCTGAGCTAGAGTCCGGGTCTCTGAGCTAGAGTCCGGGTCTCTGAGCTAGAGTCCGGGTCTCTGAGCTAGAGTCCGAGTCTCTGAGCTAGAGTCCGAGTCTCTGAGCTAGAGTCCGAGTCTCTGAGCTAGAGTCCGGCTCAGCCATGTGAACTAGACTGAATATTTTAAATGAGATGTTTCTGCTCTTTGTAACATACAGTTATGCTGGGTTCACACACAACGCGATTTTGTAACTGCCCTCGGTAGGTTGAGCCAGAGATGCCTCTGAGCTAGAGTCCAAGTCTCTGAGCTAGAGTCCGAGTCTCTGAGCTAGAGTCCAGGTCTCTGAGCTAGAGTCCAGGTCTCTGAGCTAGAGTCCGAGTCTCTGAGCTAGAGTCCGAGTCTCTGAGCTAGAGTCTGAGTCTCTGAGCTAGAGTCCGAGTCTCTGAGCTAGAGTCCGAGTCTCTGAGCTAGAGTCCAGGTCTCAAGTCTCTCGTGGTTATAATGAATGTTGTTTCACCAAACCATTCAAAGCAGGCTGATTATAAAACTGCTTTGCTAGAAGGGATTCTGTCACTGTAACCTGTTTTTCACTTACAGAGCACAACCATGTGATGTGCAATGCAATTAATGACGACGTAAATGATTACGTTAATCGACCGCCACAAGTTTGGCAAGTAAACAAACGCTCATTCTTCTTTTCATAACAAACAACAGTCAGAGTTGACCTCCAGTAGGTCGTGCCTAAAGCAAGAAGCAAGCTAACGTTAGATGGCCAATGCTGAGATAAACATGGTTACTAACCTATTTTGCTTTCAGCACTTCTTTGTTTGGGTCTTGTTGTATGAAGTTTTAAAGCCATGATGACTGGCTCAGCAGCTGCCGCTGTTTGTTGTCTCACGTGTGGCCGCGTGTTGCAGATCACGTGTTACGTATCAGACGTTTCCTAAAAATAAGCATTGTTCACGAGTCCCGCACCTCGAGTCCGAGTCGAGTCTGAAGTCTTTTGAGGACTAGTCTCAAGTTGAGTCTGAAGGCACTGTGTGTCCGACTTACATCGGATTTGAGTCAGAAAGACGGCGTAGGTGACGGGGCTACGCAGATGCTACGCCGTCGCCTGATGTGCACCTCCTCCAATATAAATGTACCTACACGTCGACGCGGACCGTAAAGGCCCATTTATACTCCTGCGTAGGGTCTACGGCGTAGGTACGCACGTAGACCCTACGCAGGAGTAAGTATAGGAGTAAATACGCAAATATATTGATTCACTGTGTTAGAGCCTAGTAAATGTTACTTCCAGTCGGCTCGGAGGCATTGCGAGGCTACCCAGCCGACCAATCACAGTGCTTATGGTCCGCATCAACTCGACGTGTAGTTACATTTTTGAGGTGCACGTCAGGCGACGGCGTAGCCTCTGCGTAGCCCCATAGCCTACGCCGTCGATTTGACGCAGAGGTATAAATTGCACTTTAGCTCTGACTTCAAGGGGAAAGTACATGAACACACAACAACATTACCAGGATTAAATAAATAATAGGGAAATTACATCGGTTGGAGGCTCTGAATTTCAGCACCTCTGTGTCTCTAGCGTGTGCTTTCAGAGAATCCAGTCCGACTGCAGGTGTTCATTAGTTCAAAAGTCTCCAAAGTAACTAGTAAGATAAGATGGTAAAACTGTAGATGATAAATGGTCTGTATTTGTTTAGCACCTTTCTAGTATTTGCGACCACTAAAAGAACTTTTACACATCACATTCACCTATTCACGCACTGATGTCAGAGGCTAAGGTGCCGGCTGCACATCTGAATGAAAATAATACACATTAACACACTCATTGCGAAGCCACTGTGGTTCAGTGTCTTGGAAAAAGTCAAAGGAAAAGTCAAAAAGGAAGCAGGCTGCATGGCTCGATGCTTGATTTTATGCACCTGTGGCCATGGAAGTGAACAGCTGAATTCAGTGATTCAGAAGGCTATCCTAAAACTCATAGTGTCTTATGTTGTTGCTAAAAAATAAAATATGTGTTCATTGGGAAAAAAGATGAGATTTTTTACCCAGACAATTCAAAAGAACACATTTTAGAGCTGTAATCGCCAAACAGGCGATACTGTGAAACCGTGAAATTTTTGCTTAAGGTCATCATTCCGTCAACATCTCATTACGATACCTACACACTGTATACAATTGCAAATAGAATATGGGATCCATTCTGTTTCTCCAAGGGCTGCACAATTAATCGAATAGTGATGGCGTTTACGATTTTAGCTTCCCATAATTAAATGAACATGACCGACTGCGATGTCGCCGTTTAAAATGTGTGCTCCGCTCATGGAAAACTCTTCATAGCTTCATATCACATCAAGCGCTTCCTAAACTTACAAACAAGGGGCTGATTTGGCTGCGCGCGAACCCTCCTACTGCTACAGTGGACAGCAAAGTCCACAAGTCCGCATGTGTCCGCTGTTCCACGGCTGCCGGAGCTGGTCGGGTCTTTCTAGTCAACAATTGGGAGTTCACGCAGCCTTAGCTCTGCGAAGAATACACAAGTCTATTTTTGATTGAAGCCGCATAAAGCTGCACAGAGCAGATGGAAATGGGCAGGAAGTCAGACACTGAATGGCAGAGAGAATCCGGTCAATTTTCCAAACAAAACACCCTGTGTCCCGATCATAAACCAACAATAACTTAAAACAGACAAAAAAGAACCATTTATCTAAGAATCACTGTTTACCAAATCAACAAAATCTAAATGTGTCATGCCATAATCAGTGGACTTTCTATTATACTATTCTACTATTTTGATGCAAAGATTTGGACATTAGCAGAAATGCAGCACATCGTGGATGTGAAAGCAGTTGCCTGTTTGTTTAAATTTGAAAATTCCTAAAATCTAAATCAATAATCATGATAAATAATGGTGCTCTCAATATAGACAAAATAATTGATTATCATTTTGGAGTTAGTCTGGTGCATTCATTAAAGGACCTGAGCCTCCTCAGGAAGAAGAGTCTACTCTATCCTTTCCTGTCGAGGGCCTCTGTGTTGTCTGTCCACTCCAGTTCGTTGTTGAGTTGCACCCAGAGGAACTTGCAGGTGTTCACCATCTCTACTCCCTTCCCTCTTATTACAACTGGGGTGCGTCAGAAATCCACAAACAGCCCCTTGTTTTTTTTTCCTGTGTTGAGCTTTATGTGGTTCTGTCACACCATCAGGAGTCATACGAGAACTTCTGGAGATGTTGTCCTTTAGTGGGAGGAGGATGGCTTTGGTGTCACAAAGATGCGTATGAAGGAGCGTCTGGCCTGCGTTGTTTGTCAAACCTGGTATAACTCGTTTTGCTGAATCCAGAATTCGATGTGAGCTGGCGGACTTAGCGGGCGGGTGTTGGGACGTTGTTTTCTGTTCCGTGGCTGACTGAGTAGGCTGGCTAGTTTGGCTTAGCTTTGAGTTGTGATTCAAGAAATCAGAATGATCAAGGCAGGAAAGAAAACAACAAGAGTTTTAAAAATAGGCTGGGACGCTATTCGAGACATACAATGGATGACGTAACAATCCAGTGGGGACTGGATGATTGATCTTTCCTTATGGGAACTGGCTGATCATGTGTATGTAGATCATGGTATCGTTAAAAAAATTAACGGTATTACTGCTCTTACGATACTGCTTATTGATCCAGTACATTAACTGTGTTCTTATCGGTTCTTCTGGATTGTCAATCGTGAAAATGCATAATGGACGATTGTCTTAATCTTATTACACTTTATTATTAAAAATTAGACACGATTGATGAGATGTTTATATAGCGATAATAATAAAAAAAATATATTCGTGTCTCTCAAAAGTGAGGACACCCCTCACATTTTTGTAAATATTTGATTATGTATTTTCATGTGACAACACTGAAGAAATTACACTTTCCTACAACATGTACAGCTTGTATAACTGTGTAAATTTGCTGTCCCCTCAAAATCAACACATCACACAGCCATTAATGTCTAAACCGCTGAGTGAGTGCACCCCTAAGAGAAAATGTCCAATTGGGCCCAATTAGTCATTTTCCCTCCTCTCGTTAGTGTTACCAGGTCTCAGGTGTGAATGGGGAGCAGGTGTGTTAAATTTGGTGTTATCGCTCTCACACTCCCTCATGCTGGTCACTGGAAGTTCAACATGGCACCTCATGGTGCCATAAACTGGTGTCTCCAAAATGGGTCTCCCACACACAAACATGCAAACCATTGGTCCATCGTTTGCTTAAAAGAACTAGTTTGCATCCCTAATTTGCCTTACTAACCTCAGCTCCTTCGTGGTCACCATAGTCTTTTCCTAACAACCAGTTTTTTAGACTGATCTAAACACTTAACTGAAAACAGCCTTTCAAACCAGATGATGCTATACAAAGCAGCCTATGGACATATAAAAAGCAAGTCTCCCAAATTTTGTTTGTAATATTCTTAAGAGCAGCAAGGAATATTTATTTACAAAACATATAACGTTTAACGTCACCGGTGGAAATAAAAATAAAGCAAGTCACTTCCGACTTTTAACTGATGTTTTTCTGCACATGCATTTATAAAAGCAGTATAGCGTTGCTTAACGCCCCTCTCTCCTGACAAGTGCATGCATCACTGAGAGTAGCGGCCTAACGCTCAGCAGTCAGTTTTTTTCTACAAGTTTCACATTGCAGTGCTGCTAAATCAGATGCTTCAGTTAATTAACCGTAGAATTGTTTGCGGGGTTTTTTGCTGGTCGCACAAAGTTTACAACGACGACATTATAAGACAGTATTATTGGTTTTATAAAGTTGCCCAAAAGAAACAAAACTCTCTTTTTTGTATTTTTCCACCCGAGATCTGTTTACACTGCAGCAGCTGCGGCGCATCCCAATTTGTTAATCAGGTAACCTATCAGATGATCAAAACCAATGTGGTGGCGAAAGACATCTGCGCTAGTGTTCATTGTTGCTTTACCTGGTCCCTGCTTGTAAAATATCCACATGTCCAGGTTTTGTGAAAGTCTATGTGTGGGAAAGCCTCGCGGTTCTGTCCCTTGGAATCACGACTCAAGACCGTGGGCGTTTGTGTCACGGTTTGGGTCTCGGTTTCAGAACTGTTACAGCCCTAATATATGTTCGTGATTATTTCAATAGATGGTCTTATTTGCATGGAGGGTCATTTTATTAAAGCACAGTTAGTATGATGACTTTTGGTTGTACCAACTTTAACTTGATTGGCCCCATGCAAAAACACATAACACACATGTCAACATAAAATGTATTACTAAATATCTAGAAACAAATGCCTCCCACCCCACCCCCCCAAACACATGAGGACTAGTGGGTTTAAAAATCTCCACATAACATGAGCATAGAGTTGCAGTTTCCTTGATCTAAGTCACTTGATTTTTGCCTTGACAAATGCAAAGGGCACAATAATAGCTGTAGTTTGTTTTAGTTTGAATGACCTCCACATATTTTCCCACATGTCTAAGAAAGTAGTGGTTTAAATGTTAGAAAGTTAGTTTTCTAAAATGTGTCTATGTATTTCAATATTCCCCACAGATACTCAGCTGCTGTTGAGTAAAGAAGAGGTTCCCCCTGAGCAGCAGGAATGGACTTTGTATCTGGACCAGGAGGACCCACCAGTGCCCCCACACATTAAAGAGGAGTGGAGCCCCAGTCTGGACCAGGAGGACCCACCAGAGCCCCCACACATGAAAGAGGAAAAGGAGGAAGTCTGGATCAGTCAGGAGGGAGAGCAGCTTCAAGGGCTGGAAGAGGCTGATATCACCAAGTTCACATTCACTCCTGTCCCTGTGAAGAGTGAAGAAGATGAAGGGAAACCTCAGAAAACAGAAGCTGATGGAGAGGACTGTGGAGGACCAGAATCGGCCAGAAACACAGATCTAGTCACACATTTACATTCAGATACTGATGAGAAGACATCAGTCTTCTCTGAAACTGAGACTGATGAGAGTTGTGATTGGAAGGAGAGAAAGGAACTTCAGTCAGGTTCAAACCCGCAAAATAACAGTGAATGTAAAACTGGTGAGAAATCATTGCGCTGCTCTGAGTGTGGTAAACGATTCCGCTATAAGTCAAAGCTGAAAAGACACATGATACTTCACACAGGAGATAAACCATTTAGTTGCTCAGTTTGCAGTAAAACATTTAGTCGAAGGGATAGTCTGACACAACACATGGCGCTCCACACGGGAGAGAAACGATACATCTGCAGTGTTTGTGGCAGAAGATTCACTCGGTCTTATCAGCTCAAAAATCATCGATGCGGTGTTTTTCAGTCCTCAGAGCTTCATCAAACTGAAGAGAACAGGGATGCCGAGCATTTGAAAACAGAAGCCGATGGAGAGGACTGTGTAGGACCAGAACCAGCCAGGAATTCAGATCTGGATACACATTTACAACCAGATACTGATGACGAGACTGAGACGGGTGACAGTTGTGATTGGGAGAAGACCAGGGAACCTCAGTCAGGTTCAAACCCTCTGCAAAACTATGAAGTACCTGTAAGTGATGTGGAATGTAATACTGGAAAAACATCAAGTAGCTCCTTTGAATGTTCTACAGGCTTTGGTCACAAAGAACATCTGCAGGAAGAAAACAGAGTCCAAACGGAGGAGAAACAATTTAGTTGCTCGGTTTGTGGTAAAGGATATGTCAATAAGAACTCTTTAAGGAGTCATATGAGGCTTCATTCAGAAGGGAAACATTTCACCTGCTTAGTTTGTAAAAAAACTTTTCTATGGACAGGAGATCTCGTGAAGCACATGAGAACGCACACAGGGGAGAAACCCTTCAGTTGTTCTGTTTGTGGTAAAGGATACTTCAGTAAGAACTCCTTATTGAATCATATGAGAATTCATTCAGAAAGAAAATGTTTCAGCTGCTCAGTTTGTAATAAGTATTTTCGATGGACGGGAGATCTTGTGAAGCACATGAGAACACACACAGGGGAGAAACCTTTTAGTTGTTCAGATTGTGGTAAAAGTTACCCCAGTAAGAACTCCTTACTGAATCATATGAGAATTCATTCAGAAGGAAAAAGTTTCAGCTGCTCAGTTTGTGAAAAAACCTTTCCATGGAGAGTAGAGGTTGTAAAGCACATGAGAGTCCACACAGGGGAGAAACCCTTCAGTTGTTCAGTCTGTGCTAAAAGATTTGGAGATAAGGGAAATCTGAGACGACACTTAGCTGTCCACACAGGGGAGAAACGATTCAGTTGTTCAGTTTGTGGTAAAGGTTTTATAGAAAGTTCACACTTGAACTCACATTTAAGAGTTCATACAGGAGAAAAACCTTTCACATGCTCAGTTTGTAAGTCGAGTTTCAGTCAGAAAAGCAATTTGTCCAAGCACATGAGAGTCCACACAGGGGAGAAACCCTTCAGGTGTTCTGTCTGTGGTAGAGGATTCACACAAAAGTCACGTCTGAGACAACACATGAGAACCCACACAGGGGAGAAATAATTCTGTTAAAGATGCACCGATTGATCTGCCAGTTTCAAGCTTGATCGGCCGCTATTTTTGACAGTAAGAAACTGGTGTTAGTCACAAATGGGAAAGTTGTGAAAGTTCTTCACTGTGATGGAGAGAGACACAACGCCCGCAATTTATAATACCTGTAGTCCAAAATAAGCCGTGTTACCTACCTACGCATAGAGTTTACTTGAGCAGACGAATGGCAGAATAAAGGGCTGCATGAGTATATTTGACAGAAGTAAATGAAGCTGCAGAGACGCTCGATGAGCCGATTCATTCACACAGGATTGAAGTACTGAGGGCAAAACTTGGCTCGACACTGATCAGTTCAAAACTGTGTGACAGACTCCAAAATAAGTCGTACTTCATATTTTCAGCTAAGAAATAAGTTTTTATTTGTGTCACATATTTTGGTATTTTTCTGGGTCCTGTTTCGTATTATATGTATTAATATATAGAAAGTGGTCTAAAAGTATTTTATGTCACCTGTACAGCCCTACGCTCAACGTGTTGTTCTAAATTGTGATTTATAAATGAAATGACTTGAACTGAAATCTAAGGCAGGACATTCAAAACGGTTACGATAAAATCTTTGTCAACAAATATGCACGAGTAAAAGTAAGTAAAAGTTTTTTCAGTCCTTTTCCTTCAACAAAATAAACATTAAATAAAAAAATGATGTCCTAATTCATGAGTGATTCAAGTGAATAAAATCAAACATTTATTGAATATTTGTTATATTGTTATTGAATAAAAATATATTTTGCGAAAATTGTTGTTGTTGTTGTTGTTGTTTTATTGTCCAGCCCCACCACCAGCACAGTTTATTTCTAATTGAATGGACTCTCCTGGTCTTGAATTTATCTCATTATGTGTAAATCATGAACAGTTGACTCTTAAACTGATCAGCTACAAATCATTTGTAAAAAAAAAAAAAAAAAAAGTAGATGATCTTTACTTCTCATTAACAAACAGGTTTCTCTGCAGAACATCTCCCTCCTACCAGCTCATTACAGTCTGTTTTCTTTTCATTGGAAATCTTGCGGTGAATAAAAAATATTTCATTTGGTTTCAGGTTTACTTTAAATTTCAGTTGATTTCTGTTGTGAACTTTTTTTGTTTTGCAAACCATTAGAAGTTACTAATGACATGTTTAATGCTTTAATAAGTGTGTTGATTTATCATTTGGAAAACAAATTGTTATGGATCAATAAGCCATTTATAGATAATCTGTTGCATCAACTGTAAATCATCATTATAAAGTAAAATATATGTACTGGAACCTGAAACAAGCAGTTTCTGGCTGTTTCATGTGTTTCTAAAGATGAGAAAAAAGGTTGTAGTCTAACCTGATGATCATGTTCATTAATTAATCTAATAAAATAGACAAAATAAATGAGTGAATGTAAAGACTCACGTAGGAAATGTTTGCGGGATTCTGCTCACAGTAACTCAATCTTTTCCAGTTAATACACAGGTAGCAGTGATCTTACTCTTCACCCGTGGAGCACAAAGTTAAAATTTAAACTGAATTATTTCTGAAGAGAACATGCTGTTTATTTCTTACATGCCTGTAACGTATTAATAACATAATTCCTTGTCTGCTCTCAGTTCAGATAGTTTGCAGTTTAATGAATCAAACTCTTGTTTTCAGTCACCGACATGTCATGTCTGTGTTTTACAGGACATCTAGTGGCCGAAAGTGGTCAAAGCAGGAACTGAACACCTGTAAGTTCAATGTTACATGTTCAGGAATCAGTCCTGAGTGGCTTTTGAACAAAGAGGAACGACGTCACATGAGAGGGAGAGCAAAGAAAAACCCAATGTAAAAATGATCTCCACGATATTTTAATGATAATTTGATCATTTACATTAATCATTTAGCTGACATTTTTTTGAAATCTCAATTGACTGTCATCAAAATATTTAATTGAGTAAGAATACAAAAGTTATTACAGAAGAATTACTTGAGTAGCAAGTAAATCTAAAAAACAAGTCTTTTTTTGTGACTGGAATTATTTCAGCTGTTTATGGTCAACATACATGTTTATTTAATTGTGATGAAATAAAGCATTGGGTTGTTTGGCTTCATAATAAAACATAATAAAAGACACATGCAATTTAAAAGAAGGAATGTAATTGTATTAAAAATAGCTAAATTAGATACAATCAACAAGGATAGCAAAATGCATTCCCCAGAAAAAAGACTTGCTGATGAAACACTTATTATTCTAAAAAGAGAAGATTTCTGAGCTGCACACATTAAACAGTATTAAAACAGACAGTAACTTGTACTTTGAGTACTTTGTTAACCATGTACTTTTATACTTTTACTTGCGTAGGTTTGTTAAACAGTATTTTTTGCTTTTACTTGAGAGATCTACAAATTATAGATAATGTGAAATTTGACCGGGAGCCAGTGAGGGTGAGTGAGGATGGGGGTGATGTGCTGCCTAAGTGTGAGTGAGAACCCTGGCAGCCGAGTTCTGTACATATTGCAACCCGTGCTGGACCTTGCTGGATGCCCCATACAGGACACCACTGCAGTAGTCCAAGTGGGAGGTGACGAAGGAATGGATGAGAGCGAAGGCCGAAGTGTGGAGATGTTCTTGAGGTGGTAGAAGACAGACTTGGTGATGAGGGTTAGGGCTAGTGCTCAGTGCCGGAGAACTTTCAGCCCTGTGAGAGTAATATGATACCATCAGATATGAAGAATATTATACGGTCCCATAATTATACGTTACTTTGTCTGTATTAATATGTGTTGTTATGCTTTTGTACTCTTATCCGAGGAATGTTAATCTAATTCAATTCTGAATTGAAGAAGTCTTAGATGAGGGACGAAACGTCTTCTAGTGTCTTCAACCAACTGCCCTTGATTTTAATCTTCTTTAGATAATTATTACCTGGATGACTGAGAACCTTCACAGACATTTTGTCCTGTTAACTTTTACTTTACTTTGGTATTTATGTATTTACTTCAGTAAAGGATCTGGGTTTTTCTACCATTTTTAATTCTTAACAACGATATCGAGCCTGTAAGTAAAAGGTGGGTAACTTTTATTTTGAAAATCCGCAAAGACGTGGTACCGGAAGCAATTATACTTCCGGTGGCTAACATGCTAACTTTTCCGTTACCGTGAGATGCAGCCGGAGTTCAGCAGCAGAGCCTGCATGTGAGGATAAACGTGTTTAAGTGGACTCTGTTTAAACTTTCGGGATGTTTCACCTCAGACTCATCTCCTGTTAGCCAAGAATGCTAAAGGAAGTTAGCTTGTTAGCAGGAAGTAGCCGGAGCCGGAGCTCGGCCTCACAGTCGGAGCAGCTTCCATAGAGACCAAACTGTATTTTTCACGGAGCCCAAATGTCCAAATGTCCAGATAGAGCTGTCTGAATAGACTCTGTGCTGTTCCCTTTATCTGAACATGTTTAACATCTGAATTATCTCCCGGTGTCCTACGAAGCTAATGCAGTTAGCTTAGCTTGCTAGCTGGAAACAGTCTGGAGGAAAAGCTGCTGTGAATCAG
>NC_060150.1:897856-903094 GCF_021292245.1 Micropterus dolomieu
AGACTCATCTCCTGTTAGCCAAGAATGCTAAAGGAAGTTAGCTTGTTAGCAGGAAGTAGCCGGAGCCGGAGCTCGGCCTCACAGTCGGAGCAGCTTCCATAGAGACCAAACTGTATTTTTCACGGAGCCCAAATGTCCAAATGTCCAGATAGAGCTGTCTGAATAGACTCTGTGCTGTTCCCTTTATCTGAACATGTTTAACATCTGAATTATCTCCCGGTGTCCTACGAAGCTAATGCAGTTAGCTTAGCTTGCTAGCTGGAAACAGTCTGGAGGAAAAGCTGCTGTGAATCAGTAAAAATGTCTAAAGTGGAGAACGAGGAGGAACTTTGTGGACAACGCAAACTACTGGACGCTGTTTTCAAGCCTGAAGTCCGGTTACACAGAGCAGGTTTGTGCACTTTACTGCTTATTCTCACTGTAAACTGCCTTTACTGCAGTAAAAGTACTAATACCACTCTGAAAATACTCCACTGCGAGTAAAAGTCCTGCATTCAAACCTTCCTTCAGTAAAAGTATGTGAGTATTATCAGCAACATGTACTTACAGTATGACAGTAAAAGTACTCACAGTGCAGTAAAATGTTCCTGTCAGAGTTTCTCTGTTATATCTGAAGTTTCTGGATTAATATTCCTGCTGCATCAATGTTGCATTTTACTGCTGCAGATGTTTAAACTCATTTTAACTCCTTTACATCCTGTTTGGTAGTTTAATCTGCAGCAATGCATCATGGTCTATAAGATCATCATGTGTGATGTTAATGATCAGATGTAGAGACATTATCTTTAGTTGATCTGACTTTATTACAGAAAACACGACTGCAGCGTTAAAACACGACCAGAGGTGGAAAGTAACTAAGGTCAAATACTTTCCTGTATTTGTACTTAACATGAGTATTTCTAGTTGTTACAACTTTTTACTTTCACTTTGCTACATTTCGAAGCCAAATATCGACTTTTTTCTCTGTTTCATTCAACACGAAACCTCGTCACGTTGTTATTAGCATGCAGCGCACCTGAGTGGAGCAGCATTTAAAAACACATGTTAAAAGTGATAAAGCCGACTCGGCTCTCGTGTCAAAGGTGAAAGTGAGTGTTAATGTTCACAAGTTTTAAGGAGGAGAAAGAAGGACTAAACTTCTGGGCACAGAGAGAAACAACTTGATGAGAGAGAACTGTGAGGACAGCAGGCAGGTAAAGTTGGTCTCCTCTCAAAGTCTGATGTCAGCAGAACGCAGTCATGTCAATGTGCAGCTGCAGTGAGTCTCTGTCTGTCCTGCTAACCAGCTGAGCAGCACATCTCTTGGTCTCTTAACTTACCAGACTGTGTCTGTTAGCGTGAAATACAACTATTTATTATGTTTGATAAACTGCAGCTTTGAAAAAATAACCACGTAGGCTTACATCATTTGAAAACAAGACAATGATTATCTGTCACTCAGTCAAGGTTTAGTTAAACTCTGCAAGATGGAAAGCAGTGGATTCACATTGAATATTAAGATGTTGATTAGTGGGGCAGACTGGGCAATATACATGTCAGTAAATAATAAGCGTAACATAATCATCCAAGTCATTGTAGTATTTAATATTTGAAAATGTTATAGGAGGTTTTAGGAATACACTGATGGACTGGCCAGTGATGTAAATTGGCCGGTTTTCACCTTAACCGGCGCCGAGCAGTGACAAATGTCTGATTTTCTACGAGTCATTCTAAATCCACTATGAATACTTGTGCCTATTTCGTTTTTTAATTTTAATAAAAAGCAAAGATCTCAATGTTCTTTCACGTTGTCATTATGGGGTATTGTTGGTAGATTTGTGTATGAAGAACATAATGAATTTCATCCATTTTGGAATAAGACATAACTAAATGTGAAAAAGTGATTGCACTGTACGTCATGCGCACAGCGGCACAGACAGTAACCGGCTGTTGTACACAGCTAGGGTTGTGCGATGTCTGCAAAATTGCCATCGGACGACGTCTACAACAAAACACTGGGATGTACAATGGCATTGGCTGGGGCGCGTTTCACACAAAGACTTGGTAAAAACTTTTTTACCTTACAAGTCGCAGACACGGCGGATATTTTACAAGCACGGACCAGGTAAAGCAATAGTGAACACAGAGTGCAGATGTTTGATAGACTACGTCATTAACGATTTGATTAAGATTATCCTGTCAACGATTCGATATCTTGATGCATCACAATGCGTCATCTGTAGGGGTGGGAGTCTCTAGGTACCTCGTTACCATTATGAGGGCTACGATGCGATTGTAAAACGAATAGGATAAAGATGCATTTTCTCACTGTGTGATTGGTAGGTAGGTAGTAATGACATGCAGCTGTTTAACGTGACTTGAATAAATAAATGTAGCGTTACTTATCATCATAACAGCATTATTACTGACCTCTGTTGCTTCTATTTTCATTTCTGATGCTGCTGTTATTAGTAAAGATTCAATTATGAGTTGTACTTTACAACACTCCAGCCACACTGTGTTCACTCAACCTTTACAGATCTTTTTTTTGTCTCGTCTAGTGTAGTTAGTTTGTGTTTTGTAAGTTGATCATTGTAATCTTGTATTGAGCACCGAGGATCGTGAGAAACGGCATTTCGTTCATTTGTGTACTCAGTATGTGGATGAATGACAACAAACAAACTTGAACTAGCAGCCCAAAAACGTCCTGTTAGCTTTCCTGCTCAGCTTCCAGACCGCCGTCTAAAGAGATGTTAGCTAGCGCTAACCGCCTTCACTTTTCCAGCAGTTGGAAAACAGACAGACTTTATTTCATTTCATTTATTATACAGGAAAAGTTTAAGAGCAACAATTTGGTTACAGTAAACGGGCCTGACTCGGTTTAAAAACTGGTTTAGCAGGTTCCTGTTCTGCAGCAACATAGAACAATAAACACAATTTCAACACATTTAAACAGGACATTATTATTGACTAGACAGATACAAACAAGTGAAACATTAAATACGGGGAAACAAGACTAAAAACAATACATGAACAATCAGTGTGTACAAGTATGACTGTTAAGAAGAAACAGTTTATATGACTTTTTGAAATATGTGATGGATGATAATGTTTGAATGTGATGGGGAATGTCATTCCAAATTTTAGTGTAAATATAGAAAAAAGATATCTGGAGGAAAGATATGACCTAATCTTGTTATGCACATAGTTTGATTCAACTTTTTTGTTAATCTAGAAATGTGTTCCCGATATGTAAGGTGTGAATCAAGTAGGACACCAAGGTAGTTGTAGGTCTTTGTGATGACAAGTTCTTGGTTTGCAAAAGTAATAAAATTAGTGGCACTGCTCAGGTGTTACGAGAGCCCAGGTTGCTCTGATAGTGGCCTTCAGCTCTTCTGCATTGTTGGGTCTGGCGTATCGCATCTTCCTCTTCACAATACCCCATAGATTTTCTATAGTGTTAAGGTCAGGCGAGTTTGCTGGCCAATTAAGAACAGGGATACCATGGTCCTTTAAACTAGGTACTGGTAGCTTTGGCACTGTGTGCAGGTGCCAAGTCCTGTTGGAAAATGAAATCTGCATCTCCACAAAGTTGGTCAGCAGCAGGAAGCATGAAGTGCTCTAAAACTTCCTGGTAGACGGCTGCGTTGACCTTGGACCTCAGAAAACACAGTGGACCAACACCAGCAGATGACATGGCACCCCTTAACCATCACTGACTGTGGAAACTTTACACTGGACGTCAAGCAATGTGGATTCTGTGCCTCTCCTCTATTCCTCCAGACTCTGGGACCTTGATTTCCAAAGGAAATGCAATATTTACTTTAATCAGAGAACATAACTTTGGACCACTCAGCAGCAGTCCAGTCCTTTTTGTCTTTAGTTTTTTGTCTTTTTTAATTATATGACCGGCACCTGTACATTCAATTTTCATTACATTAATGGTCAGATGGTTCTTTTTTAGCCAATCATGTAGCAAGTGAAGATCAATTGATAGTTTGGAATTTATGACATTAAATTTGAATCAGAGAGAAAAATCATGGTATCATCAGCATACAGTAAGCATTTTGAGTGTTTACACATTTGAGGGAAATCATTGATATATAAAAGAATAAGTAAGGGTCCAAAAAGGCTGCCTTGTGGAACCCCAATGTCAAAAACTAAAGGTTGAGATATGACATGATTAATTTTGACTGTCTGCAACCTGTTGACGGACACACTGTGACCTACACTGTACATTTACTGCCAGACATCTTTTCCTCTGCTCCGCTCGCTTTCACTGTCCCTTTCTGCCACCTGTCAGTTAGATGTCCCTGGAAGAATGAGTTTATTAATTTTAATAATGCTTAATTTCAATACAGATCAAAACAGTCAAATTACTACATTTAAAGTTAACCAGTAAATTGTAGGTTACAACAACATAATGAACACATTTAAATAATTAAATTAGGCCTGTTAGATAGTAAGAACATTTCCTAGCCTATAATAAAAGTTAAAGCGAATTGTGCATATTGAACTAATGGAAATAGCTCTTATCCTGTCTGCTCTCCCTGGACCCCCAACTTTCATCCACGGTTCCCCCCTGCTCTGCACAGCAGCCACCAACCCAGTTCTGCAACATCTAGTCTTCCACTTTGCGTCGTTCTTCCCCGGGTCAATATCTGATCCCTTAAACCTAGGGTATATTGGTATTAGGTTTTCCAATCTATTTTCAAAATGGATTTAAAATTAGACAATAACATTTATACCGGTATAGTTTGATGTTGGATTTTAAATTAATTTTTCCATAAAGTCCTGGCAGCGTTTGCTTCTCTCTCGTCTGCCCCATGCAACTCTGCCCCTATTCTCCGTCTACATCCACACTGTGTTTCCGTTTTAAAATGCAGACCTTCTGCTATTTTTGCACCTTTCGTCAACGATGAAACGGTGAATCCGAACACCTTAAATGGAGAAGTTTGGAAACGATGAATCAGACACTCAGGTCTGGCTTCCTGATTGGATCTTGCTACACAATGCTACTGAGCAGTGGTTTTGTTTTGGTGTTTTTATTAAAAACACTTGAACTGTGCATGTCGGCATATTTACTATACAATGACTCTCAGTCTGTTTTTCGCTGCCACAGTCTCTTTGTACTCCCGTGTTATTTATGTTGAATAAATATTGTGAGCCAGGTTCAGATGTGGAAAAGGTTTTGGAGACTGATAAAGCCTGGCCGCCAGCTCTTAAAGCCCCCCCCCCCCCCCCCCCCCCCCCCCCCCC
>NC_060150.1:903114-911454 GCF_021292245.1 Micropterus dolomieu
TATCCCCCCCCCCCCCCCCCCCCCGTTTATTTTGACATTTCTATGATATTTCACATTTTTCGGAGTCATTTCCTTACAATGTTGTTTATCCACATAGTTCGCAAAATATTTTTTGACAAATAGCTTAATTTTGTGCTCAAAGTTGCAAAAGTTGCTTAGTTGTTAAAACGGGGTGGTGACGTATGTAGCCCTCCCACTCAATTCCACTTGGTTTTTTTTTGGGATTTATCATGTGCATGGGGAATGAATTGGTGAGGGTTTACTAGAATTTAACTTGGGATGTATTTACAGCAACTAACAACTTTGGCTTGCGATACTGGCTAGGGTGCAGAGAGGCCTGGTTAGCTTAAATATAGCTATACTGTTGTGGTATGTTTTTTTTCTTGCGAGCATAAAACCCCCATGCACATATATTTAGCCCCTATAACTCTTACTCTTGTTTGCAAAAATCACACAAATCACATTACCATCGCACACATATAAATCAGACCACAAACTTGAATGTTGTACACAAAAATATATTTATGTTCATTTCCAGAACCAGGTGAGTTGCCCTTTTAAAATGTCCCCATGGTCCAAATGAAATTACTGAACAATACCCGGGTTTTTTTCCTCAGTTTGTGGTACCACAACGTTGGCGCGCTTGTTGGAGCTCAGTTGCAACCTCCCAGAAAAATATTTTCTGTACTTAGGGTTCCTTGGTAACAGAAAGCTTATAGTGACAGTCCTTCCGAACCCTTCTGTCCAGTGGAGAGATGCACAATGAAGAACCCCGTCCTGAGGCTCCGTCCGTGCACAAAAACACAGACACCTCCACCCTGCAACGGCAAGTCCTGAGCACATCTACTGCAGCAGCATGGGTGGCAGCATCCGACGCACACTGGCCAGAAATTCACAAACACTAATGAGCTTTACCATATTTTGTCTAATGATGTGAATTCCATTACAATTCGCAATGTCCATACTCACTCAGAAACTCGGCGACAAAAATAGGTTTCTAGCTATGTAGTAGCAGTTTGCACGTGGCTATGGCATTAGCTCCACTTCAGTAGAATCTCCGTGGCCGATTTAACCAGCTCCAAAACACAGCTCACTCTCCTGTGTTAACAGGTCTCACACTGACAAAAAAAATCTCCTGCCGCTTAACTTTTAGGACAAGTAATATTATTAATCCTACGGAACTTACAACCTCGTATCTATCTTCTTTCCTCGGCTTCGTCTTTTTTTCCGTCTCCGTTTCTTTTCCAGTTTTTCCTTTTTTAGTCCCGCCCCCTCAAAACCCGGTAGACTGCAAAACTGCTTTCTGATTGGGTCTGATTGGATAATGAACAAAACTGACACCTGGCCACCCAATACAAAAGAAAATGACCTGGGAGGTTCAAGGGCTACTCACAACATAGAATATTTGAACACCTCACAAAACATAATTAAAACATATTAATACAAAAATGTATTACACACCAGGGACAATTGAACTGGCCTATATTTCAGGATATACTATATTTCTATTAGCAGAACACAGAGGAAACAATCTATATATTTAGCGGGGTGCTACACGTATAACTAGAGTAATTCCATAAGTCATACGTCATTCTTCAAGCTTGCGCAGGCACACTGTCATGCCTCGTTAAACTGTTGCGCCGTCACGCCTCGTTAAGTCAGAGCATCAAACCGATAAACATCGTTGTGAGCTAGCTAACCAATCATCATGTGATTTACTTAGAATTTACAGTAGGTATGTCTCTCTGTGTCTGATGGTTGGTTAGTCTTTCTAGTTTGGTTAGCTAAGTTAATTAAGTTGTAGTTAGACAGGTGTAGTTAGCTAGCATAGTTATTGCAGAAAGTTAGCTTCTTTTTTTTTTTGTCCTGCCCAGCAGCCTGGTATAGAGAATGATGACTTGGATACCATATTGTGCCAGACAGATTTTACTTTAACAAGAGAGTATTAATATACTCCTTTATACTCCGGGGATGGGGGTGCACAAACAGACAGCACAGAGAAAGGACAAGACCTGCACCAATTGCAGAAAGCAACGAAACCTGCAATAGAACAGAGAGGGGGGCTTGGGGAGGAGAAAAACAACAAACAATAAAAATAATAATAATAGTAAAAGACAACCAGCCGAACAGCAGCAATAAACAGCTGACATAGTAAGACAACTAAGAGAAAAATGAAAACAAGAAACAGTCCAGCACACTTATTTAGCACACTAAATAAGCAACACAGCACAGCCACGAGAGCTGGAATAATAATTAAATAAGTAACTGAAAGAAAAGCATCAGGAATAATTCTACCAGGGACAACCTAAATTTGTTTGTGTCTATGTGTGAGACTGTGTGTGTGTCTGTGTGCATGTATGCGCATAAGCCTGTTAAAGAATGTAGTCGTTAGTGAGAGTGGGACGCCACGACTGTGCCACACCTACCCCAGCAACAGGCAGGCAAGAACCCCTGTAACCAATAGGGGTGGGAGAAAGAAAAAAGAAAAAAATCAATCAAAAAACAAAGACTCCCAGATGCACCGCGATGCAAATGCGGAAGACCCCGACCTAAATGCCAGTTGACAACGTAATGCCGACGGAACGCAAGAAGCGTAACCCGGGCCGACCACGGCGAATCCCGCGTGCGAGGTCGGGCAAATGAGAGAGAGCAAGCGGAATAACACGACAGCGAAAGCCAGCAGAGAGAAAGACCAGCAGCAAGTCCCAGCCCGGCAGCAAACGCGCCGCACCGGTCACCGTGCACCCGCCAATAAAAGACGGCCGTCCCCCCAACCGCCGGAAAAAACTAAGGCTGCCGGCGCCAGCCGACATCCCCCATTCCCAGCACACCCCCCGGCCGCCGTGCAACACCAGGTAAACCAGCAACAAGGAAAAATCAACCAGCTCAGCTGCATGCCACCACCAACCCACCCAACCCGTCAAGGGCCGAGAACTCAAGGCACAAGCCCAGAACAACCCGGAGCACAGCCCTGCCCCGCACCCACACTGCACATCCCGAAAACTTAATTATATGCCTCAGTATCCAGAGGGGTCCAACAACTGGCCGACAGAGAAATGGGGAAGCATGGATCCGAGGCCAACGAAGCAAAACAGGGAGGCAAACTGGTCCCTCCCAGCCAACGAAGAAATGCCTCCCCCGGACTCCAATACACAAACTAAACACCCAGCAGCCATTCAGAGACCCTGCCCAGGGAAAAAGCACAAGGCATCAAGATGCATCAACAATCGCCCCACAATCCCACCGCAGCCCTCCAAACCGCAACCGGATCAACCCGAGCAGTGACCCCCCCCACCACCAGAAGCCAGGGCACCCCGCGACCCCCCAAAGCGCAAAGGACCCCAGACCGCATGTCCCGGGGGAAGCTGTACCCCGCCCCAAGGAAGAACAGCAGAAAGCCGTGCCGGGAAGCTCCCTGCCGCCAGGGAGCGATAACGCGGGAGAACCAGGCCAACGGTCCCCCAGCCCAGCCAGAGGCATCCCTCCCCAGAGTGCAGGCAGTGCCAGCAGCCCCCAAGGGCGATCTCATCCCTGGATGGGGGCCCAGCCCCCCCAGTCAAGCACACCCCCAAGGAGGAGCACCAAAACCTACCCCGACAAAACTCCCGAATGCCCCCACTGTGAGAGAGCTGGCAGGGGGAAGCAGCGGGAGCCCCAGCCCTGCCGAAGAGGGCCCAGGCGAGGAGAGGAGACAACGGGGCCCCAGGCCCAGGGACACACCACCCGCCCAGAAATGAGCAAAAGCCACAAGCCCGAGTCCCCAGATCCCTAGGTCAAGAGCGGGCCCCCACGCCAGGAGAGCCCCGATCCCCCCAGCCCACCCCAGATCAGGCAAGGCCGTCACAAACCCCACAGCACGCCCGGGCCTCCAGGGGCAGGGCACGAGGCCAATGAGAATCTCCCCCACTCCTTCAACCCCTCTGCCTGCCTCTGTAAATGTATTGTTTTGTGTTGGATGTATGTCATGGATTGTGAAGTGTTGTATGGTGGAGTAAAGATAAGGTGTGTGGTAACTAAGGTGCAGTTAAAATTGGAGGGTAGTTGTGACACAGGCACCCCTCAACTGTCAGGTAGTGGAGCCTCCCACCTCCCAGCTGATACGCTGAAACGATTAGTTTCTGTCATGGGTAAGTAATAGCTACTCCTGCCAGACAGTAAAGTGTACTAAACTTTACAGTGTAGTGATGTTAACACAGCATATCGTTAATGAACACTCCAGTGTTTGGTTGTCATGGTATTATGTCCGACAATTAACCACACCCCCATTCTCTTTTTGAGAAAGAACGTTCACCAAAAACGGCAGTTAAAACTGGCTGGAGGGGGCTTGAAGTGTAATACATCATTTCCACCGCAGCTTTCGTGGCCCTAGGACATCCAGTTTCTTTGCCAGGAGCTCAGATAATGCTTTGCTGTATGAATTGGGCATGTACTTTGATGTGCAAACCAGTGGCACATTGCACATATTTGTTATTTTGTTAATTGTAAATTGTTTTGTAAATTTTTTATTTTTTTTTTATATTGTCAGTTGTATTATTGTTCTCTATTCTTCTGTTATTCTTATATAACTTGCATTTGTTTATTACATATTTAAATATTTCTACATCTATTTGTCATCTGTATGTCTGTCTTCCTGTAGCACCTTATCAGCAAAGCAAATTCCATGTATGTGTAAAACAATACTTTGCAATAAAGCTCCTTCTGATTCTGAAAAACTGCAGACTGACTGGTTATTATTGTTATTTCTGCTGTGTGATAGACTGTAGATCTATCCACGTTGAATTAAAAAATTCCAAACTTAACATCATTATCGACTTAAATCTCATCACAATCCCTAGGCCTAGCCTTACTTTCAAATATGTTTTACAAAATGTTTTATCATTTCCCCTCACATTTAAGACAGTAGTGGTGTCAGTGGTCTAAATGTTAACAGGAAGTTCGTTTTCTACAACTTGTGTGTTTTTCATTATTCTCTACAGACGTCCAGCTGCTGTTGGTGAGTAAAGAAGAGGTTCCTCCTGAGCAGCAGGAGTGGAGCCCCAATCTGGACCAGGAGGACCCGCCAGAGCCCCCACACATTAAAGAGGAATGGAGTCCCAGCATGGACCAGGAGGACCCACCAGAGCCTCCACACATTAAAGAGGAGAGGAGTCCAAGTCTGGACCAGGAGGACCCACCAGAGCTCCCACACATTAAAGAGGAACAGGAGGAACTTTGGACCAGTAAAGAGGGAGAGCAGCTTCGAGGGCTGGAGGAGGCTGATATCCCCATCTTCACATTCACTCCTGTCCCTGTGAAGAGTGAAGAAGACAATGAAGAGAAACCTCAGTCCTCACAGCTTCATCAAAGACTAACTGAACAGATGAAGACAGAAGCTGATGGAGAGGACTGTGGAGGACCAGAACCAGCCAGGAACTCAGATCCAGCTAGACATTTACAACCAGATACTGATGACAAGGCGTCACCCTCCTCTGAACCTGAGTCTGATGACAGTTTTGATTGGGAGGATATCAGGAAACAAGCTGAATGTGCTACAAGCTTTGACCACAAGGGACATTTGCAAGAAAACAATGGAATCCAAACAGGAGAGAAACTATTTAGTTGCTCAATCTGTGGTAGAAGATTCCTCTGGAAGAAGTCCTTAATGACTCATATGATACTTCATTCAGAAGGAAAATGTTTCAGCTGCTCTGTTTGTAAAAAAACATTTAAATGCAGGGTAAAGTTTGTGAAGCATGTGAGATTTCACACAGTGGAGAAACCCTTCATTTGTTCCTTCTGTGGTAAAAGATTCCCACACAACTCAAATTTGACCTCACACTTAAGAGTTCATACAGGAGAAAAACCTTTCAGCTGCTCAGTTTGTAAAACAAGTTTCAGTAATAGAAGCACTTTGTCCAGACACATGAGAATCCACACAGGAGAGAGACCCTTCAGTTGTTCTGTTTGTGGTAGAAGATTCGCACAAAAGTCACGTCTAAGACAACACATGAGAATCCACACAGGAGAGAAACCCTTCAGTTGTTCTGTCTGTGGCAGAAGATTCACACAAAACTCATCCTTGACCTCACACTTAACAGTTCATACAAAAGAAAAACCTTTCAGCTGCTCAGTTTGTAAAACAAGTTTCCGTGTCAGAGGTGATTTGTCCAGACACATGAGAATCCACACAGGAGAGAAACCCTTCAGTTGTTCTCTCTGCGGTACAAGATTCGCACAAAAGTCATGTTTGAAACAACACATGAGAATCCACACAGGAGAGAAACCCTTCAGTTGTTCTGTCTGTGGCAGAAGATTCACACGAAGCTCAGCCTTGACCTCACACTTAACAGTTCATACAGGAGAAAGACCTTTCACATGTTCAGTTTGTAAAACAAGTTTCCGTGTCAGAGACCATTTGTCCAGACACATGAGAGTTCACACAGGGGCGAAACTATTTAGTTGCTCTGTCTGTGGTAAAACATGTGGAGAAAAGAGAAATATGAATCGACATATGAGAATCCACAGAAAGGAGAAACCATTTTGTTGCACTGTATGTAATAAAAGATACACTCGGCTTGAGCATCTCAAAAACCACAAGTGTGCTGGTGAGAGCAGTGGAAGTAAATGAAGCTGCAGAGATGATTGTTGAGCCGATTCCTTCCAGCAGGATTGATGTACTGAGGGCAAGACCAGTAGGTCATCTGTTATTTCAACATTTTGATTCTACATTATTATGTTATATATTTTAGCTTTTTAAATACCTCAATGAAACACTTTTTCTTTATCAATTCAATGACTTTGGAATTTCCAACTTTAACTCTTCATAGATCAACATATATAACATCATAACAACAGCATGTCTAGGTGAACTGGAAAGTTAGCTGAATGTCCGTTGGCAAGTCATTAAACGTCACCTAACCCACACATGGCTGTAACTGCTGAAATCGTGTCCATACAACGAGCTTCTCTTTTTTTTTTTTTTTTTTTTAGCATGGCCTGAGTCCTCCTGTACAGTATTACCCAGTTCTGAGTAAACTTCACTCTCCTCCATGTTTGTTTATTCTGAATACAAATTTCTTCCCTGAAGAACCAGCATGTGTGGAAGGACATAGGAACAAAGTTAGTTTTTCATTAAATCTGTTGAGTAATTTTGTTCCTTTCAGTTATGCATTAGGCTATGTCTTATGTTTTATGCACTGACAATATATTATGGACAGAAAAGCAACATAAAAATGGCAAAACTTCCAATGTTCCAAGTTTGAAGTCTATAAAGATCCATCCTTGTTCGGTCGATAGGTTTCACTTGGTTGTGAAGTTAAGCCTTGTGACATCTTTGCTGAAGACCCGCCTTGATGAGACAGAGGGCGCTGTTTCACTTATTGCATTTGAAAAAAGTCCTCTATTGAGCAGATGAAGTCTCATTTTCATTTTCAAATAGTTAGAAAATAGCATTTTGACATAAGACCATGGTGACATGGACTTGTAAATGCAATAAACATGGGGCGCTGTTTTGCCAATTGCATTTGAATGTCCACTTTTGCGCAGGTAAAATGAAATTGAAAATGAAATGTCAAATCCTGTTTCCTAGAAAGCCCACACAAGTATGTGAAAATGAAAATAAAAATTGGATCATTGCATTTTAATTTTTACTTAAATAACGCATACATTATGTGAAAAATTATAATGCTATTGTGGAATTGCATTTTCCTTTTCAAATTTGCATGATAATTTGAATAAAGTCCCAGGAAAACTTCCATACTGTATGCTAACTTTGACCTCTTTTAGTTCAAGGGTTAGAGAGAGAGGGTTGAGAGGGGAGGGAGGCAGCCTACACAATATACACACAGAGGTACAGACAGTAAAGGTGATGTTGCTATAGACTAAATGAAAAATGGTACAGATATTTATAGTAGTGTTAATGGTAACAGTCGTAATGCTAATGATCATAATAACAATAATAATAATAGGACTAGTAACAATAGTCGTTGTAGCAGAGGGTGTCGAGCAGGAACACGGGGGCAGCAGGTGACCCGCAACCACAGATCCAGACTCCACAGCTCCAGAGCCAGAAACACCTGCAGGAAGTGATAGGAGGAGAGAGGAGAGGGACGAGAAAGCACAAGACTACCAGAAAGGGGAGAAGTTGTGTTAGTAACATGCAATAATGGGATGAGGTTGCATACAGAGGGAGAGAAAGTAGAGGAGAGAGGAGCTCAGTGCATCATGGGAAATCCCCCGGCAGTCTAGGCCTGTAGCAGCATAACTAAGGGATGGTTCAGGACTCACCTGAGCCAGCCCTAACTATAAGCTTTATCAAAGAGGAAAGTCTTAAGCCTACTCTTAAATGTGGAGATGGTGTCT
>NC_060150.1:911554-925747 GCF_021292245.1 Micropterus dolomieu
CTGCCTTTACTGCAGTAAAAGTACTAATACCACTCTGTGAAAATACTCCACTGCGAGTAAAAGTCCTGCATTCAAACCTTCCTTCAGTAAAAGTATGTGAGTATTATCAGCAACATGTACTTACAGTATGACAGTAAAAGTACTCACAGTGCAGTAAAATGTTCCTGTCAGAGTTTCTCTGTTATATCTGATGTTTCTGGATTAATATTCCTGCTGCATTAATGCTGAATTTTACTGCTGCAGCTCATTTTAACTCCTTTACATCCTGTTTGGTAGTTTAATCTGCAGCAATGCATCATGGTCTATAAGATCATCACTTGTGATATTAATGATCAGATGTAGTGAACGGATGTAACGGTTCTGAAACCGAGTCCGGTGACACAAGTCGACGGTCTCGGGACGCGGATCCGATGACAGATCGGTGACACACCTGCTCCCCGGACTGTTGAGCTCTCATTAAGACAGTGGGACTGTGACGGCGGCCGGTGTGTCTCTCTCTTCCTTTATGTTTCTCTGCTGACTTTCTCCATCAGCAGTACGTTTCATAAAGCCGTGTTTAACCACTTTTATAACTGCCACCTATTTCCAGCAAAAAACGCCTGAAATAACAAACCCAAAATAAATCAGTAGTAACTCCTCAACCATTTGGCCTAGAGGCATAATTCTCTCCTTTGACAGGTCAGAAGCTAAGGAATGTAAACACCGGCCACGGGGAGAGTAAAATGGTTTACAGTTAATGATAAAAAAAATTCCAGTTCCCCTGATGTTCATGAGCTCTTCTCTGGTGAAAGAGCTCCGGGAATCACAGCCGAAAACTGAGTTAACTCACAAAACAAAACAAAGCGCACCGAACACCGAGGCAGCTATACTCCGCGCCATCTTGACTGAAGATTGAGATATATATATACTGTTTGTGTGTTCAGTGAAACATGTTATTGGGAGTTTTCTTCAAAACACTTTCTCTCCAGACAACCTCGTTCCAAACAACATAAAGCTTCTAAAACACTGAAATATTGATGAAAACAATTGATCAATATTCCTGTGCCTGTAACGCACTCCCGCAACACAAGTTGAGAACAGAACATCCTTCTGTACTTACTGCTGTAAGCTCTGTCACTTCATCTTGAGCAGACGATTTGATTGGTATACAGGATGTCTGTGTAGCTCCAACAGGCCGGCCAGTAGAGGCCGATAAAGACCGCCTCCCCCAAAGCAACTCTTCTTCTCTCCTTCAATTTGAGGAGAGCGATTTATGTTGTGATAAAACTTTATTTAGGTGCTCAGTGTTTGGTGCTCGGTGTTTGGTGTGGATAAAAATGTTCGTTTTGAGATGCTAGCTGAGCCTCCTAGCTTCAAGGAGGTGTGTGGCATGCATAGAGTGACAGGTCGAAAAATCAATCGTCCTGCCCGTTAACGGGCCAAATATACTTTGGCAGGTGCTCGTATACCTGGCCGGCCCGTCCAAGTAAAGTTTTGACTGTAAATATTAATAAAATTGGTCAAAGGTGTAAAATTGACAGAATAGAGGCCTACATCTTGCCCTAATTTTAAATTAACTTTAAATTGACAGATACTTAACTTGGCGGGCCGGCCAGGTATATGAGCACCTGCCAAAGTATATTTGGCTCCCCACTTTAGCATTTTGCAGAGAAGCACAGAGAGAGATGTTATTTGATGTTATGTTAACGGACTCTGAGGAAATGTTACATTACAGAGCGTCAGTGAACGCACCACTGCAGATGTCACTCACTAATGTTAAGTTTCAGTTTAGATCCACATGCGGCGCACTTGAAACCTGAATCACAGGTGAGTTTATTAAACGCTGCGACTTTATGGAACGTACTGCTGATGGAGAAAGTCAGCAGAGACACAGGGAGGGAGAGAGAGAGAAAGAGGCGGAGCCAGCTGGCGTGTTTACCTGAGGATGCTTCTTAAGTCTCTGATTTGTCGTTTCCTCGCTTGAACCGGAAGTTGCTCCGCTCCGCCATCTTGCAGACCGTCCCAAAGCTCTTATTTGCGCTCCGAGAATCGAGGATTGAGGAGCTCTGAGCGAGGATACACAAGTGCATTTTTGGCAGAGGTTGTTTACTGACCGACACGCCCCCTTACTGGGGAGCCGTTCGGACTGATCTGATGCATCAGGACATAACATTTAACCCAAGTGTTTCACTGCAAACTCTGACAGCCTATTTGATTTGACTTTCTTCATTTCTAAGAAAATTTTTTATTTCTTTTATTTCTCCCATGAACTTTTTTTAAGGAGACAATTAAAGTCGGAGAGTCTGTCAGCTAGAAATGTGTTTTACATCATTTATCGTCATTTCTATTCAGTCACATGTGAGGCTGATCATTCCTGAGTTTAGTCCAAATAGAAGACCATAAAACACAGTCAACAAGTTAGGAGTCGGACAAGTCCCTAAACTGCACTAAAGTCTAATGAAGCAAGCAAAGGAAAAAAAGCCTGCACATCCAGCCATCTCACCTACTGCATCTGATGGAGCAGCCGGTGGCTCCGCGAGTAAAATCAGCTGATGAAAGTATGAATGAAAGTCGCTACGCTAAAAAAAACATTGTTGCATCATTTTACATCATTTCACATCATTTCAATTTCCCTGAAACATTTAGCCTAATAAATCTCAAGACACCAGGATCATATTCTGGGATATTCACTAACGAATTCACATCAGAAGCAATAAATCTAAATGCAGATAATATCAGCATTGTGCCAGTAGAAATGATCCTGTGAGCAGGACATACAGTAACTTGTAATTATTCATGTGCAGGTGTTTGTTAAACAGGTAACAGAGAATTGTGCTGCTCTGCACTGAGAACTGAGACTTTATTAGTACTGTAATAAATGTTGGTTATTAAAGATTTAACTGCCACTACCTTTGTTTACACGCTCCGGCATCAGAAGCAGAGAACATAACCACAGAGACAGGAATGTAATTATAAAACACAATCTTTATTGGAAATACAAATTCATCTAAAAAGTAGGGCCACTGCACGCAGAGAGCCCTCACAAAGGTCAACCCCTAAAGGTCACCGGAGCCGCCGTACCACCCTGTGACACAGCACTGCAAGGGAACTTTGCACACACTGTAAGAGAACCACTACAGAATGCACTGCAACTACTACTGAGACACCATATAAAAATGTACCACATTTAATAAGGACCACTCTAAACCACAAGCTGGTCAGAACCACTTCTACCAATAGGGGGAGGCAGAGGGCCCCTTTGTCACCAGCGAGGGGTTGCCTGTTGTGAAAAGTGACGCCTCTAATGGGTGTCAATTTAAATCTATTTAAGTATTTAAGATAACCCATTTTAAGACTAACACACAAAACTATTGACAAGACAACATACAACATCAGAACTGTGTAAGCCTAAAATATATCTGCCCCGGGTCTGACGACAAGACCCCCCCCCCGGTGGGGAGCGGACATGGAATCTCCCGTAGATCAGGAGACAGACACGCTCCATTCAGATCATGGTTCAGATTCAGACCCCGGCTGCGGACACCTCGCTTGGATTGGCGGCTTCCGTCCATAAAGTACAGGTACTTACTAGATCCCGGTCCCTCGCTACCTAAAGGAGACGCGTGCCTCCCCTCCTAACACAAGAACAGACCCCCTGTCTGCTATCGTCACTGCCGGCAACACTAAAAGTTGGAAACAGCCACTTGCCAAAACCCACAGCCACGGACGCAAACAGTTCAGTCTCAGCTCGCTAACCAGTCATCACTGCAAGAATCCTTCCATTCAAGTGTCAACAAGGAGATGAGACTCTCCCCACACTTATTCATTACAGTACCAACACAGTGCACATGTGTGCAGACACAAACTCCATCAAAGTGTGTACAGCTGTTAGAGCCGGCTGGCAGCTGATCCAGTGTTCCTGTTACTAGTTGAATTATTGAAGCGATATACAGTCATCTTTATTTCTACACTGGCACGTTAAGTGCTAAGTAGACAGAATAGGCTCAAATCGATATGCTATATTTATGGAATTAGCCTGCTAGGCAGCCTCAGCCGGTAAAAGCACAGGCAGCATCAGTAACGAGCAGCTCAGACCCTAATGGAGGATTGAGTTAATGCGCAGGGGTCCATTCAAATCAGCAGTGGTATTTTCTAGAAGTGGTTTCCATTCAGGCTTATTACAGAGATAGACTGTTTTAAAGGAGAGGTGGTAGTGAGAGCAATGCTGGGTCAGGTGTGACTGTGCAGCAGTGAAATTGTTTACATGGCTCACAAGTCAGGTAGGAGGGCCCCATAGCAGAAGTTTTTCTTGGGTGGTACCATAGCTGTGTGTGTTCTGACATGACAGCGCCAACATTAATGGGCTACGCAAGGGAAGCTGGTGAGGCACATACTAACACATATTGCACACTTCAATCAAAATATATGAAAATTGTGGTCTGTTCCCCAGTACAGCTTTATGTCTAGCAACACCCCTGTCCCAGACTGTCACTATTAACAGCGGCAATGTGAAGTACATCTACGAGACAAAGCACAAATCTTTTGAGCAAAGTATCAACTCAAATCTGAGCTGGGGGAACAGAAAATCCAATTCTAGCTGGCAGGACAAGCTGGAGCTCAGGTGTCTCACTGAAAAAGAGAAAGTAGGGAAGTGATTTATAAGAGGGAATGAAAGAGAAGAGGAGGTATTAAAGCGGTTCAATTGTTCAAATGTGTTGAGTGTTTCTCATTAAATTGGTTCAGACTACACTTGAGTCACTTCAGGCTACACTTATTTAATTTTTCTGAAATTATGCTCCTTACTTTAACATGCCTTTTTAAAAAACTCATGCATTTCATTATGCAGCCTTTAGTTTATTTAAATATCGAATTTATTTTTAGGGTAGTTATTTATTATTATCCCTCCAGTTTTATGTGAAAACTGAAAGTAGTAGTAGTACAACTATGTTATTGTACTGAATGAAAATGCAAGTTAGTGGTTATGATGTTCTGGACCTTTGCTTAGGGAAATTTTCTCTAACTTGACCTCTTTGAGTTTTAATTGAATAACCCTGACCTAGAATAACCTACTGTCAATACAAATAAGATATACACCGTGGGCGTGTATTTTGTTGTGCAAACCAAAAACTGCAGACTGAATGGTTATTGTTGCATTTATTTCTACTGTGTGATAGGCTAATGTAATGTAAATCCAAACTTTATCATCACAATCCCTAGGCCTAGTCCTGCGTTCAAATATATTTTACAAAATATTTATCATTTCTCCACACATTTAAGAAAGTAGTGGTGTCAGAGTTTTAAATGTTAACAGGAAGTTACAGTTTTCTAAAATGTGTATGTATTTCATTATTCTCCACAGACGTCCAGCTGCTGTTGGTGAGTAAAGCAGCCGTTCCCCCTGAGCAGCAGGAGTGGAGGCAGAGTCTGGACCAGGAGGACCCACCAGAGCCCCCACACATTAAAGAGGAGTGGAGGCCCAGTCTGGACCAGGAGGACCCACCAGAGCCCCCACACATTAAAGAGGAGTGGAGGCCCAGTCTGGACCAGGAGGACCCACCAGAGCCCCCACATATTAAAGAGGAGTGGAGGCCCAGTCTGGACCAGGAGGACCCACCAGAGCCCCCACACATTAAAGAGGAGTGGAGGCCCAGTCTGGACCAGGAGGACCCACCAGAGCCTCGACACATTAAAGAAGAAAAGGAGGAGCTGTGGACTAGTCTTGGGGGAGAGCAGCTTCGAGAGTTGGAGGAGGCTGATATCACCAAGGTCACATTCACTCCTGTCCCTGTGAAGAGTGAGGAAGACAATGAAGAGAAACCTCTGTCCTCACAGCTTCATCAAAGACTAAGTGATGAGATGAAAACAGAAGCTGATGGAGAGGACTGTGGAGGACCAGAACCAGCCAGGAACTCAGATCCAGCTAGACATTTAATTCCAGCTCCTCATGACAGGATTTCAAACTCCTCTGAACCTGAGTCTGATGACAGTTTTGATTGGGAGGATATCAGGAAACAAGCTGAATGTGCTACAAGCTTTGACCACAAGGGACATTTGCAGGAAAACAATGGAATCCAAACAGGAGAGAAACTATTTAGTTGCTCAATCTGTGGTAGAAGATTCCTCTGGAAGAAGTCCTTAATGACTCATATGGTACTTCATTCAGAAGGAAAATGTTTCAGCTGCTCTGTTTGTAAAAAAACGTTTAAATGCAGGGTAATGTTTGTGAATCATGTGAGATTTCACACAGTGGAGAAACCCTTCATTTGTTCCTTCTGTGGTAAAAGATTCCCACAAAACTCAAATTTGACCCGACACTTAAGAGTTCATACAGGAGAAAAACCTTTCAGCTGCTCAGTTTGTAAAACAAGTTTCGGTAACAGAAGCACTTTGTCCCAACACATGAGAGTCCACACAGGAGAGAAACCCTTCAGTTGTTCTCTCTGTGGTAGAAGATTTGCAAAAAAGTCATCCTTGACCTTACACTTAAGAGTTCATACTGGAGAAAAACCCTTCAGTTGTTCTGTCTGTGGTAGAAGATTCGCACAAAACTCATCCTTGACCTTACACTTAAGAGTTCATACTGGAGAAAAACCTTTCACATGCTCAGTTTGTAAAACAAGTTTCCGTATCAGAGGGAATTTGTCCAGACACATGAGAACCCACACAGGAGAGAAGCTTTTTTAAAATACCTCACCTTGCTTTTCCCTTCAGTTCTCTTTTCCCTACACTCTCACATAGGGCTGCGCGAAGTAACTAAAATCTTGCAACCCGAAAATGAAACATTTTGTCAATTCAATGACATTGGAATTTCCAACTGTAACTCTTTATGCCGTTTATTTTGGTCAGTAGTCAGTAGTAGACAGCATTAACAGTGTTATCTGTTGAAATGCAACTGCAGAGATGGTTAGGCTACTGAGTGAATTACTCTGTTCCTAAATACAATCCATATAATTTATTTTAAAATGGCTATTGTAACGTTACCCCTTTATCCTTCCCGAAACACAGGCTAAACTATACCTCAGAACACACAAATACATGCATAGAATGTGCTGTACATGCAGAATAAATAAATATATATGTCTACTGTATATCACGTCCTAATTTAATGTTGTGTTAAGACACATTCACATAAAGATCCCCAACAAGTGAATATCAATAAATAACTGAAGCTGCTCAGTTTAAGTCAAGAGAGAAGTTTGGTCAGTAGGGCAAAATATATAAGGCAACCAATTGCATTCAACAAGACACTTTATTATATATTATCTACATGGAGAGGGTAAGTGAGGTTGTTTTTGTTGAGGACTTTCCACTGTCAGAAGCAGACCAGGTCATAGGCCCCAGATGAGACCAGGTCTTGAGGAGACACGAGCCTGGTGCTGCTGGAAAGAACAGGGAGAAGAAAGATGAAACTGTGTTAATACAAGGTTAATACATTTAAGACATTGATTTTAATATTATATATATATATATATATAAACATTGGCTTTCCATGTATAATATTATTTATAAATATTATACATGGAAAGCCAATGTTTCCCAAATAATTTCATAAGGTTGAGATTACAGGAGTGAGAGTACACAGTTGGGTCCAGTTGTATCTGGACATTGGCATGATTTCGGTTATTTGGTTCTGAACCCCAGTAAAGAATTCGATATTATGTAACTATAAACTTTAGTTCATGTTATTTCAGTGGACTAAAAGTTGTAAGACAAGTTCCTTTACACCTTAATAATATGATCATATTTAGTACTACTACTTTTTTGCAAATTCTTTGAATTTAATGACCAAATAAATACTAGAAGAAGAATCAAGTGTGCACATATCCAGGTAAAAAGCCAAATCAATCGCTGCAAGGTAAAGTAAAAAAGTCTGCACACTTTTAGGCTGCATTTCAACCTACAAGATTTAAATGTGCAGACTTTTCTCAGATTATAAAGTAAGCTTTTGTTGGTCATCACTGTTGAGATTAGTTGTAGTTTTGGTGGCAGGCTAGCCCACTGGTTTGGGTGACCCATACAGTCTATGGGGTGACCACACACAACCACACATCCCAGAGTAGCAGCAGGGAAAACCTTGACTTGTGTCTGCAAGTACTAAGCTGATGCAAAAGCATCAGCTTAGTGAATAAATGTAAATGGTGGGTGGGCCTCGGACACTCGGGGTGTCTGGGGGTATGCGCCCCTGGAAGAAAACTTTGTACATTTTAAAGTTAAATGCATTAATTTGGTGCAGTATCTATGAAATATTTTTTATACGCTTGTAAACAATGTTGTGCTCTAATAAACTATTTGATCATAAACCTATTGTAGAGCTATAAATGGTGATGATGGTGATAATGTTTTTCCAAAAACCCTAAATCAAAGAATAGAAAATAGAATAAGTAAACTCTCTAACATGTTATTATTGTTGCTTTTTACTTTTAATGGACTCATGTAATATGTTTTATACTTTCAGTGAATTTAATCCAATTAATTTTATTTCCATACTGTTTAGATACCTTATTTTGAAAACCGGGCCTTGTCACATGTGTATCCTCGCGCTAAATTCATCCAGTCCGACCCAGTTTGATAAATAATGTTGTATGTGGTTCTCGTATGGCGTAACATGAAGACTTCACAGCCTCTCTTCAGGCAGGACTCTCATCCTGCAGCTCTTGTCTTTGTAAAGAGACAAACTGACAAGATAAAGTCTCTAACCTGCCTGTCAGCTCGCTCTGGGCCGTCACAATGGATTTACCATGAAGGCTTTAATACGTGTGCACTCCGCCTTCTAAGAAACAAGTGACAGAAACAGGCCGTTAACGTTACTGTAGTTACCTAAGAATAAAAGTGGTTGTCTCGAGTCGAATGCCAAAGTGTGCAAGCTTAGAGTAGAGCGGAGCGGTGGCGCAAAACACAACTTTAGAGGTCTGAAATGTAATTATGAGATGTGTAAAAAATTCATTTTGAAACTATGGCGGAGCAAATTAGACTATGGCGGGCCTCGTTAATTAATGGGAAACACTAAAAAAAAAAACACCAGCTCAGCCATCTGCTTTTATGATGCCTGTACTGTTCAGGATTTATTTACACAGACATATATAGAAGTGTTAATTCACTCACATGTTTTATAATTGGTGATGTTGGTGTTGTACTGAGCTGCATTATATTTAGAGGAGTTTTTTGATATTCTGGCCCTGTAATGTACAGTATGTAAATAGGAAAGACAAAAAAAAATACTCATATCCAACACAATGTAGTTCAGTAAAACACCCTTTAATTTTAACCTCAGTATTAAACATTTAATTAAATGTACACATTTATGCTATATGCTGTTGTATTGAACTGCATTACATTGTAAAGGTGCACCTATTAAGGCCACTAAGAGCATTCAACACAGTAAGACCAACAGCTGAAAGGATGTGTAAATGCCTCTGTAGCTCAAATTATTTGTATGTCTCATGTCACGATATTCATATTTGCATCAATGTGGAAAAAAGTTTGTCCTGGTTATTGTTGGCTGGATGTGGTATTTGCACTCCACTAGCTTACTCTTAAATTAGTCCTGCAATAATCCTACCTTCATGAAGGTTAAAATGTTCAGTTTTTGCTGTTCAGAGGCACTGATTCAACACGGAGAGCTGTTTCTGACAGGGACATAACTCGGTGATATTTGGATCCTTTGTGGATAACTGGCCTCCTCAACAGGAAAACATATTAAGTTGTTATCTATCTGCTGCAGTTATAACGTTACTTGCTTTTTGTGCTTCCGATGCACTGTCCAACGTTAATGACTGAATTAACGTTAACCAAGGAACAACCTTGCTAGATACAAGCTTGTCATGTTGTCTATTTACATAGCTAATGTTACCGTTCATAGTAACGTTCTCAGGTTAGCTAGCTGCACTTAGAATCTGATTAAATTAGTTAATATCTTCCAATAAACATGAACTAAAGCTGGCTACATAAAATACCACTATTGACTAAATTCAAAAGATTAAAAAGGTTAAAGGTTAAAATGTCTAAAAAGGCTGTCATTTCATCAACTTACCAGCGAGCATAGGTTGGTCGGACACAACAAAAATGAAAGGGATACAGCGCTGAAACTTCTTCTTTTGTGTTTATTGGTGGTGGGCAAACCAGTTTAATGGTGCATTACCGTCACCAACTGGACTGGAATGTGGAACGAGAGACTAAGCAGCAAAATAAATAAACAAAACAAAAATAATTTTAACCAAATCAGTTTTTATAAGAAACTTAATTATATAACAATATGTCTTGCTTGCGGTTTTCCCCAAGAGACCTGACAATGATAAATCATGATGTTTTCAGAACTATTTTTTTGTTTGTGTGTTTTCAAAACTATCGGCTGCCCCGTGACACCCGTGACTCCCACGTCAATGGGAGTGTCGTAACTCTCTAACCAATCATAAGAGGGTCAGTGCCCTCCTTGATTTCTGCCCCCAAATTTTCAAAAGTCATGTAGACTTGAGCGAGCAGGAATCAGCTGAGCGAGCAGAAATCCACTGCACGAGCAGAGTTATCCTTTGAGAACATGCCAGGTTCTCGCTCGCAGCTACCTGTACAACTCTCAGTAGTTGAATTTGTGCGCGAGTACTTCAGAATCAGAATCGGGTTTATTGCCAGGTACATTTTCACATACGAGGAATTTGCCTTGGTATGAATTGGTGCTTACAGTACACATAACATAAATAGTAATATAAATATATAAAAAGTAAGGAGATCAAAAAAAATGTACAAGTATACAAAAAATAACCCTCTGCCAGAGGGGAGAGTCTGAAACAGTTTGTGCCCAGGGTGGGAGGAGTCAGCTGCAATCTTTCCTGCTCGCCTCAGAGTCCTGGAGGCCTACAGGTCCAGAAGAGAAGGAAGATTGCAGCCAATCAACTTCTCCGCAGAGCGAATGATGCGCTGCAGCCTGCCCTTGTCCCTGGCAGTGGCAGCAGCGTACCAGATGGTGATGGAGGAGGTGAGGATGGACTCAGTGATGGTGGTGTAGAAGTGCACCATCATTGTCTTTGGCAGGCTGAACTTCTTCAGCTGCCGCAGGAAGTAGATCCTCTGCTGGGCCCTCTTGGTGAGGGAGGTGATGTTCAGCTCCCACCTGAGGTCCTGGGAGGTGATGGTGCCCAGGAAGCAGAAGGAGTCCACAGTGGTGACTGGGGAGTCACACAGGATGATGGGGGAGGGTGGGGCTGGGCTCTTTCTGAAGTCCATGACCATCTCCACTGTATCCTGGCTGCACCAGGTCACCAGATGGTCGATCTCCCACCTGTAGGCGGACTCGTCCCCACCAGAGATGAGCCCAATGAGGGTGGTGTCATCCGCAAACTTCAGGAGCTTGACAGACTGGTGACTGGAGGTGCAGCTGTTGGTGTACAGGGAGAAGAGAAGGGGGGAAAGAACGCAGCCTTGAGGGGAACCAGTGCTGATGGTCCTGGAATCAGAGACATGTTTTCCCAGCTTCACGTGCTTTGTTAAAGTCAGTGATCCACCTGCAGGTGGAGTCAGGCACGCTCAGCTGGGAGAGCTTGTCCTGCAGCAGGGCCGGGATGATGGTGTTAAAAGCAGAGCTGAAATCCACAAACAGGATCCTGGCGTAGGTTCCTGGGGAGTCCAGGTCTTGGAGGATGTAGTGAAGGACCATGTTTACTGCATCATCTACAGACCTGTTGGCTCTGTAGGCGAACTGCAGGGGGTCCAGGAAGAGGGTCTGTAATGGATTTCAGGTGGGACAACACAAGGCACTCAAAGGACTTCATAACCACAGAGGTCAGGGCGGGTCTGTAGTCTGTAGTCGTTTAGTCCAGTGGTCGTATAGTCCAGTGGTCGTTTAGTCCAGTGGTCCTTGGTTTTTTGGGGACAGGGATGATGGTGGAGACTTTGAAGCAGGCTGGCACATGGCATGTCTCCAGTGAAGGATTAAAAATGTCTGTGAACACCGGATACAGCTGATCAGTACAGTGCTTCAGGGTGGATGTAGAAACAGAATCCGGTCCAGCTGCTTTGCGAGGTTTCTGCCTCCTGAAAAGTCTGTTGACGTCCCTCTCCAGAATGGTAAGAGACGGGGATGAGATGGTGGACTGTGGCCCATCAGTGGTGTGACGGGGGATGGTTTCAGGTCTGTCCCATTGTCTTTCAAAGCGACAGTAAAACTGGTTCAACTCGTTGGCAAGGTGTGAGTCGTTCATGGTTTGGGGGATTCTGGTTTGTAGCTGGTGATCTGTCTGAAGCCTCTCTAGACAGAAGCAGAGTCATTATTTGAGAACTGGTGTTGTAGGACAGCTGTTTAGCATCTTGCTAAACCTTAAATCTGGCCCGGTCGCCACTCCTAAACGCCTCTTCCTTTTCCAACCTCAGCTGTCTGAGTTTAGCTGTGAACCAGGGTTTGTCTCCCTGGTCCGTGTTGGAATGCAGCTGTCTTCACAGAAACTGATGTAGGACGTCACAGCCTCTGTATACTCATCCAGACTGTTGGTAGCAGTCCTGAAAACATCCTAGTCAGTGCAGTCCAAGCATGCCTGGAGGTTCTCCACAGCTTCACTGGTCCACTGCTTTGATGTCCTCACCACAGGTTTACAGATTTTTTGTTTTTGTCTGTATGCAAGAATCAAGTGAACTATGGCGTGGTCAGAGTGTCCCAGTGGAGCTTGGCGTGATAGGCACTGCTAAATGTGGTATAGCAGTGATCCAAGTGTTCTCCTCTCTGGTTGGACACTTTATGAACTGTCTGTATTTGGGGAGTTCTTAGCTGAGGTTTCCTTTGTTAAAGTATCGGCCAGCGTGCGCTGTGCCTCCTGCACGTTGGCCTGCGGTGCGATGTAAACACCGAGCAGAAAGTAGCTAGCAAACTCACGGGGGGAGTAGAACGGTTTACAGTGTATCAGTAAATATTCCAGGTCATGAGAACAGTGAATCACTGTCACGTCGTTACACCGGCCATTGTTAATGTAAAAACACCTCCACCTTTTGTTTTGCCAGAGAGTTCCATGTCGCAGTCCGCTCTAGACCTATAAGCCAGCCAGCTGCAGCGCGGAGTCCGGTATTGATCCACACAGCCACGTCTCTGTGAAGCACATAACAGAAGATGAATAAAAGTCTGTTTTTCCCCACCAGTAGCCGAAGTTCGTCCATTTTATTGCACAGTGAGCACATGTTGGAGAGAAATATTCCCGGTAGTTCGGTGTAGTCGACAGCTGAGGTTGGAAAAGGAAGAGGCGTTTAGGATGGCAACAGGGCCAGGTTTAAGGAGTCAAAGTACAGGTTTAGCAAGATGCTAAACAGCTGTACGCAGAGAGACTACAACACCAGTTCTCAAATAATGACTCTGCGCTGCACCAGGGTATTGGACCTCCTCCGGCGTCTCACCGCATGAACAGCGGAAAGTGAAGCCTTGACCAGAATGTCCAATAATTCCACTGATGACACAAGAAAAGTCGGAATTAGATCCACTGGCGTTGTTCCCCTGATGTTTATGAGCTCTTCTCTGGTGAAAGGGCTCCGGGTATCACAGAATGCAAAGTTAACAAACTTAAACAAAACAAACAGAGAGCACCAAAATACCACGGCTGCCCTGAGCGGCGCCATCTTGCTCGTGCTCGTGGAAAGGTTAATTTTTGCGTGTGTGGAGTAACATAATTTCCTTGCGAGCATGTTTTACATGCTCACAACTTACGACCAAAAACAAACAGCATACTCTTCATGTATCAACATATACACATATAACATCACAACAACAGCATGTCTAGGTGAACTGAAATGTTAGCTGAATGTCTGTGGGCAAGTCATGAAACGTTACCTGACGCACACATCATGGCTGGAACTGCTATAATAGTGTTGTGTGGCTCGTCCATACAACAGACTTCCCTCTTACGCGTGAGCTTCTCGCTTTTTTTGCATGGTCCGAGTCCTCCTGTTCAGTATTACCCAGAGTAAACTTCACTCTCCTCCATGTTTGTTTATTCTGAATGCAAATTTCTTTCCTGCAACACCGGCATGTGTGGAAGAACATAGGAACAAAGTTATTTTTAAATTGGATCTGTTGAGTAATTTTGTTTCTTTCTATTACTATATGCATTAGGCTATGTCTTATGTTTTATGCATTGAGAAACATACGTTATGGAAGTTTTCCTGGGTGTTAAAAATAAACAGAAAAGCAACATAAAAATGCCAAAACTTACAAGATTCAAGTTTGAAGTCGGGAGCTCCATCTTT